>NC_092811.1:125208594-125808594 GCF_040954645.1 Diabrotica undecimpunctata
AAAAAATTGAAATATGAAAAATAAATAACAATGACGATTATAGTCCGGGATCCCTGACCCATTTTCACCTTTTATTAATAACAAGAGAATTTTTCGTCAGAAGTTTCATTTTAACAAAACGCCCAACTTTTGCCGTTAGAACAATTTGCGTTTGTACTAGCTAACAGGGGAGCAGGGAGAAATATGTTGATTTGACGACTCTCAAAAGTTTATTACTAACGGTTTTTTTTATTAATTCTCAAGATAATTATCCAAATTAGCTGCAAAAATATATCTTCTACAAAATGCAAGGTTTTATCAAAGAGTCCCTTTCCAACATGTATCGTTAACGAGGTCATGAAAAATAATTACTAACCACTTGATTTTTTTTTCTGTTAGTTAATATTTATATAATTTAACACCCAGATTGTCCTACAAATTCCGTGGTACATTATTCTGTTCCTACGTTCAAAAGTTGTAGTAAAAATACCTAATATACAAATAATTACTATCAAGCTAAATTTTTGCAAATAGCTTCGTTTCGATGAGACGTCCAAAAATTTCCTGTACGAAAATCCTCGATTGTGGTATCTAACAGGGGTAGCAGGCATATAGTATGTTGGTTTGATAATTCTCAAAAATGTAGTACTAACTGGGTATCTTTTTGTTGAACAAATAATAAAAGGGTACTAGTTGAAGGAAACTACTAGTTAAAACCATGAACAAAACTTTCTATTACTCGGGTAATAATGATCCGGTTCATCGTAACGGGGTTGGAGTAATTTTAGAAGACAAATATAACAATGCCGTCACAAACTTTGTGCCATTTTCGGACCGATGTCTTCTTATTCAACTATCCGGAAAGCCAGTAAATATTAACATCATTCAAACTTATGCCCCTACGGCCGATAAACCCATAGAAGAGCTAGAAGCGTGGTATGCTGACGTAGAAAAACTTATAAAGATGACCAAAAAACGTGACCTAACATTTATCTTAGGTGACTTTAATGCTAAGTTAGGTAGAGGAAAAGTTTCTGGATTGAACGGAGACTTCGGACTTGGAGCAAGGAACGACAGGGGAGAGAGAATGACCGAATTCTGCCAACAACACAACATGGTAGCGACAAATACATGGTTTAAATTACAACCTCGCAGATTGTACACTTCGACTTCACCACAACACAATGAAAACAGAGTAATCCGTAACCAAATAGATTACATATTGGTCAACAAAAGATATCACAATGCAATCATCAGTGCAAAAACATATCCTGGAACTGACATCAATTCCGATCATAATCCTGTTGTTGCAAGAGTTCGCGCAAGATGGAAACTAATAAAGAAACAAAAACCTCAACACCAACTATTAGACATCCAATTATTGAAAAACGACACCATGCATCAGACAGTAAATAAAGAATTAAACAAAAATTTAGGAAATATCGACCACAATAGAATTAGCGAGTACGATGACATAAACGTTCTGTGGAAAACTATTAAAGAACAAATGAATAATGTAACGGAAAAACATATAAAAGTAACACCTAGAAATAACAAACAGGAATGGATGACAGAAGAGATTTTACAATTAATGAACAAACGAAGAGAATCTAAAGGAAAAAATGACAAGGACGGAGAATACAAAAGACTAAATAGAATAATTCGAAAAAAAAAATAACCGAAGCAAAAGAGAAATGGCTGGAAACAAAATGCGTGGAAATAGAAGAACTACAACAAAGGCACGATTTTTTTTAATTTTCATAAAAAGGTGAAAGAGTTTACATCGACTACCAAGAGAACGACTTTTCACACCATGCTGAACACGGATGGCAAACTGCTAGAATCAACGGAAGATAAACTGAAAGAATGGGAAAACTACATTAAAATTCTTTTTCACGACATACGAGAAGAACCAAGATTGGAAAATAACAACGAAGGGCCAACAATTCTGAAATCTGAAATCATAAATGCAATTAATCATCTTAAAACAAATAAAAGCCCAGGGCCAGACGGAATATACCCAGAAACGTTAAAATTAATCAGCGAAGAAAATATCGAAATATTTGGCCTTTTATTCAATCGCATTTATGATACAGGTAAAATACCCCAAGATTGGCTGGAGTCAATATTCATCCCACTACCAAAAAAGCCAAACCCACAACACTGCAATGAGTTCCGTCTGATGAGCCTTATGAGTCATGCAGTAAAAGTCCTACTAAAAATCGTACATAATCGTATCTATAGAAAGTGCGAAACAATCATCGGAGACGATCAGTTTGGATTCAGAGCCGGCATGGGAACGAGAGAAGCCCTGTTCAGTTTACTAGTTCTCGCCCAAAAATGCTACGACCAACAGAAAGATATATTTATATGCTTTATAGACTTCGAAAAAGCATTTGATAGAGTAAGACACGACCTATTATTAGAACGTTTGCAAGAAGTCGGTTTAGATGGAAAAGACATCAAATTCTTAAAAAACTTGTACTGGAACCAAAACGCCAGAGTTAGGATCGAAGGTTCCACATCCGCAGAAGTAGAAATTAGGAGGGGAGTTAGACAAGGATGTGTTCTGTCGCCTCTGCTGTTTAATCTTTACTCCGAGTTTCTATTTAAAGAAGCATTGGAGGATTCCAAGAATGGAGTCAATGTGAATGGCGTAAATATCAACAGTATCAGATACGCCGATGATACAGTGTTAATTGCGGATTCCGACTTAGGTCTACAACGACTCATCGACAAGACCTGTGAGCAATTTGTTATGAAAATAAACATTAAAAAAACCAAAGTGATGTCAATCCGAAAAAACCAAAACGTACCTCAACCTTATGTGCACAATAAATGGGCACATTTTAGAACAGGTCAATAGATTTAAGTACCTGGGATGTTGGATCGATAGCAGCCTAAATCCTGATCTAGAAATAAGATCGAGAATAGAACAGGCCAGAAAATCTTTCGAAAAAATAAAAAAACTGCTTTGTGATTCTCGAATAAAACTCGAAATTCGACTACGTTTATCAAAATGCTACGTCTGGTCGACTCTTCTATATGCAGTTGAAACGTGGACCCTTAAAACATCAACCGTAAATAAATTGGAGGCCTTTGAAAAGTGGATCTACCGGAGAATACTCAAAATTTTATGGACATCGCATACCTCAAACGAAGAAGTGCTGCATAGAATAGGCAAGGAAAGAGAACTTTTTAACACAGTAAAAGTTAGAAAAACATCATACCTAGGCCACATACTGAGAAATAATAAGTACCAATATGCCCAACTTATAGTGAAAGGAAAAATCGAGGGAAAGAGTGGCCTAGGAAGGAAAAGACGATCGTGGCTCGGAAACATCCGACAATGGACAGGGCTAAATTTTGAACAGCTAATAAGAACAGCTGAAGATAGAGAAGAGTTTAATATTGTAGTAGCCAACCTCCATTGAGGAGAGGGCACTTTAAGAAGAAGAAGAAGTTGAAGGAAGGAAAAGAGGAAGACATAAACAGATATGGTTCAAAGCAATGTTGAAACTTACGATAGATAGACTGTAAGTTTGTTTTAAGAGTTAAATGACTTAACACACAAAAAAGAGTTAGTTTATCCGATGAACACCTGGATACGTTATTGCATAAAATATAACAAAAACAACTATCCAAAAACAGAGACAATCAAATTGACAGGGCTGATATAACCCACACACTTTTTAGAAAGTTACACATACCCACGCATCTGAACACAGCTGTAATAAAAAATCTATAACTACCAACTGAAATACAATGAGAAGGAGCAGGTGACTACAAAACCATACTTCTAGAAATAGGCATATGGGAAGAAGATCACCCTGCAACATACAAAAACAAGACGACTATGTGGCCTACTTTTAAAATGCTAATAAGTCAAGAAATATACAACCTCCAAAATATCAACAGCTTGGAGATACTAAAAAAAAGGTCATAGAATTTGCAAACACGTTGAAGGAAGCAATGTCTTTATGTTGAAAATCTATGTATTGCTAATAAATGTAGAAGCGTTTTTCATAAGCTAAATTGAAAATAAAGCAATGTTTTGTTTTAAATTTTTATTACTTTCTATGATCTGGTTTATACTGTTAAAGTGTTAACATACCATTAACAATCTTTCATGTTTGCGTCCAATGTACAGATATTAAAATATATATCAGAATAGGTAGTTTTCGCATAATTGGCCTTTGTTTTGATGTGTATGATTAATATAGTTATTATATCCTCAATTTTAGTTCCGTTATAGTCCTCGTCCTAAATGCTGTCAGCTTATTTTCTTCATTGGCTGAGATCCTATGCCATATGGACAGCTGCATGTAGGAATTTTCCCACTAGAGTCTTTATTTGGTCTGCGCATCGTATTTGAGATCTTCCTCTTGGTCTTCGGCGTTCTACTTTTCATCTACTACCAATAGTTTAATGGTCCTGTTCTTCAAGCTATGTGGCCGCAGTAATCTAGGTATGCTCAGTTTACTTTTTTTAATATTTTGTCTTTTATATGACGCTCTTGCAAAACAGATATTCTATAGAGCCACATTTTGATCTTACGATCTTACTTCTATCAATTTTTTTTGGGAGTCCATGTTTCAGCTGCATACGTAGCAATGGGTAAAATAAGGACATTGACCAATATGTGCTTAGTATTCCTTGTCATTGTTTGCTCTTTTCATATTTTAATTCATTTAGCTATTGCAGTTCATCTCATTGTTAATATACGCTTGAGTTCTGAGGAGTAATCGCCATTATTCATTATCAGGGAGCCCAAGTATATAAATCTATCTACTACTTCGAAATTCGCCACTTATGTATCTATAGTAAATTATTGTTTGTTGTTAATGTGTTGTATAGTTGTTGTATAAGTGTATTACTTAATCCCATTCGTCTAGTACTTGTATCATTATATATTAAGAACATGTGTTGTATAATATTAGTGATAGTATGCAGCCCTGTCTGGTTCCTTTCTTTGTTTTAAATGCATCTGAATATGTTCCTTTTATTTTAACTTTGGCTAAGTTTTTAGGATACAAATTTCTTATTAGCTTAACTAGGCGTTTAGGTACTCCTGTATTTTTCACTATACTCCAGAGGGATTTCATTTGAATTAATCGAAAACCTTTGTGTAATCTACGAAACAGAGCAAGCGTTGGTATATTGTGTTCTCTCACCTTTTCTATTATTTGTCTGGTGTTCAGTATCTGTTCCCGCCTTTCTTTAGCTGGTACAAATCCGCATTGTTTTTCGGCTATCTCTGAAGAAGAGAGAAGTTCTTTAACAGTTCATTGATTTTAGGAAGCAGGATTTTGCTTGCATGAGGAATAAGGACAATGGTTCTGTATTTGTTGCATACGGTTAGTGATGCTTTTTTATGGATAGGGATAAAGGTTGATTCGCACCACTTATCAGACCATTCACCTGTGATCCATATTATGTTGCACATAAATATTACATCTATGCCCATTTCGCTCCTTGCTTTTAGAGTCCCTGCTGGTGTGCTATCGATCTCTGTTTTTTTTTTATTTCATAATTAGTATATAGCCTTCTCTACTTCTTATTTCTGGCTCTTTAATTGCATGTTTCTTTTGTTCTGAGACTGATGTGACTGATTTTAAAGTGTCTTTAAGTGTTTAATGCTGAGCAGTAATTATTCCAAGTTTTTGCAATACTCTCTATGTCGGTTTTTAATTATCCGGTATGGTTTTGAATGGCTTGAAGTTATGCTTGGCTTTCATGGCGGTTTGCATGTTGCTTCAGTTCATAACACACGATTTTATTGATGTCTTCTAGTATTTGTGGTTTTTCTCTGTTTATCAGTTTTGTTTAAAATTCTTTTGCAATATTCACCCTTAGCTGTTTTGTCTGATATACTCTTTTGTCCAGCATATTCAAGCAGAAGGTTGAACAACATTCTACATAGAGCCAGCTTGTCCATGATCCGCGAAAGGTTACAATATCATAGATGTAATTTATTTTTTGTTGAACAAGATATTGTAAGTATTGAAGATTTGCTTTTCGATATGATATCAAATTCTGATTTTGATCAAATTATTTTTAGTTTACATATTATAGTATATGAAACTTCATATATTAAACAAAGAGATATACATTTAAATAAATTTAATATTCTATTAGAACAAAACAGTATACACACTTTAGATAACCTAAATAGAAATAACTAGCGGACCAACTCGACATCGAGTTTTTTAAATGAAATTTTTATTTTGCGAGAAAAATTAAGAGATCAATACAAACAATATAAGCAAGAATATACATCACATTCATCAATAATAATGCAAGTAAAAAGTGTATTAAATATCACGAAATATTTCGTCGAAAACAATGTTTTTTGTTACAATGTTATCATTTAGCAGTTAATTTTGCATGCTGATCACGAATCCGGTGTCAGATTTGCTCTATCTTGACGTTTTATGCGCGTTTTGGGTCACTTCCGGTGTCGGATTGCAACCGGAAGTACATATTTAGATTCGTCTCGACGAGACCTTTCGATCCATATATACATTGTGGGGTCTAAAACTTAAAGTAAATTTTAACTTCCGGTCATCTCAAAACCGGAAGTGAATTTTTGTACCAAAAGTATATCTTGCCAATCTCATACGTAATAATATTCCGAAAAAATATTTTAATTATCTAATATGGTTTTTGAGTAAAGTGGTGGACAAGAAAAGGGCTTAGCGTTTTAGTATATAAGATGATGACATTTTAGCGACAGTTGTCAATCTATCAAATAGACATTTGAATGCAACGGAGAATTTAATGCTGTCAAAGGGTCTAAACTTTGCTGTTACTCAGCCATCAATTCCAAAATTAGACATGATATACTCTTTGTTTCATTTATTACCTGTTGATTAAAATCATAAATTCATGTCCGTCCTATATTGCTAATTTGGAGTAATAGACGAAATCAATAATAAAGGCGGTACTAATAATGCCATCCCATCAAGAGTACTGTAGTAATATTTCAATTCGTTTATGTAAAGATGGCGGACTGGTTTGTTACTAATTGATTTTTAAGTACTTCCTTTTCAATTTTAGATTTGGTTTGACAAAATTTGTAAAGAAGGTAGAACCTTATGATTCACCAAGAATTTATTGGACGTGAGCGATTTGAAGGTTTGGTCTGTAGATTTTTTGTTTTTTGTGGTAGTTCAATTTATAAACTAATAAATGCTAAGACACGAGTAACGAATTATTTTTAATATTTACTATTACTTTTGTCAATTTTTGTTTTAATTTCTGAGGTATTGACAAGAATAGGTTGTAGCATACAGATATATACAAATATACATTATTATTAATCATTATTCAATATTATTATTAAAACTTTATTGAGATAATTGATTCTATTAATATTTATTATATTATACTTAATATTATTAAGACACTCATTATCTCCCTCTTACACAAGATTTTTAAGTCTGATTCTGAAAAATTTTTAAACGCTGTTGCGACAATTGTTACACCACTTCACAGAACAGGAAATAACGACTTTACTATAGCAAGATGTGTAATAGTTTTACTCCCATTGGGCACTTTACTTGAGGATAGAAACAAATTGCAATATGTGGAAACTTGATCAAATTATATTATTTATCATATTATTGTCATCAGAATTAAGTTTATCTGATACAGAATATGCAGATTGGTAGAGCCTATTTTGTTAATGGTCAGAATGTTGGAAATTTTTATATCGAGATAGAAAGAAAATAAAGGCACCGGAAATTGTGTATGGGTACGTCGAACGTTGGTTAAAAAAGGCAATAAACTACGTACCAAAGAATAAATGAAGAAAAGGAAGACCAGCAGTTTTATAGCAAGATGGTATCCGGTGTTTTGAAGCTCAGGAGAGAAAGGGAACGATGTCAATCAAAATGTGGGAAATAGAAAAGGCTGTTGGACTTTTTTGCGGAAGTCTTTTTGCCTCTTGTTTTTCAGAAAATCCGGTATAATATTAAATTTACATATGTTGTCATTTTAAGACTAACATTCAACGTTCTGTCGCTTAATTATGAATTCACAACAATTCGTTTTGTTTCTGATTAAGTATATGTATAACCTACAATTTTTATAATATGACTACATTTTCTGTAACGATTTTTCAACATAACTTTACTTCAATGTTTGTCTGTAAAAGTTTTTAAATATGTGTTTTGTGTAAAAACGTTATATAAAACAACCAATTTTTTGGATAGTTTTCTTAATCTTCTTCTTCAAGTGCCATCTTCGTTCCGAAGGTTGGCGATCATCAGGGCTATACGTATTTTCGAAACTGCTGACCGAAACAATTCGTTGCTGCTACAGCTATACCATTCCCGTAGATTCTTTAGCCAGGAGTTTCGTCTTCTTCCTATGGACCTTTTTCCTGCTATTTTCCCTTGCATAATTATTCGAAGCAGTTCATATCTTTCGCCTCTTGTAATGTGTCCCAAGTATTGCAGTTTTCGTTTTTTGATCGTAAATATGACTTCCTTTTCTTTATTCATTCTTCTCAAGACCTCGACATTTGTGACTCTCTCGGTCCATGATATTCTTAGGATTCTGCGATACATCCACAGTTCAAATGCCTTTAATTTTTTGGTATCAATCTTTTTCAACGTCCATGACTCCATTCCGTAGAACAGCACAGAAAGTACGTAACATCTCATCAGGCGAAGTTTCATATTTCAAGGCTCAAATCTCTTCCGCAGAAAACTCTCTTCATTTTAGTGAATATGGATCTGGCTTTTTCTATTCTTATTTTGATTTCTGCTGAGCTATCGTTGTCTTCATTTATAAAAGTGCCTAAATATTTGTATTTGCTAACTCGATCGATAATTTCATTGTGTAAATATAAATTTTGAACATTTTGTGTTGATTTCGATATTACCATAAATTTAGTTTTCTTTATGTTCAAAGATAGTCCATATTCTTCGCTGCAGTCTGCTATCTTATTCACCAATGTCTGTAGCTCTTCAAGTGTTTCTGCGATCAGAACGGTGTCGTCGGCAAATCTCAGATTGTTTAATCTAACACCATTTATTTTAATACCTACGGATTGCTCAGAGAGTGTTCTATTCATTACGTCTTCGGAATAGAGATTAAACAGGGTTGGTGACAGTATACACCCTTGTCTCACACCTCGCTTTATTTCAATTTCTTCAGTGGTATTATTCTCTACTCTCACTACTGCTTTCTGATTGTAGTACATATTTGCTATTAGTCGGATGTCTCGTTTATCTAAATTCTTTTCTGTCAGGAGTCTGATTAGGTGATCATGCCGCACTTTATCAAAGGCCTTGTTGTAATCTATGAAACACATGAATACATCTTGATTTATGTCAAGACATCTTTGAGACATAACGTTCAGTGCAAACAACGCCTCTCTTGTTCCAAGTCCATTTCGGAATCCAAACTGGGTATTATTGATGTCCAATTCCAGTTTTCTGTGTACTCTAGAGTGTATAATTTTCAGAAATATTTTCAGTACATGGCTCATCAGACTGATTGTACGGTAATCACTGCATTGTTTGGCATTTATCTTTTTTGGTATAGTAACAAAGGTGGATAAAAGCCATTCTTGTGGTATTTTTCCTGATGTATAAATGCTATTGAAAAGTTTAACTAAAATGTGAATCGAGTCTTTTTCTATTAGTTTAAGGATTTCCGTTGGTATTTCATCTGGACCTGGGGCTTTACCATTTTTCATTCTTTTTAGTGCGTACATTACTTCTTCTTCCGTTATTTCTGGACCTTCGTCTCCTTGTATGTTACTTAGCTCAGATTGTTGTCTATCATCTGCAAAGAGTTCTTCAATATAGTTTTTCCATGTCTTCAACTGTTCTTCTAGTTCTGTTATTATGTTTCCGTTGACATTATACAGGGTATTTGGCTGCTTACGTTTTTGTGTACCTGCAAGTTCTTTCACTTTTTTATGTACATTAAAAATATCATGTTTTGCCTGCAATTGCTCTATTTCTTCACATTTTCTTTTATAAAAATCTTCTTTTGCTATTCTGATTTCTATTTTGATTTCTTTCTGTATTTGTTTATACCTTTGTTCGTTTTTTCCTTTCATTATTCTCCGATTGTCCATGAGAAGAAGGATCTTATCAGTCATCCACCTTTGCTTTATTTTTGGTTTTTCTTTAGTCAGAATTTTCTTCACAGGACCTGTTATCGCCATTTTTACGTTTTGCCATTTTTTATCTATGTTGTTCGTTGGCTGAGATGTTTCTTTTTCATGAAGTATTTTGAGATTATTATTAATACATTTTTGCAGTTTCTCCTTTACCTCCAGGTTACATAAATGACTGACGTCTATCTGATTTGCTCTTCTTTTCTGCTCCAATCTTTTTAGTTTAATACTCATTTGCGCTATTAGAGGGTTATGGTCTGAAAAGACATCTGCGCCTGGGTAAGCTTTAACGGATTTTAAGGAGTTTCTGTATCGTTCGTTTATCAGTAAAAAATCAATCTGGTTTCGAATTATTCTTTCGCCATTGTCCTGGGGTGATTTCCACGTATAAAGTCTTCTCTTTGGTAAGTTGAAGAATGTATTAGATGCAATCATGTTATTCTCCTTGCAGAATTGAAGTAGTCTGTCACCTCGTTCATTTCTTTTGCCGAGTCCGTATTCTCCTACATGTTTTCCACTTTTTCCTTTACCAATTTTTGAGTTAAAATCACCTAGAATTACCTAGAATTTTCTTAATAGTCATTGACTATTTATTCGCCAGAAAATGCCACGGATTCTCAAGCTGATAAAGATTCTGGTGACGAAGACACGCTTACCATAAATAATCTACCTACTAAGCAGCTTAGAGCGCCTGCAGAAATAAATTTTCATAAATATAATACAAGGCAAAACATTTTCTCTAATACAGAAGATGACAAAGATGGCCCATCAGTGGAAGAATATGAAACGCCATCAAAGAGAACAAAAACAATAAAGAGAAAAAAGATTTATAAATGGAAAACCGAAGATTTAGTGTATGATGGTGAAGAATTTAGTAGCGATGAAGAAGAAATACCTCTGCAAACTCCTTTAGATATATTTTCTTTATTTTTTTATGACAAAATATTGGACCTAATAGTTGTCGAATCAAATCGATATGCAGGGCAACAAAACCATTGCCTGAAAATAGAAAAACGTAAGATAAAAGCATTCATTGGAGTGTTATTACTCAGTGGATATGTGCCAGTTCCGAGGCGGAGAATATTCTGGGAAAACGAAAGAGACAGTCAAAATGTACTGGTTTCTGAAGCTTTGTCAAGAAATAAATTTGAATATATTTTATCTCACTTTCACCTAACTGACAACGTCACTATAAATACATCCGAGAAATTTGCTAAAGTTAGGCCATTGTTAGATCACCTCAATGCTGCATTTTTGAAATTTGGTAAATGTGAGGAAATGCAATGTGTTGAGGTAGCCATGGTACCATATTTCCGCTGCCATGGCTGTAAACAATTTATTCACAATAAGCCAATTTGCTATGGCTACAAACTTTGGGTAGGAGCAAGTAGATTAGGCTACGTAAATTGAATGGAACTTTACCAAGGTGCTACCACAAATATTAGCGAAAAGTATATTGATTATGGAGTAGGGCCATCTGTTGTATTGGAGTAGGCCGACGTTTTAAGAACTAGGTAGCCTAATAAACGGATGCACCTATTTTTTGATAATTTCTTTTCTACGGTATCTTTCTTAGAATTGCTATCGAAGAAAACTCACCGCTACCGGCATAATACGTGAAAATCGCATACCTAATGGGCCACTAACAAACTGAAAAGAAATGAAAAAGCAAGCTCGAGGCGTTTTCGATTTAAAAAAAAAAAAAGAAAACCAGAACATTTTTGTCGTGAAGTGGATGACGACAGCATTGTCACCCTGTGCTCAAATGCAGTAGGCGTAAACCCCCTGCATAGGGTGTAAAGATTTTCACGAAAAGAACGGACAAATATTCAGGTAAGTTATAGTTTTTTAGATTATTATTACAAACGCATTTAGTTTTTATTTTCAACAACATGCTTAGTTTCATGACATTTTACAATACATATTTTAGTTGTCGCAGCCACATCTGGTAAATTTGTACAATGCAAACATGGGAGGAGTAGACAGATGTGACCAAATTTGAGCCTTTATAGAATTTTACTGACGGGCAAGGAATGGTATTTTCCGCTGGTGGCACACTGTATTGATGTAGCTCTGCAAAATGCTTGGCAGTTCGATAGACAAAGAGGTGGGTAACCTAGATCAGTTAAAATTCCGAAGACGAGTAACCACTGCGCTATTGATACAAAATAATAAAAATGGAACACATTCGAAAGTCATAAGTCATCCACCGAAGGTTTAGACATTAGGTTTGATCATATGGATCATTTGGTAATTCCTCAAAATAAGCAAACACGCTGTGCACATTTAGCCCAGGGAAATAAGCATTTTTTCATGACACTCGTCCGGCCAGGCAAACGACAGTTGTTTTGAGTAGTATGGACCTCTGTAACAAAAACCTATATGTTTCCTGCAGTCGATTTTTTGGACTTAATTAGTTATTAACAAATTAAGGTCAAAAAACCGAAAATTTTTGCTTTTTTCGTCCATCAGCAAAAAGTGAAGCATTTTAAACAAATTTTAGAAGAGACGAAACTCATAAGTCATATAAAAACCTTCAAAATGCCGTTTTCTAAATGTTTCTATCCTTATCTGTTGCTTGGAAAGTTGCAAAATAAATCAAAAATTTCGGTATTTTATAAATGTTAATAACTTTTTTTGAAAATAAACTTATAACATTCATATTTCATGGAATGCTGTGCCTTGTAGTGCTTAAAATATGGTCAAAATTTCAAAGTTATCAGTCAATGATCAGTTATGAGTCGTCCATGATTGATTTGTCAGAAACTGACAGTTTGACATTATTATTTATTAATTCAGTATTGGGGTACACCGTAAATTAGCAACAATTATTATTTAGTAATTCAGTAATTAATTCAATTTAAATTAGCAATAATGAATTTTACTATTGATGAAATGGTAGATATGATCTGGATATTGGGGAAATGCAATAAAAATTCATTACTATCAGCTAGAACTTATCAAGAACGGTTTCCAGATAGGCGGCAACCTAGACAAGATACATTTGAAAAATTGAAAAATCGATTTAACCGCACTGGTAAGGTGACCCCAAGGTCACCAGAATTCAATAAAATGGACTCATTTTTTGGGGTTACGTTAAGAACGAAGTATATAAAATACCTCTAACAAGAAGGGATGATATGAAAAATAGAACCCAAATTGCATTTCAAAATATTTCTTTACAAATGCTTAGTAGGTAATGTAAGCAACTCTTTCAATGACCCCTTTCAAGTATGCATAGATGTTTTGGGAGGTCATTTTGAACACCTTATTTAAGTAACATAAGTTAAAATTACTGTTGTTTTTTATTTTTCTATGTTGTTATTTTTTTTTTAATTTTCCGTCGGTTATTTTTTATAAATTTATTTCAAATAAATTGTTTTCTTTTATGTGTCGTTATTTCGTTACTGAATTAATAAACAATAATGTCAAACTGTCAGTTTCTGACAAATCAATTATGGCCAACTCACAATAATTATTGGTAAACGTTAAAAAATATCTACCAAATTAGTACTTTGATGGAAAAATAAAAATATCTAGAAAACTGATAACTTTAGGTACTTTATAAAATTTGAAGTACGATATTAGTACTTTTCGATAATGATATAAAATACAGGATGTTCTATTTAAAATTACCAAGAAAATAATGTACTTGCATTTTGACTTACTCTGTATTTGATTTAACGAATATTATAAAAACGAATATGTTTTATAATTTTTAACAATTATTAAAAAACTATGGTTGCAATAGATCAATGTTCCTATATTCCTTTTTAATTATACAGGGAGTTAAACTTGATACGATTTTCAGATAATATTGGTTATAACTTTTTAAATACCTGATATAACATAATAAAACTTTACATTGTTGTGATGTGGAAGTGAAGCAGATTTCAAATTTAAAATAAAATACAGGGTGTTCCATTTAAAAAAAACATAAGTTTGGTCTGCCACCATCTTATGGAACACCCTGTAAGATCGTAACTAATTTTAAAATGTGGAGTTTAAAGCTTCCTACAATTTTTGTCAATAACTTTTTTTTGTAATTTTTACAATAACAGATCTACTAAGATATCTTAATTGTTATAAACAAAGCTGCTATGAATTAAATAAAAAAAGAGGCTAACATTGTCCCAAATTATTTTAGGACATTTTTTTTCCTTTAAATTTGCGAAAAAATTTAGGCTTTTTAAGTATAAAAAAACAATATTCTTACAGGCAATGGTTAAAAAGTTATTCTAATTGTTTATAAGCAAAAAATCGACATGTTTTTGCAAAATTATTTTGCAATATTTAAAATTAATTTTCTTACTTTTTTTTAATGTTAATAATAGAACAAGTCTTCTTCTTCCAGAAACTATCATTACAATTACTAAAACTATATAATTTTCTGACTTATATTGTTGCAAAAAAAATTAATTTGGGATAAACAAATAAAATAACTTTTAAACTATTTAACCGATCACTTTGAAATTTTAACGATATTTTAAGCACTCCAAGACACAGCATTTCATGAAAAATGAATGTTATAAGTTTATTTTCAAAAAAGTTATTAACATTTATAAAAAACCGAAATTTTTGACCTATTTTGCAATTTCCTAAGCAACAAATAAGGATAGAAGCATTTAGAAAACGCCATTTTGAAGGTTTTTATATGACTCAAAAGTTTCTTCTCTTGTAAAATTTGTTTAAAATGCTTCACTTTTTGTCGATAGACGAAAAAAGCAAAAATTTTTCGTTTTTTTACCTTAATCTGTTAATAACTAATTAAGTCCAAAAAATCGACTTAATCAAAATTTTTCGTTTTTTTACCTTAATCTGTTAATAACTAATTAAGTCCAAAAAATCGACTGAAGGAAACATATAGGTTTTTGTTACAGAGGTCCATAATACTCAAAACAACTGTCGTTTGCCTGGCCGGACAAGTGTCAAAAACAGGGTACTTTTTTTGCTTATTTCCCTGGCCTAATTGTCATGAAAAAACAACCACCAGATGTTCAAAATGCGACAAAGGACTCCACGTCAAATGTTTTTTGGTATACCATACAAAAAGTGTATAGTTAATGAAGATACCCTTAAGTGCCCATCGTCCTACATATAGGACGCCCAAAATTTTGTATATTTATCAAAAAAATAAATTTTATTGTCGTTTAATCTATTTTAGTTTACCCTAAATTAAACCTTTATAAGAAAAAAATAATTAAAATCACAAGTAGACATAATGGGCATATCTGGGTTTTGTAACTTGAATTAGAAGTTATTCGCATGCAGTTTAAACAAAATAAAACCACATTAATTAAAACAAACTAATCATTATTTAAAAACTTGTGTATATAAAACTTGTGTGTGTTATAGGTAAATGATTATGTACAAATTATGGATTATGGACAGATTATGCAGGTAAATAAATTGTAGGCTGCTGATCTTAACAAGAAATGGAACTTGATTGATAATAATATATTACTTGTGTATTATAATTCTTGTAAACGACTGGAAGTGTTTATTTTTGAATTTTTTTGGTCGTTAATAGATTCGTATTCACACAGAAAAAGTTTTTTATGAAAATTAGTGTCTATATACATTTATATATCCATTATTCGTAATTATTTTTCTATTTTTAATTTAAGAAGTCTGCAACATTAAGTCTATTTCAACTATTAATAAGGTGTGGTAGGAACTTTTGTGGTGTATGTTTCTGACAATGACTGCCAAAATCTTCCCAGACTGTGAAATGACTATAGCTTCCTCCAAATTTCTGTGTATTTAAAATGTTTGTGTTATTCACTCGTTTTTATAATTTCATATTCGACAATACACGCAAAACACAAAGGTATCTAATACAATAAAGCAATAAAGCGATATACGCACACACATTGCCGCTGTAAAATAATTTGGGCGGCCTCAGGGGCATTGTAGCCGCGATACAGGGAATCCTCGTTATTTAATTTGTCTCGAGTATGTCATTAACTGGGTTTGTAGATAACGTACACATAATAGATACCTATTGTTGACTACCCAGTTGAATTCAATTGTATCTGATTAACAAAATCAACGGAGTTTTGAGAAAATATAACGAATAATGTTAATTGTTTACCAAAATCTTCTAATTTAATATTTTAATGTTTAAATCGACAAGGTTTATCAAAGCAATAATTGTATATTTGGTAGAATAGCAATAGACAGTATGAAGGTTACTGTAGATAAAATTAGTATCTACACAATAGGACAAACATGAAGAATGCCCTAATTGAGAGAGAAAGAGAGAGAGACAGAGAGAGAGAGAGAGAGTAATATAGTTTTCTAGATACAAATATGAGAACTCTTACCTATAATTTATACATATATAGCTATAATTTAGGAATGTCTTAAACACTACCGGTTCAAAAAGCTATCCAATGGTACTAAGAATTTATCAAAGAGAGAAATTTGAAATAACAGTTGAAACAAGTCTTTCAAATGTCTATGTACACTATTGCTCATCGAACTCACTATCACGAAGATCCTGAATGTAGAGTTGTGGGGATGTGCCAACCCTAACTATGCTTAAATAAACTTTCTTAGATAAACTTACTAAATTGCATAAAAAGGGTACTACAAACTGATTATTAATGGCTCTTAAAGTTTTTTTTTACCAGAAAATGGTAGGCTTCAATATTAGTGTCGTAAATATTATTAAATTTATCTGACTTGGCCCTTTGTTAAGACCGGTCCGGAGCGATCAGCAGTTTTAAAATAAATTAAATCTATTTTAATTGCTAAGATTATAAAATAACAAACAATAATAATTTGTGGTTCTAAAAAGAACCGTTTTTTTTAATCGTAACATTTGTACATTTGAAGACAGTATCACTCCACACATAGGTATGTTTCGCTATCGCTATCCTCATCTAAATTAATTATGATCGGTTCAATTATATTATGATCTACATGAACAAATGAATTTTCTTTACTTATTACGTGTCGGACTGAATTTCTCCAACTACTTGGAAGAATATTATTGACACATTTTCTTATTAACTCTACGACAGTACTACTTAACGTTGGAGAAATATTTTGTGACTTCACGTTAGACTTCAATTCACGCCACATAAATATGTTCTATGGGATAAAACATACAATACTAGAGTGGAAGCAGCAGCACTGTATGTCCCATTTCCTCTGCCAGTGTATCACAAACATATACTTTTTTATAGAAAATGCCTTTACAACTTCTAAAAGCTCTTGTTTGGTGTAACATTCTTCAAAATACATATCATTCGTCTCCATGTAATTTTGAATATCCAATTTAGTATTATTCGAGTTTGGAGCCTTACTTAGTTGGCGACTGTGATAGCTTGCATTGCCCATTTCTATCACGCTATTCTGAAGAATGTTTGGCATAAGATTATTGTTGGACTATTCTTCAAAAAGTACTGTCGTTGTATCTTCATGGTAGTCAACGCAGGAGTCTTTAATATTCTTTGCAGAAAGCCACAGTGTATTTGCAATCCAACCATTTTCTGATCCAGCACGTAAAATCGTTATTCTTATCCCTTTATTTGACGGAGCTTTTGTCTTAAATTTACCGGAGCAATCGGAAAATCCTTTAGATCGCGTTGAATGTGTGTCAAACCATGTCTCGTCGAGGTAAATTATCGGACGATTTTCATAACGGAATTTGCTTATCGAAGTTATATACTCATAACGCCATTTTTGTAATCTATGAGATTTCATAATTACTTGTCTATTGCCAATTATACGATATCGAAAGACCATAGTTTTTAAAATTTTCGATAAGCTGGTGAGGCTACAGCTTATTTGGGTTTCGTCAACATTAAGCCATTGCTTCAGAGCTCTTAATGTAGCTCTCTTATCTGCCATTATACGAGAAGAAATTGAATATGCAATGAAACAAGCTAAACGTGGTAAATCTCCCGGGCCTGATGAAGTTCCTATCGAATTACTCAAAATTGTGAATACTAAATCTATTGATCTTCTTTTGGATCTATTCAATACCATATATAGAACAGGTATAATACCTAAAGAATGGCTCCAATCAACATTCATACTGCTACCCAAAAAATGCCAATGTAAAGGAGTGCAATGAACATCGCACCATAGCCTTAATGAGTCATGTCTTGAAATTGTTTTTAAAAGTAATTCACAATAGAATACATAAGAAATTAGATGAAGGCATAAGTAATACATAAATGGGATTTAGGAAAGGACACGGAAAATGCTCAACATTAAGCTTACCGATCGCAAGTCCAATGAAGAAATAAGAAAACGAACAAAAGTTACAGATGTAATCTAAAAAACTGCCATGTTAATATGGAACTAAACAGGACACATAGGAAGAATGATAAGCAACCATTGGAGGAAGCGAATTATTGAATGGCGACCAAGAGCAACCAAGAGAAGCAGAAGCAGACCTCAAACCAGATGGACTGATGACATCGAAGGAATGACTGGTCATAAATTGATGCAAAATACAACAAATAGAAATGAATGAAAGTAATAGTAACATGACGTCATACAGACGCCACAGGCGACATCTGAGAATTAAGAAAAAGGCACAGATTTATTTAATAATCTAAATTAGGTTTCAAACAAGTTTTTGCTTTTCGTGTATTTCAGTTTAAGTTCTGCAGAGTTTTCTTTCTATGTTCCTGCCGCTTTAATTTGATATCCGTAGGTAGCCTTAGGTATTTAGCTGTTTTCTTTTCTTCATTAATTTTTTGTGTATAAAATTTGCAATTTAGACTATAGTTACTATAAAGATCTTCGAAACGCAGTTACTAACGCAGTCCGTTTGGAGAAGACTGGTTACTTAAATTATCGGTCTGCTTATTTGAATAAAAAAGATCTTTGGAAAGCTGTGAGGTTATTCAAAATTGTAAATAAACCAGTTATAGAGATCCCTCAGGAGCTTAAAGATCCTATATCTATAAATAATTATTTTACATCTGTCTTTAGCCCTGTAAATTGTTGTCCTGAGACAACCCAATGGTATCAGTCAAATATTTTCAACCCAGATATCATTTTCTCGTTTAAAATGGCCACTATTGATGAAATTAAATCACTTATATTAGGGCTAAAATTGGAAGCTGTTGGATGTGATAATATTTCTGCAAAGATGCTACAACTCTCCCTTTCTATTACTGCTCCTTATATTACGCACATTATAAATTGTTGTTTGGAGGTAGGTTATTTTCCGGACACTTGGAAATACGCTTTGAAAAAACCACTACCCAAATCAAATAAACCTGAATCACTTAATGATCTTCGCCCAATAAGCATCCTACCGGGACTGTCAAAAATTTTAGAAAAGGTTATCTATAAACAGATATACGATTATATTTTCAGAAATAATGTAGTTACGTGTATACAATCAGGCTTTAGAAAAGAGTTTAGTACAACGACCCTGCTTCTTGACTTAACCGATAATATACTTCGATCATTTGACGAAGAAAAAGCAACCTCAGTCATCTTGCTTGATTTTTCTAAAGCCTTCGACACTATTGATCACGCTCTTCTGTGTGCTAAATTGAAATATTTTGGATTTGATGATACCTCCTTACAGTTTTTCAAATTTTATTTGGTAAATCGTTATCAAAAGGTCATAATCGATAATAGTTCATCAGAATTTGCATCTGTCAATTCAGGGGTGCCTCAAGGTTCGGTTCTTGGTCCTCTTCTTTTTTCAATATATATATCCGACCTGTATAAATCTTTAAATAATCTGAAATTGCACTCTTTTGCAGATGACACACAACTGTATTTCTCTTTTGAACCTAACTCTGTAAATCAAGCGTCACAAAAAATAAATCAGGATTTGGAATCTATTTGTACTTACTCCACTAGACATAATCTTAAACTTAATGCTAAAAAATGTAATTCTTTGTTATATTGTTCAAAAAATTATAAAGCCACTGTTCAGGATAACTTAAAACTAATTATAAAAAATGAACCTCTAAAAAATGTTAATAGTTGCAGAAACTTAGGAGTCATATATGACTGTACGCTACGTTTTCAAGAGCATGTCACCCTTTTAGTAAAAAAGTGCTATTTAGTTATGCGTCAACTGTATAGAAGCAAAGGCATTTTAAACTTTAAATTGCGTAAGTTACTTTGTGAAACTATGGTTATGTCAATTCTTAATTATGGGCTCTTGGTATTTTACCCTTGCTTAGATCAAGTTACGAAATTGAGGTTGCAAAAAATTCAAAATAATTGTTGCAGATTTGTTTTTGGCATAAGAAAATATGATCGTGTATCATGCAAAATTAAAGAACTTCAATGGCTAACAATAGATAATTTATACAAATATCACCTCGTCTCATTGATATATCGAATTATTTCGTCGTCAAATCCTATTTATTTAAGGAACAAATTAGTATTTCGTGGAGACGCTCATAATCTGGATCTGAGATATCCTCATAGTCTTATGCTGCCGAGATATAGACTAGCTATTTTCCAGCGATCGTTTACTTACAATGCTGTTTTAGTGTTTAATAGTTTAACAAAAAATTTAAGAGGTAAAATCCCTTGATTTCATGAAGCGGCATTATAAGAAATTTTTACTACAATCGCAGTAACGTTATTATTATTATATAGTATATTGTTGTCGTAATTGTTACCATTAAAATTTTTAGAATTTTTTTTTTGTTTTTATTTATTATTAATATCATTTATCACATAACATCACAAATTATTTTCTTTATCTTATTTTTCTAGTAGCCATATGACTATTTCTACCATTTCAATATTATATTATTATTTATGTCAATTTATAAATAATTTTTTTTTCATGTTCTACTTATTTCAAACTGATTTTGTAAACTTGAGGTTAAGTGGAGTAGCTCTAGCTAGACTTCGCCTCATGTATCTCTTGTTTGTAAATTTTTACAGACTAAATAAAGGCAATTTATTATTATATATATGAGCACAATTCCAGTCATTAATATTTATGCGCCATTTATTCCAAATGCTTATTTTTGTTTAACTGAATTTTGGTGATGTCTAGTTATTTCTTCGAATATTTCACCGACTGTTAGTATTACAAAGTCATCTGAAAGTGTGGCCAGTTTAATAAATGTAATATGGGTCCTAGAACACCTCCTTGTAGGATTTCTGGATTTGATTGGTAGTTCTGAATATTCGCCTTTCCGTTTAACTCTAAATGTTCTGTCTTCCAAATATGACTGTATTAGCTGGAAATAGTGGAAGGAAAGACACCTTTTGAGTTTTAGTAACAAGCCTCTGTGCCACATATCGAATGTTTTTGCTATGTCTAAAAAAATAGCTGAGCATATTTTATTGTTTTCTAGAAATCTCTCTGTAATATTTATTATCCGATGGAAGGAATAATTCCTTTGTGGTCTGAAATAGGTTAGGTTAGGTTAGATTAGCAAAACCGTCTCAAAAAATTTGGAGATAATTGGTAGCTACAGTATTGGTCTGTACGTTTCTACTTTATTTACTGTTGTCCCTGGTTTGGGAATCATAATTAGTTTAGCTGTTTTTTACATTATTGGAATATATTTTAACCTGAACACTATGTATACAGGGTGTTTTAAAAAAAGGTAACCCCGTCTCTAGGGTAGGTAAAAAACTGAAAAATAATTAGGGTTTGTTTAGAAAAAAAATTTTGTAACGCCATCCGTCTTCAAGATACAGGGCGTTGAAGAAAAAAAAATTACGCATTTTTTACGATTTTGCCGAAACTACTGGCAACATTGTAATGAAATTTTATACGAATATGTTTTGAAAGCTGATACATCGCATGAATTTGTTTTTATATCTGATTCTCATAGAGGGCGCCAGTTACACGGATCGTAATAAGTATTAGTCAATATAACTTTTTTAAGAGTATAATTATTAATCAAAATTTCAAGTAAACTTAAACATCATTTAATTTTACACGAAAAAGGTACTCTTGGTAAAACTCGATACTGTGTACCGTTTTCGGAATATTTTGATTTGAAAATTATGAAGTAATAATTGATGCTGGTAGTAATGATAAAGTTCTAATGATAATGATAAAATAGGTATACCTCTATTTTCTCCAAGTGTGCCATGAAAATCTGACATTTATTGATGATGAAACCTTGTTATTTGTAAAATCAAATCAAAATGTACTCAAATGTTGAATACACTGACATGTTATTAACCTTAGGCGAATGTTTAGGATGTTCTAGTGCAGCTGTGACATGTTATGCAGAAAAGTTTCCTAGAAGAAACTTACCAAGTAAAAAAACATTTAGAGCCATTGAACGACGTTGTCGAGAAACTGGGACTGTGAGACCAAATAAAATAAATTCTAGTAGACCAAGAACAACAAGAACAATTAACAAAGAAAATAATATTTTAAATTTAATTGATCAAGATCCAACAGTTAGCGTAAGGAATATAGCAAGACAAACAAATACTTCTTCTTCAAGTACTTGGCGGATACTGAAAGAACAGCAATTACATCTTTATCATTACAGACAAGTCCAAGAGCTCTTGCCAGATGATCTACCGGTTAGAGTGGATTTTTGTGAAACATTGCAACAAAGGACAGCCCACAATCCAAATTTTTTAAAATGCATTCTTTTTACGGACGAGGCCACCTTTACGCGACAAGGTATGTTTAACTCTCATAATGCACACTACTGGTGTGATGAGAATCCACGAGTCAACAGGGAATCACATTACCAACACTCATTTAAAGTTAATGTTTTGGCAGCAACTTTAGGTAACAAATTAATAGGTTATCATATTCTACCTGGAAATTTAAATGGTGATATGTATCTTGATTTTTTAAACAATTCCTTATTCGAGATATTAGAAGATTTAACGCTGAACGAGGGAAGATCTTTAATTTTTAATGCACAATGGAGCTCCCCCACACTTTGATAGAAGATGTCGTAATTGGTTGAGTAATCATTTTCCGAATCGATGGATTGGTAGAGGTGCAGAAGCTCCGATTCATTGGCCTCCTCGGTCATGCAATTTTAACCCTTTGGACTACGTAGTTTGGTCGTATATTAAGGAAAAATTCTATGCTACAGAGGTAAATTCACGCCAAGAATTGGAAGAAAGAATTCAACGTCAATTAAATGACATCATAGCTGATCCCCTACCGTTTAGAAGGTTAATGGAATCTTTAGAAAAAAGAATAGACTTGTGAATTCGCTAAAACACTTACTGTAATTGAATTTTATTTTATGTTCTTAGTCATTAATTTAATTTTCTTCTTGTGAATTTTGTTTAATTACTAACTATTTTATACCAGCTTCAATTATTACTTCATAATTTTCAAATCAAAATATTCCGAAAACGATACACAGTATCGAGTTTTACCAAGAGTACCTTTTTCGTGTAAAATTGAATGGTGTTTAAGTTTACTTGGAATTTTGATTAATAATTATACTCTTAAAAAAGTTATATTGACTAATACTTAGTACGATCCGTGTAACTAGCGCCCTCTATTAGAATCAGATATAAAAACAAATTCATGGGATGTATCAGCTTCCAAAATATATTCGTATAAAATTTCATTACAATGTTGCCAGTAGTTTCGGCAAAATCGTAAAAAAAGCGTTTTTTTCTTCAACGCCCTGTATCTTGAAAACGGATGGTGTTACAAAAATTTTTTACTAAGCAAGCCCCAATTATTTTTCAGTTTTTTACCTACCCTAGAGACGGGGTTACCTTTTTTTGTAACACCCTGTATAAGGTTTATGGATTTTACAATGGCCTTCCTAGGTAACTGTTGTAGTATTTCTCCTCTAACTAACTCAAATCCCAGAGACTTTTTGAGATTTATATTGTTTTTGACTACTTTGAATAATCTGGGACAGTAGGCTTTATTATTTCTTGATCAATATTTTTCACATCGTGATAAGTACTCTTATCATTATCGTTTTCTGCTTGATGATTATTTTCCTTTTCGTGATTTTGAAATACATTCTCTAAATATGAAGCGAACATATTTGCTTTTATTTGCCGTCATATTCTCATGTTTTATCTTCTTTTCTAATCAGCGGAATCTGATACATTGGTCTATTTATTATTTTTATACATTTCCACAATGTTCCACAGATCGTTTAAGTATTGGTTTATTGATTTATTTTTGATTATATCTATCTCCCTTTTTAACTCTTAGGTGAGGTTGTTGAATACATATTTATTTTCTGCAGATCTGTTTTTTGTCAGGTTTTTCCGACCCTTCTTTTTCTTTGCGCTAGTTCGAATTTCTTTGAGGTAATTTTGACCCTTGGGTTTTCTCTATTGAATACCAATTACAGTCTTAGGGACCGAAAAATGAATCAGTTATTAGAAAAATGCGTCGTTCACGTAAGATGGGCTAGATCGAGACACAGGGAGAAGAGAGACCATGTCAATAGAATGAACGACGAGAAGCTCGCAAAAATTGCAAGGTCTGAAAAACCAATACATCAAGACCATCCAGGAGACCTCCAAAACGACAGTAAGAGAGCTGAACATCGGAGTCTTAAGATCTAGTTGTAAGAAGAAACAGGACCTAGTTCTGAATTAAGAGGAAAAAAAATCGGTTGCCTGTAAAGTCGGTTTTACGGGCGAAGATTTTACGTGACAACGTCTTTTTCTCGGTAGAATATTTATTGATATGAATATTATTAAATTGCACAATAGGAACAAGGAATTGAATGAAAATAAGAATTGCACAAATTTTAACTATAGAAATATATTTTGTTTACTAAAACATTGTACATGTTAACTAATTTCTATTTGAGTGATTTTGTTGAGGATATACACTATGAGGTATACAATACGCGCTGTTTCTTCTCAATTGACTGAATTACGATTGATTGCAGAGTGATTTAAACTAATAATTTACTTAACACTATCAACATTTGTCAATAGTATGACATAACCTATAAACTTAGTTTCTCAACTTTTGTGTCAATCTAACAATTAATCAATCAATCATAGTTTACGATAATGAAATATTAGTGTACAATTATTTACCTTTATTGTTGTAGTTGTTGTAAATGACGAATCCAAGCACTCCACATTTTCACTACAGACACAGCTGACGATACTTTAACCACACGTGTGAACTTGTATTATGACGCTTTCTCGGTTTTTCAACGCCAAGAACGCTCGAGAAAGACAGAGACACAAGCACGCACCGATTCAACGCGCCTAATTCTCTAGTGCTGCGCGCGCAGCGGACCTATCATGTTTGAGTGGGAGAGAGACGCAAGGCATTCGCCGGTCCGGCGGGCCTCTCTCTCGTTCGGTGACTCATCGTAACAGACGTGAGCGGGCGTTACACTTTTTCATGAGTGACTCCGAGCCACAACCTAATTTAAGACGTTGTCACGTCAAAATACGTTTATTTTTATACTTTTTTTATCATTTTTAATTTACATACAGAGTTCACATGATGGCAATCTGCCATCATGTGAACTCTGTGATGACGTTTGCGATTTACTTGGATCGTCATCGATTAGAAGATTTATAGATACTGCAATACACTTACTTACGGAAACAGATGGATGAAACGATAAATATTAGCGAAGCAGATGCTGATAGCTTTAAATGTAAATGATTATTTTCTTTTGCTAGTCTCAGTAGAACTTTTTTGTTCTTCTTGTCAAGAACTTAATGTCTTTCTTATTAGACCCTTAAAAGTCCTTGAATGTTGACTTGCCGTAACGAATTAATGATATTAGATTTTAAATGACAATATTTTGATTACTTTGTTTTAAAAAATCTAATGTCTTTCTATAGGTTTTGAGATTCTTGTGTTCGAGGAGAAAATGTAATGAAATTCGTTTTTTAGTGTAAAGTAATACGAATTTCCCTTTACCCAGTTTTCAACTCCATTTAACTGGGCTTTGAAAGACGTCTTTTGTTGCTTTAATTGTTCCGTTATTAAAAAATATTGAATACATTGCCTTGGAGCTGGAAATAAGTTGGCGTTATGAAAAACGTTTTCAATTTTGGCCACGCGAAGCATTTATTTATTAACCCGGAAAATTATATTAAATAATGATTTCTCTGTGATTAAATACTTGACAAATATTGATATTTACAGACAAATATGGAAATAATTGCGTGGTTGTAAATTTATAGATTACTTGGTTTTTTAACGTTTATTTAAATTTTAAAAATGCTTTTTGTAGTTGGAATTTTTTTGAAAAATCCCACAAATTAAGAAGAAAATTCTACTGTAAAATGTAAATTTAGGAAACCGTTAAAATTGCATAAGTTAATTGCAGAACTTGAGACAGATGAGATTCCAACGCCTCCTGATGGTATAATTATTTTTCCACCAGACAATGAAAATGATAATATAACAGATTGCGATTCAGAAGACGAGGATGTAAGAACGATAGACCATTTACCAGGAAGCCAGCTGAGAAATGACTTGGAGGATATTTTCGACAATAAAGATCAGAGTGTAGAAGAGTCGGATTCCGACGACGACGTCCTCTTGCCACACTACGCAAAGAAGAAACAAAACCTTGTACCAGCATCCTGAAGATGTTTACTGGAGACCAGAAATCGGCCCTAAACAAAATCGCCCATTACAGCTCTTCAGGCTATTTTTTGATAACCTATTCAATATAATAACAACATATACAAATACATACGCGGCACAAAAAAACTTGACTAGTGATGTTACAGATAATGAGATTAGGTGTTTTGTGGATGTGGTTATTTTGAGGGCTACGTGGTGTTACCAAAAATATATGTGTATTGGGAAAATCGTGATGATCATCAGAATGAAAAAGTCGCTGAAAGATTTTCCCATATAATGAAAATTCTTGTCGGTCAGATAGCCAAGCGGGCTGGGCGGCCGGTTCTCATTCGCTTCACTGCGAGTGGATGTGAGTTGGATCCCCAGCTCGGTGTATAGAAAACAAAAAGGCTAACGCAGCAGTTTAAAATTCTAAATGAATCTGCGGCTTAGACTAGAATATTCTGGTGTCTGATCGGCCTATGGTGGAGCAGTACGGCAAAAGATAAGAGCTTGCGGCTCAGTGATACTCCTCCATAGATCCCTACCGGAAGGGCGAGGCGCCTAAATACCGGCGTATATATATATTTATATATATATATATATATATATATATATATATATATATTTATATATATATATATATATATATATATATATATATATATATATATATATATATATATATTGTCATACTTTTTCTTTACCAACCAAAGAAAAATAAATAAAAATATCCATCGAAATAAAATTTTAAGATATCATTATAAACAAAATGTATATAGTAATTTAAGATAAGATTTAGTGTAGATAAGAATAGAAATTTGTTTGGCGACCTTTTTCCGTTTCAAACAAAATTATCAAAAAAACCTTTGTTTAGAATTAGAAGACATTTGCCGGAAGTTGCCGTATCTTTAGATATATGCAACAGTCCTGGTATATTAACAAGTAAGTTGGAACCAAAAGCACATTTTTCCTGGCGTGAAGAATTTTTAAAAATAGCAAGTCTGAAAAGGCCTAATTTGCCCTCACGTTTTCTGTATTATCTACCCAAATTTACATCAACGTCAACAACTGACATGTTCACTTTGGAAAATCATTATAAAGAATTACATTCCGTACTGAAACAGTCAAGCTTCTGCCACACAACTTATGTTAAAATTACTCTGAACTTTTATATAAAACTTTCCTTTCACAACAAAGAAGTTGGTTATAAATTCAATAAATAGCCAAGTAAAAAACCGCTATACAGAAGTTGTATGGTGAAATCGCATTAAAAAATAATCTGCAAATGCTTTTTCTTGTTTATAGACTACAATATACGCCAGATTGATTTCCTAAAGTCATATTTGTTATTAAGAGAGTATATTATTGGATAATATTTTAGTAGACTCCAAAACTATTCGTGTTTAAATACTTTAACGAATTTATACCAAATCACAACTATACATCTAGACATAGCTACCTAACTACCCATATCGGCGACTAGCGAACCCTCAAAAAGATGACCATGACTTATAACTCGTCGGCAACCAAACAAATTTGATACCAATTTATAATGAAATTTTTTTTAAATAAAAGGTTTTGATTGAGGTGAATAAACCAAAAAAAAAGCAAAAAATTTTGGTTTTACAATTTTAGTAAAATTTTCTATTTTGCCTATGATATTTTGGCTCGATTTAAATATTTTGATTTTTTATTTTGACATAATATACTATGAATAATTTCACACCAAATGAGATGTGCTTTAACTCTTAATGTTGATATTAAACTAAACCATATTCATTTTACAAATTCCCAATTGTCAATAGAAGCACGTGAAAGCCAAACTGGGTCGTACTGATGTGTATGTATCATATGATTTTTAAAAATATTTACTTTTGAAATTGTTAGTGTAAGAATTTCTTGAAATTTAATCATTATATCACAATTAAATTAAACTCTAAAAAATAACACGACCAGTAAATTACTTAACAATAACTATAACATAAATATAACACAATATATTAACTTAAAAATCAACACGATACAATTTGAATTTAAAATGCTGGCAAGTTTGGATCTGTAACATGAGAATCTGTCTGGCTTAAGGTAATAAATTATATTTAATAGCCTCTTGACGAATGAGACGGCGAATATCAACACGTGCTCATGGTTACAGATGGGAATTTGGTAAACGAATGTACTATACGACGATTTTTTTGCAAAAAAAGGTTCGCGTCGTATATTTTTTTCTATTAAATTTGTGTTGTAAATTTTTTAATCTCACCGTCTAACCAGTTTTACGTTAAACATATTATTTAAAGAAGTTTTCTGGAAAGTTTTAGATTTCCAAATTAAATAATCAAAAAGTTATAGAATTTTTTTAATTTTTTTCCAAAACGCTAGTTGCGCTGTATTATAAGAAACCTACAACTCCAACAGTAAATATTGTTCTGTATCTATCTTCTTGGAGCATCTAAAAGCAATTTAT
This sequence comes from Diabrotica undecimpunctata, assembly GCF_040954645.1. NCBI lineage: Eukaryota > Metazoa > Arthropoda > Insecta > Coleoptera > Chrysomelidae > Diabrotica > Diabrotica undecimpunctata. The sequence goes on from NC_092811.1 coordinate 125,237,659, forward strand.
TATTTTTATTAAGAATAAACCACAACTTTACTTTAAAATAAATTTTTTTGAAATTTTGACTTCTACTTCGGAAATCTTTCACAAAATATAAAATATTAATAAACTGTTATTATAAATGCTAATGATAGCATGTGATTTTACTTTAAGAAAACAACCAAGTGCAATGATGAGAGTAAAATGCTTAAGGTAGTGATCCCAATAGTAAATCAATAGAAAAAAAAACAGATACTATCACGTGATACTATCCCAATATTATACATATTTGGTTTTACATTTAATTTACTCTCAATACTAACACCAAATGATCTAATAAATGTGGAAATTTTGAAAACAAAGTGTTCAGTGTTTTATTGTGACATATACAGATTTCTACTAGCAAAAACAATAAAGAGTTTTATCACTATCAGACTAGTACACGTATCCAAATTTTTGGCGAGCATTAATTATCAAATTGGCAATCGCATTTTTATATTTTTAGCTGTTAAAGCAGAAGAACATTCAAAAATAAAATAAAATTACCTAACAATTTTGGTGAAAATGAAACAGTAAACATTGTCAGAGTTTATATCAATCTCCTTGTATGGTTTAATCCAATTAAGATTACAGTTAGTTTTAGGCATTTTTTACGAATTTCAAAACAGAATTATTTAAGCGCGAACTATCAACACAAGTAATTGTCATCCATCTATTCTCTAATGTTTCTAAAATGCCGAATATTATCTATATAAAACAGATTTACATTTCCCACTCCCAAACAGTCATTAAAGTGAGTATATTGTTATTGTTATAGTGTGAGATACCAAGAACATTTAACAGCACTGTTTATATCCAGTAAAACTTCAAATATTGGGTATTTTCTTTGGTCCTCAAAGGATTTGTATCTATTGTAAAAGACCAAGAACAGTCTGATAATACCAAATTATAATAAACACCTGACGTAAGTAACAATTTTATATAATGCGAATCGTATATCATCAAGCAATGTAATGAGATACTTACAAGAACACAGAGAAGAAGAATAAGTTACAATTTAAAAATATCGATTTTTGTATCTGACTTTGTACATTTACAGCAAGAACCGCAATTTATGATAAGAATAACACTTCCTGAAATGGCAAAGGAGCATATCTTTTAATGTACGTCTGATACTCAAGAGATTCTTTCTTAGCCCATAAAGCGACGTTTCTTTTATTGCTTTTCTTTTAGAGTTTTCATAACGAGTACAAAAAAAAAAGAAATAAATTGTACTTGTTCCAACTTACGAAGAGAGAACTTCGAATATTTTAAACCCAGATAAATTGCCGTAATGACTTTAAGTTAAGCTAGAGAAAAAGCACCGAGGCAATTATTATTTAGCGGCAAAAAACTGGAAATTGTCAGGAATTAACTTAATGAAAACAAAGAATAAAATATATTTTTTCTATTTATGTAAAACTTTATTGAACTATATTTAGTAAAAAACTTATATCCTATGGTAAGTATAGTATAGTTTAGAAATTGTAGGCACTAAATATCAAGAAATAGTGTTGAAACTTTAGCGTCCAGTGACGTACAAAAAATTTTTGTATTGAAGAATTTTTACAAATTATAATTATGTACTACTATTCTACTTAAGGACTTTATTAAAGGAAAAGCCGAATGTGAAAATAAATTTCAGAAAATTAAGGCCATGAATGAAAAACCACCAATACAGTAGTGAAAATGGACATCCTCAAAGATAAACAACTTATTATAAAGAATAATAAAAATAAAAGGGGAACGAAATATTCCATAGAGAGTGAACTAACACAGTCTGAAGCCAAAATACAGAAGGAGTTTGGAAGGGATTTAGCGAAAGAGACAAAAAGGGGAAAAGGAAAAGACGCTAAGGCCATATACCTAAAACTGGTGGAATGGTGGAAATAGAACCCGAATGTCAAGCTAGAAAAAACGGAAAAGAAACTAATAACCAAAAAGAACAACGACAAGGAAAATCAAATGATAAAAAAGGCACGAAATAGGATTTTGATTGGACAATGTTATGAACAATGAAATGTTAGAGGAACATTTAAAATAGGCGAATTGAAAAACTTATCAAATACCTTAGAGAAGTACGATATAGGTATTGCAGCTATCCAAGAAACCAAACAAAAGGGAATTTTCTGCACACAGATTAGGAACTACATATTCTTTAATAGTGGAAACAATATGTATCCCTAATTAGGTTGTTTTTTTTGTAATAATAATAATTAGTCTTTTATCTTTTTATGTATAGTATGTTTGCGTTTTGTCTTTTAGTTGTTAAATACTTTGTCGCTTTGTTTGAGCCATCAGTGTTTTATCCTTAAAATCTTTTTGGTGTCGTTTCGTATTGACTAATATTTAAGTTGTAGATATTCTTGTTTAGTTATAATTGTATGTTTGTTTATGAATATTTACGTTTGATTTTACTTCATTTTAAAAATAGAGTTTGATGTAGTCCTCTGGCTTTAATTTTTTTCTATTTAATATTGATACCAACAGCGAAAGGAAGAATCCAGCAGGTCTAGATTGAATATAGGCATTCTTCTTCCTTTCTGATGACCTCAATTGTTATATATAGGTCATCGTATGTACGGAACGCAACAACAACATCGAACATTATAAAGGGTGATTCATTTAGAGGTACTTTTTTCAACAAGAAAAAACAATGAAAAAAATAACTTTTATTTGAAAATATTTATTATCATACAAAAGAACCATTCTTTACAATTACTTCTTCAAGATAATTTCTTTTAAATGTTAGCCATGACTACGATTAAGTTGGTTCATTCTGAAGTTCCAATTCTCGATGCCTCGTTCGAGCATTTCGATTGGTATTTCACCAATGACTCGAGTAATATTGGCCTCCAATGCCTCAATCGTATCTGGTTTATTTATGTATACTTTGGACTTTAGGTAGCTCCAAAAAAAAGAGTCTAAAGGTGAGATGTTACAGGATCTAGGCGGCCAATTCACTGATCCAAAGCGTGAAATAATTTGTTCACCTAATCGTTCTCGTAGTAAAGCCATGCTTTTACAGGCTGTATGGCAAGTGGCGCCATCTGGTTGGAACCAAATGTCGCCGAGACCACGAGCTTCAATTTCAGGTACCAAATAGACCGTAATCATGGCACGATAACGGTTTCCATTCACATTAACATTCTGGCCGGCTTCTGTTTTAAAGAAATATGGACCAACGATTCCACAGGCCATAAACCACACCAAACAGTTGTTTTTTCAGGGTATAAGGGCAACTCTTGAACCTCTTTGGGTTGTTCATCACCCCAAATACGAAAATTTTGTTTATTAACGTACCTATTAAGCCAAATATGGGCCTTATCTGAAAACAAAATTTTTCTCGAAAACAGTGCATCTTCTGAAAGCTTATCAAGAACCCATCGACTGAAACGGTGACGACTCGGAATGTCGGTCGGCTTCAGCTCTTGCACTAATTGAATTTTATATGCTTTTAAACCAAGATTCTTACGTAAAATAAGCCAAGTTGTTGCATATGACAAGAAAAGCTGTTGAGAACGGCGACGAATCGATTCTTCATTATTTTAGAGTACACTATCCGTTACCGCCGCTATATTTTCTTCAGTACGTGCTGAATGTAATCTATTTAGTCGCTTGATCCATCCAATAATGAAAACTGGGTTTCAAACTTACTAATCGTAAAGCAAATTGTACGTTTGGTAGGCTGATTATGTGGACCATAAATTGCTCTAAGCGCACGAAAAACATTCTTCACAGAACTCCCATTTTCCAAATACAACTTGATAATTTCTAGACGCTGTGCCGGGCTCAGTCTTTTCATCATGAAATATCAAACAATACTAAACAAAAGCGAAATGTCAGTTTGACAATATTCATGCACGATCTCCAATCAAATCCACTCCAAAAAAGTACCTCTAAATGAATCACCCTTTAGAATATACCAGGAACCTGATATCGTAAAACATATTAAGATAGGACGTCTGAGATGGATATGACATGTAATGCGGATGGAACAAAATGACCCAGCAAAGAAAAACGCTCCTTGATAGACCCGTTGGTCAGAGAAAAAGAGGAAGACACAGATCAAGGTTCCTTGATAACATCGATGAAGACATGAGAAATATGGGAATACGTGCTTGCCAGAGAAAGACGATGGATAGGGACGACTGGAGAGAAATTTTTGAGGAGGCTAGAACTCACGTAGGGTTGTAAAGCCAGAATGATAATGATGAATCGAATTAATGCTATTGTCATAATAATAAGAAGACAAACAAAATTAGGAAATATTTTTAAAAGATTCAGAACATCCAGGGACAGCCAGGGAGTATGGACTAGAAGTAAATGAAGAGAATGCAAAGTATATGGAGATATATATTGAATATTTAGGACAGTTTTGAAAAGTATCTGCCCCAGACAAGGAATATAACTTTGAAATAGTTGGACAGTTTCATTATTTGGGAGTAACGTTTTTGGGAACGTATTTGGAAGTAAAATAGAACTAAAGTGACTGAAGAAATCGAAAAAAGAATGGCCAAAGGTAGTAAAAGTACTAAATAAAATGCTGAGACTAAAGAAAATATCCAGATTAACAAAGAGAAGAATATATACAACGGTTATCCGACCAACGGGCATTATGCTAGCGAGGACCCAGAACTTAAGCAAAACCATAGAACTTAAGCTAGATAGATGACTGCGAAAGATACTCAGAAGAATATAGGGAGGTATAAAAGATGGACATGTCTGGAAAAAAAGAACAAATAATGAAATAATGCAAATATATGGATATAAAAAAATGTAAAACATTGAGAAAGTTCAAAGACTAAGATAGCTCGGACACGTATCTAGAATGCAGGAAGGAAGAGTCCCCTTCTTCTTCTTCCTATGCCCTATCCGTTTCGGACGTTGGCTATTAACAAGGCTATTTTGACTTTGTTTACGGCACCTCTGAACAGTTCGGTCGATGTTAGTCCGAACCATTGTCGCAGGTTATGCATCCATGAGTGTCGTCTTCTTCCCGGTCCCCTCCTACTGTCGATTCTTCCGTGGACTATTAACTGTAGCAGCCGGTACTTAGTATGCCTCATGACATGTCCGAAGTACTCAAGCTTCCTTTTCTTTACGGTGAAGATTATTTCTTTGCTTTTGCCTATTCTCTGCATTACTTCCACGTTAGTGATGTGGTCTGTCCAGGATATCCGAAGAATACGGCGATATATTCACAGCTCAAAGGATTCTAGTTTCTTCAGGGTGGCTTCCGTTGTGGTCCATGCCTCTGCTCCATAGAACAAGACCGGGAAGTCAACAACACTTGACCAGTCTTAATTTTAGTTCCATTGAGATTTTGCTTGTGAACCACTTTTTCATATTGTTGAACGCGTTTCGCGCTTTTTCAATTCGTGATCTTATTTCTGTTGACTGGTCCCATTTTGTGTTGACTGTGGTTCCAAGGTACGTGTATGTCTCCACTTGTTCTATTTTTCGGTTGTTTAATGTCAATTGCATCGGAGGTTGTTGTGTTCTGCTGATGAGCATGCATTTAGTTTTGGTTGTATTGAGTTCTAAACCATATTCTTGACTTGCTGTGTGTATGCTTTGCATGAGTCTTTGAAGCTCGTTGCAGTCATTTGCGATAATAACTGTGTCGTCAGCATATCTAATATTATTGATTACCTCTCCGTTTACTTTGATACCCTCCGAAACTTCTCCCAGTGCTTCTCTGAAGATTTGTTCAGAGTATATATTGAACAGGAGCGGCGAGAGGACGCATCCCTGTCGTACACCCTTTTTAATATCTATCTTCCCACTGTGTAAGTTGCCCATCTTTATCTCAGCACTTTGGTTCCAATAGAGACTGGTTATTATGCGCAGATCCTTGCCATCAATATGCATCTTCCTGAGCATTTCCATGAGTTTATCATGTTTGGCCTTGTCAAACGCCTTGGAGAAGTCGATGAAGCACAAGTGGACGTCCTTGTGCATGTCTCTGCATCTTTGAATTAAAACTTGCAGACTGAAGATCGCCTCTCTTGTGCCCAATGCGCTTCGGAATCCGAACTGTGACTCCGATATATTTGCTTCGCATTTGTTATATATTCTATTGTGTATGATTTTGGTGAAAACTTTGGTAATGTGATTTATCAAGCTTATTAAGCGGTGTTGATCACAGTGTTTTGCACTTGGTGTTTTAGGTATGGCTACAAAGGTCGATCGAAGCCATTCCTTCGGAATCTCCCCTTTGTCGTAAACAGTGTTAAAAGGATCGAGGAAGTGGTCATACGTTTCGCATAGGAGTTTTATGATCTCGCCCTGTATGTTGTCGGGACCTGGTGTTTTGTCGTTTTTTAGCAATGAAATGGCTTTTTCCACTTCAGACCTTAGTATTTCGGGTCCAGTCATGTCGTCATCTTGGTCCACTGTCGCTCTGCGTTTATCGTTAAAAAGTAGTTCTACGTAATCTTTCCATGTGTCAATGAGCTTCAAGTCGTCTGATATAAGGTTACCGTCTGCGTCTATTAATGTCCCCAAGAGTCCCCAAAGAATTAATGATACTAAAGCTGGCCCAAAAAAGAAAAGATACCAAGAAGAAAATGGATAGAATAGTTAAAAGAAGACTTGTGATGGAGTATAAAAGGAGGAGTAGAAAACTGGAAAAATCTAGCAGAAGATAGGAAGAAATGAAGGAAACTATTGAAGCCTTTGGCCTGTAGGTACTATTTGAGCTGAGGTATATATTATTACTATTCTCTCTTCACATAGGAACTGATACTGATTATTTGAATAACGGTTTGTTTTTTTTTTCGAATCCAAAAAGACCAATGACTATCATGAAGAAGTTGATGCCCAAAATTTAAAGGTTGGTTTTTTGTTAAACCTTGATCCAAATGCTTTCGTCTTATTGACGATGCATATCACCATAGTTGACAATTATAGCAGCAATTGACAATAACTGACAACCAACAATTTTGTTAAATTCTTTTATTTAGTTAAAATAGGTTATTTGAGCATTGAAAGTAAGGAAGAAGTGTTCAAGAATGTTAAATCAAGTTTTAATTTGCACGTATTTTACCGACAACTAAAATCTGTTGAAACAAAAGCCTTTAAATCCATAATACATTTTCATCTCCTTCCGACATTCCAACTATATTATATTTTATTCCTATATGTATTTCAAAATTTCTAATTACATAATTAAGAGTTCCAAAATAAACCTACATGAGACCCCAAAAGATGTACATCAAAAGCTTAGCTTGCAGCAATTTATAATCATTTGAATGATGAATCTCATGTTAATAGGTATCTATACAGCAAATGTTCTTTACACACCCATTTGAATAGGGCACTTTGTGATATTAATAGAGCTAGGAAGATATATAAGTCTAGAGTGACAATTATTGAAAATAGAACTGTTAAAAAAAGTATCAACATGAAGAAATCTTTCGAGTGAAATGAAGGTGATTTGGGCGTGTTATACAAAATAATAGTTAAATAGTGTGTGGAAATTAAATCGTGTAAAATTTCTGAAAAAAACACCTTTGTAACAGTGACAGTAAAATAATAAATAGTGAAATTTAATAAAAAAACGGGTGTGGCAGTAGAAGTTATACTTCTATAGACGCGTTCGCCGTTAAAAATTTTTTATATAGGAGTCAATCTGCACAATCATTACATATGTAATGCTATAGGTAAGAGAGAGCAGAAAGAGAAAAATAATTAGTTATATAGGAATATGGTGCATCGTTTGCTGTATATAAACATTTGACCTGTAATAGGAGTATAGTAAATAAAGGATTGTATCAATATTTTACTTACTTACTTACTTAATCAGTAGACCCATTTGTACCTTTCGGTGTTGGGCCGTTTAAAATACAATTCATTACATTACACTATTTGACGGTCTTCTGAGGTGTGCTAGTTCTTAACGAACTTTCTCCATTCCTTCCTATTGGATGCCATCTGTGTTGCTTCCTGCCAAGTCTTACCCTTACTGAAGACCCATTGGGTTGTTTCAAATGGTTCTGACTGTATATTTAACATTCTTACTGTATTTGTTGTTTTCATGTATATACTCTTTGTTGCTTCTATCAGTTCTTCACTTACTTGTTTCTTCTTTAGGCTTTCCCATATATCTTTTCTTTTGACTGAGTCGAATGATTTTTCCATGTCTATAAAACTCAGATGTATTTCTTTATTTTTCTTTAAGGCTTTTTCTATTACTTGTTGCATGGTAAATATATGGTCTTGTGTGTTGTGTCCTTTCCTGAAACCACTTTGTACATCCTCTAATTTATGTTCTATTTCTTTTCTAATTTTCCTTTCTATTATGGTTTCGTATACTTTTGCTGCTACACATAGTAGTGATATGCCTCTATAGTTCCTACAGTCTCTTGTGTTTCCTTTCTTGTATATAGGTATAATTACTGCATTTGTCCATTATCTGGGTATTACTTTTCTCTTCCATATTAGGTTATATATGTATAACAATTTTTCTTTTGCTTTTACTCCTATATATTTCATCATTTCTGGTGCTACTTCATCGCTTCCTGGTGCTTTTCCAATCTTTATCTTTCTTATTGCTTCTTCCAGTTCTTCTTTTTCTATAGTTTCTGTATTTTCCGTATTTTTCATGGATACTCTCCTGTTGTGGCTTTCCTTCTCAATTGTATTCGCTTGATTTCCATTCAGTATCAGCTGAAAATGTTCCCTCCATCTTTCCATTATTGTCTTATCGTCGTTTATTATTGTTCCTTCCTTGTTCATTATTTGTTTCAGTTTCGTTTCTTTGTTGCTTCTTAGGTTTTTCAGTGTTCTGTAAAATAATTTTACGTTTTCTGTGCTGTTTTCTTCCATTTTTTCCCCGAATTTTTCCCAACTTTTCTTTTTCTCTTTCTTAACTATCTCTTTAACTTTTGTTCTTTGTCTCTTATAATTTTCATATTTTTGTTGTGTTTTGTCTTGGATGTATTCTTTCCATAATTTCTTCTTTTCTTTTATTTCTCTTTTCACTTCATCGTTCCACCAAGATATTCGTTTTCCTCTGTTGTTATTTCTTGTGGTTCCACATATTGATTTAGCTGTTTTTATCATCGCATTTTTAAATTTTCCCCATTCTTCTTCTATTGTTTCTGTTATTTCATGTTCATTATCCATCTCTTTCTCTAGTCCTTCTGAGTATCTCATTCTCGTTGTTTCTTCCCTTAGTTTATAAATATCAATATTTTAATGAAAATATATATTTTTATTTTTATATATGTATAAAAGGAGTTGAATGCAAAAAAAATTACACATACTCTGCATTAAAATTCATTGTTTATTTTGTTATTAATGTAAAAATTACAATACAATAAATACACTGCAACATAATTCAATATAATAATACAATATAAATTAAAATGTAATATTCATAAGTATTTAAAACTGCCAATATACATAACTTACTTTACGAAGATAAAAATAAAAAACCAACAACTCGGATTATGTTGTAAATTTTCATTTTATTTTAAAATTTATGTTTTTTGCGTATATTACATATATTTAATAAGATTAACGTGAGGTTTTTAAATATTTCAAAAATAAAAAAGGAAATTCATAATTGGGTTTCGAACTCACAAACACCAGCGTATGAACCAAACACGTAAAGGATTTGCCAATTAGACATGACACTAACGGATTTCAAAATTGACAGTTCTCGGTAAAACAGTGATTATTTTGAAATACAAAAGCCTAAAATACTTATAAACGTTTAATTTTAAATAATACAAAACATATTACATAAATTATAATATTAATACATATTATATTATATATAATATTATATATACAATATTATATATATATATATATATATATATATATATATATATATAATATTAAATATATATACAAAAGGAACATTTTTATTCTCGAGAGAGGAAGAGAGAGAAAATATATCTTCTGTCTCTCTCTTACTCATTATCTTACATATGTAATGGTTTCACAGATTCACTCTCATGCAAATTTCCAACGCCGACCGTGCGTATAGAAGTATATAAATATATAGCAATAAATTAGTACTGGGGTGATATAGAATATTTTAGTTTCTCTCTCTCTCTCTCTCTCACACACACACACATGGTGATCAACCTAGACCCTAGGAAGATGTGAATACCATTGTATATACAGTGGAATCCACATGTCCGAAGATTAAACCGGTCTTACCTCACTGTGAAGTGTACTTATCTGACCCCCTGGCTTTTCATCCACCCTCTTTAACGTGCAACTTACTTACTTGGGTACCCTGTTATACCATTATTAATTGTTCTCGTGATATGTGCGGGTGGTGTTTTGATTCTGGTTTTTTCGATATCTGTCCTCGTTCCTATCTGTCCTCGATGTCAGTTGTGATGTCTATATTTGTTTTATTGACTACGCCAAGGCATTTGACCGTTGTCAGCACCAGAAGATGGTCACCGCACTACAAAGAGTAGGATTGGATGAGAAGGACATTCGGATCATCATGAATTTATACTGGAACCAGCGTGCTCAAGTCAAGGTCGAAGACCAACCAACTGACCGACCAAGTGAAGATCATGCGAGGAGTAAGGCAAGGATGTGTGCTATCGCCGACTCTTTTCAATATATACTCTGAGGAGATTTTTAATGAAGCCCTCACAAACCTAGACATGGGAATCCGAGTGAACGGTGAATACATCAATAATATCCGCTACGCCGATGACACTGTGTTACTAGCAACCAGCCTAAACGATCTGCAGGCCTTACTAGACCGAGTGCGAACTGTGAGCGTATTATACGGACTGAACCTTAATATTAAGAAAACTAAATTCATGGTTGTCAGCTGTACAAATTTAGATCCCGGGGCACTAATGGCAGGTAGCGAAGAGATCCAGAGAGTCGACAGATTCACTTACCTCGGAACTACCCTCAACGTACAATGGGACTACGCTCAAGAGATTAGATCCAGAATTGAAATGGCACGGTCTACATTTATTAAGTTGAGATCCTTGCTGTGCTGCAGTGATCTCAGTTTGGGAACCAAGATGCGGATAGTGAGGTGCTACGTTCTTCCAGTGTTACTATATGGAGTTGAAGCCTGGACACTGACGCAAGCCACTGAAAAACGAATCGAAGCCTTCGAGATGTGGATATACAGAAGGATACTAAAAATATCTTATGTGGACCATGTCACCAACGTTGAGATCCTACAGCGCATGACAAAAGAAAAAGAAGTGCTTAATTTAATTAAACAACGTAAGCTTGAGTACCTCGGCCACGTGATGCGGAACGAAGAAAAATATCGAATTCTTCAACTTGTTATGCAGGGTAAAGTATTTGGCAGAAGAGGACCGGGACGCCGTCGTATCTCGTGGTTGAAAAATCTCCGACAATGGTTTGGGATGACCTCAGCGGAGCTGTTTCGCAGAGCAGTCAACAAAACCATGATAGCCTTGATGATCGCCAACATCCGGACCGGATAAGGCACTGAAGAAGAAGAAGAAGTCTTCGTTCCATTGCCGACTTCTTTGTTCATAATTTCCTCGTCCATTTTGTCTATTTTTGTTTTCTCTTCTGGGAATGAATTTTCTTTTTGTATAGTCCCTCCTATAATTTTGTCGTCTATCTCTATACTCATGTGTTTCTCTGGGTCTGTAGTTTTAGTGTGATCTTCTCGCCCTTCTTTCTCTCAAGCGCGATTTCTTATTTGTAGAAATTGGCACAAGCTCTCTATATCTTTGTAATTTTGCAGAGCCATATGGTCTTGTAGCGTTTCTTCAAAATGTCTTACAATCAGTTCAACTAATTATTTTGATAAATAATTAATTATATTGTAAATGCTTTGCATTATTATATACTTCCTATATACCCATCCTATCATTTATCTCCTTTTTTGCAATTCTTTGTTGATTGTTAATTTCTGGATTCTTCCCCAGAAATAGCTTAAAAATTTCTGTTCAAACTGGTGCCAACTATTAAACTCTTCCTCTTTGCTGTCATACCATAGACTAGCCTCATCTTTGAGATGATTTTTGATCGTTTCTTTAGCTGTTTTAAAATTCCCAATGCATCGTACTTTCTTTTTTAAGTTGTTTATGAACGACACTGGGTGTAATTTTTTTACATCCTCGCCAAACTTTATTTTCATATCACCGGTACTAAGGATGGATATTTCTCTTCTGTCTTCGAAAATTTTCTTGATTTTTGTTTTCTGTGAACTGTTTTCTTTGTTTGATTCTTTTCTTCACTTTGATTTCCACACGCTCCTTAATTATTTTCTCCACTTCTTCCATGTCTTCTTAAATAGCGTTCTCCAACTTAATTTCCAAATTCTCTGTTTCCGTTTTCTGGTCATTATTTATCTTCATTCCTTTCTTTACTTCTTTCATTTCTCTCTTTATCCCCTCTACACATCCTTTAATTTCCTGTTCATAATTTTCCAGACGCTGTTTTATATTTCTGTTGTTTAGTTGTATTGCTTGTTTTGTTTAATGCATTTTTTTAATCAATTTCTTTGATTGCTTTTTTCGTCCTCTTGATATTCTTTGAATGCTTGCTTTGTTTCCCGTTGATTTTCTTTCATTGTTTGTTTTGTTTTATCCATTTTTTGTTGTGTTTGTTTTTGATTTTCTTCCATTGTTTGTGCTTGTAACTGCATAAGTAGTGAAATTTTTCCTATTCCCGATTTCTCCTGATTTTCTGTCTCTAATTGTTGTTTTTAATATGTCTTCTTGTTCTAAATTTTCTTTTTGTTTTTTGTTTTTTTGCTTTTATTTCTTGTTACAGACATTTCTTTTCTCGAAGTGATATCCCCGCCAAATATGAAACTTTAAAACACCCTATATGTTGCATGTACGAAAAATTTTCTCTCACCCAATATAATAAATTTTATTGTCAAATATTTTCACAATAAAATGTTATCAAATGCAAATATCAGATCAAAAATAAAATAAATTATGAGAAATTGTACCTACAGAAAAATAATATGTCATACAATTCAAATATATCAACTTTGACCATTCGATAAATCAATTTTCAATCATCTGTTTTTCCTTTGTGTTTCCTTTCAAAATTGCAACCAAAAATACTTTCAAATGGCTTAATATTGGGGGCCATGTTATTATGATCTACTTAAGTTTAAATTAATTTAAATTTAATTGAATTAAATTAAAATAAATTAGATTGAATTTCTCAAGCTTCTGTACTACAAATAAAAATATTTTACCTTCAATTCGTGGCTTCTAGTATTTTCTGGATGCTGGGATTCTTTAGGATAGACAAGGAGACTAAATATTATACATACAATTTACTACCTTTAAAAAAAACACCATTTTTTTTAATACCATATATAAATATAAAAATAAAGATTGTGTACAATTTATTATCTATTCCTCAGAACAAAAGAAAACTTAATTTTGTTATCTCCCTTTTAAACCAAGTGATTTTATTTACTGTAAAAATTGTTCTAATTATATATATACAATAGCACTAAAGGCCTTAGAGGCCCATGGCTTAAAAAGTTTGTTCTTTCTTCATTTTCGCTTTCCTTTATATACCGAGATCTTCTCTGGCTCGATATGTGATTTTTCTCCATTCCTTCTTGTTATTCATTTTTCTTTTCTGGCCTTCTAGTCCAATTTTTGTCCATATCTTTTTCTACCTCCTGATTCCATCTATATTTTCATTGTTCTAATTAACTTTCTTAAAAAACGAAAAAAATTTTATTATTTGCCGATTCTCTGACTTGTGAATTCAATTCTTTTTAATCAATTACTTTATGATATGGATTTAAAAAAACATATATGGTACAAATACAACGCTTATTTCACCAATATATTAGACTGACCTTTTTGATTTACTCCCTGCAATATATATATATATATATATATATATATATATATATATATATATATATATACATATATTGTTATGATTGTTTATTTTGACTTTAATCTTAGTTTATTGAGCCAATAAAAAACTATAACTTATTGTTATCAAAAGTAAAATAAACTCCTTATATTACCTGTGTTCGATGGATTCAAAGATTTTCTAGTTGTCTTTTATCGGGATAGAGAAAAAGGATAAGAATAAAAAAAAATATTATATTACAAAAATTTACGTTTCTTTATTTTATATGAACGAATAAAACAATAATTATCAAATACTGTCGTTATATTGTCAATCAGCATACAAGAAAATAAATCAAATTTTTATAATAATAAGTTTTTAAATCTACATACATTTATATTAAGTGAAAACAAATTTTACTTAAATTTTTCTTAACTTGAAACAAGAAAACAACAAAACTTTAAACTTTTGATTAGCCTAACAAAACCTCAGTTCTTAAATTTGAATGCTAATGACCATGATGTCAAACCGATCCTTCACAGATATAAAATTCAATTTTACAAAACACTTACAGCTTATTTTGTTATTGAGTTGTATGTTGGAACATACCCAGAAAAGTCCAGTCTCCTCAACGGTGTGATCTCTCCTCTTTGGCACCTCGGCTCCTTCCTAACGTCTCTGCAAACCTCCTGCAGACTACACAAAAACACCTGATTCACTTCTCCAAACTCAGCTACTTATTTATGACACAAGGACCTCCTTTTGTCAACTTGATGCCGTAAAAATACTTTCACATATACTTCACAAAATGCCCACGGTAGATATAAGGACCTCTTTTAATCTACTTGTTATCTCCTTCTGCAAAACTATTCACTTCTTCTCACAATGCCGGTATCCAAACTCACGAACCACACTCTATCTTGAGACAAACGACTGTTTCCTTCGATGACCAAATTATAACTGCTTCTCCGGTTCTCATGATCGGATCACAAATTCCCATTTAAAAACGACCGTCCAATCAAAAGCTCAAATTGTGTTTACCATGATTTTGGAAAAGCCTAATTTCGGTTTCAGAGAAAAACTAAATAGCTTACTTTAAAATTGGTTTTGTCAATACACAATTTATACATATTTCAAAAGATTAGAATATGGTCATTTAATACTCGACTATACAAACAATGAAAAGATTAACTTACAGGTAAAATGTCTTCTAATTCTAAACAAAGGTTTTTTGATAATTTTGTTTGAAACGGAAAAAGGTCGTTTGCCAAACAAATTTCTATTCTTATCTACACTAAATCTTATCTTAAATTACTATATACAATTTGTTTATATTGATATCTTAAAATTTTATTCCGATGGATTTTTTTATTTATTTTTTTCTTTGGTTGGGAAAGAAGAAGTATGACAAATCCCCGCCTTTGCATATGATAAAAATTACTGAATTATTTAGGGATTTTTCTCTATGCAAAAACAATAAAGAATAGTCTTTCAACATTTTATTAATTTCTTCTTTCACCTGTTGTCGATATTTATATGGGATCGGGTAAGTCTTCGATTGAACGTTTCGAACGAAAGTTTTTAACCTCAAAAGAATGTTCGTACTTTTTTGCCACTCTGTTTTCCTCATTTATTAAAGTTTCGTGTTCTTTTAACATAAGACGTACCTCATTTTCTTTTTCTTCTCCACATATCAATTTTCTTTCTTTTTCCTCAGATTCTTGACACATATTTATCGCACATTTTTCCTTCTCTTTTTCATCAATCTCTTCCTTAAATACCACTGTTTCAATCATATCCTTTTCATTTTTCTTTGTTGACACTATTTCTTCTTCTTCTTCGGGGCTCATCCCTTCTTTTGAGGAATCTCCGGTATTGATCTCCTTTTCTTAAGTTTTCTTACTTTTCTTCTTTGTCCTTGCTTCGTTGCCAAATTCATTTCCACTGTTTGTTCTTTTTCTGAATTATCAATTTTCTTTTTCCCATGTTCATTTTCCTGTTCTCCTTCTTTTTCTTCTGTTAGTTTCATCGTATTATTTTTGAAATCTATGACTACATGTTTTTCTGCCAGTTCGTCCACTCCTACAATCATGTCATGCGACATGTTTGGCATTATTACACATTGTAATGCATACATTTTCTCATCCAATCGTACCCTCACTCGTATTCCCTCATTTATCGTTGCCAATGTCCGTTTATTTGCACCCACCAAATTTACCCTTGGTATTTTGTAGATTAAATTTGTCAAACTCACTTCTTCTATTAATTTTCTGTTTACCAATGTTATTTCTGAACCGGTGTCTATCAAAATTTTGATTGGTCTATTTTTGATGAAACCATCTACAAATTTTAAATTAACTCCTTAGGGTGACAAAAAATTACTGCCTGGTTTTTTGTTTTATTGGGTGCTTTCGTGAACAAACCGACTGTTGTTCTTCCGTATTTCTTCTTTCATCGTTGTGTCTTTCATCCTCATTTTCCTCTATTTGTGTATGATTTACCTCTCTTCTGTTTTCTTTTGGTCTGTCATATCCGTTCCGGTTTCCACGATATTCCTGTTCATTTCGTCTATTGTAATTTCTGTTTTCGGGATATGCGCGTGTGTTATTTCTGTTGTGGTTTTCTCGATATCTGTCCTCATTCCATAGCCGATTTCTGAAATCATCATTTCCTCTTCTGTTTTCCCTATTTTCGTTTTCCCTCCTGGGAATAAATTCTCGTCTAGTGTAATCCCTCCTAAAATTTTGTCCTCTCTCTCTCTATTCCTGAGTTTCTCGGTGTCTGTAATCTTCTTATCTACACTAAATCTTATCTTAAATTACTATACAATTTGTTTATATTGATATCTTAAAATTTTATTCCGATGGATTTTTTTATTTATTTTTTTCTTTGGTTGGGAAAGAAGAAGTATGACAATATATATATATATATATATATATATATATATATATATATATATATATATATATATATATATAGGAAATAAAATTTCTTTTGTCGACAACAAAATATACCCCCTATACAATGATTATTTTTACAATAGGCGTTAAATTGAAAATATTTTTCAACTATATAAACAGAAATTGTGTATAGATGTATGTATATTAAAATGTCAAAACTTTTTCCCTAACTATATAATCCTCTGAGACCAAAACTTTGCTAAACTTAGTATACCGACAAATAAGAGTTATTGAATTCGACTGGTCACTTGAAAACTGCAAACTTTACAAAAATATTTCAAAGTTACAAAGATATCCTAAGGGAAGAAGTTGTGTGTGTGTGTATGATGGAGACTAGAGCTGCGGATTGCTAGATTTATGCCTAGGACGACAAGTTTCGTTTGAATTTGTTTTAAATTATTTTTTACTCTTTTTCACAATATCTCTTGCATCTGGTTTGATTTTCTGTTTATATTTTTTAGTTTACAATATCTCTTTGTCTTAGATTGCTTTTTATCTTTTCTAGCCATCTTACTTTTGAGAAGCCTTTGGTTTTTTTCAGTAATGATAGCAACTAAGTTGCTATCATCAAGTACTCGTAGACACTTCGTCTCAGGACCAGCAACTTCATGTGGAGTCTTACATTGCCATGTTATCATATTCACTGGTAACTTTAACATCCTTATAATACTAAATAATGTAAACTAAATTGTAACATATAACTTTTAACTGGTTTTTACCCAGATATTTAGTGGCTCAAAACATCTACACCTAGACACTGATGATGGAATATGGATTCCAAAAAAGTTTTGTCTTCATGACATGGCTCGTTTGGGTTTTTTAAATTTATATACCTTTTATAAAGGATTTTAACAAAAATTTTTTGTGATACATGGTATACAGCCAGCTACAGGAACTTAGTTTCCTTGTGGAAACTGTTGTCCTTTAGTCCTTTACCACTGTGGCGTGCAATTTTGGTTTATTCGAAGTGTGTTGGAGGGGTCGTATTATTTTTATAAATCCGTGTAGAAGACTGAGATAAGAAGATATCTATATCTATAGTTGTTCTGCATTAAACAGAAAGATCATTGTAATCTTCTGCAGCTGTAAAAAGGTTGTGCTATCGTTCATTTCGAAATCAAGTATAAATTATTGTTTTATTTAAAAAAAACTATTAATACTTAAGAATCTTAATTCATGTGTTAAATTGTCAAATTTTTTAATGTAATGGTAACTATATCTTATCAAATATTACTACAAATTGCAAATAGCAGAGACAAACCCAAAACGATGTTTATTCATTGAAGTGCACGCTCAGAAAGTGACCGTATTTAAAATAAAACATTTTAAAAAGTACTGTATAATAGTACTAACATAATAATAAATTTATTGGCGTACTTTGCCTACAATCATATTATTGTCACAAATATGGCTTTAATAAAATATTGAACACCTGTTTCCTAACCCATTTTCCTATACTCATTCTACAATCGCATAGTTTTGTTTAATCTGCAAATGGCTCTAACCCAGATTTACTACTTCAGAGGTAATGGAGTTTTCAAATTGAAAAGTCTCAGAAAATATGGATCGAATTGAATCAACTTTCCATCCAGCCGAGATAGAATATCTTGAATATATTGAGTTCGTTTGTTTAGTGAGGAGCAAGCCATTTTTAAATAGACCGTTTTAGTTTAGACCGTTTCTCTCCGTACGTATTGATCGTTAGAGAATATATGCTTTGTCTATTATTTTTATGAGTTTTATTTATTTTATTTATTAACCAGAGATTGATTTATTACCCTTATATCTTGCTTTATACCTTTTAAAGTTATAGTTAGTTTACTATTGTTATTGAGAATCAGTCACAATTTTGGTTTAAAACGTTTTATTTTGAAGTTTTGATTTTCACTTTGAAAATTTTTCCTAAAATACAAAGTGGTATTTGGATCACCTCTCATCAGGAAAACTTGTGGTTTTCCAGGTATGTGTAAATATTTAATTAATAACATAAACCGCAAATATTCTTTAAAAACTGTAAAGTTTTTGTAAATATTAAAATAAAAACAAACCACAAATAATCTTTAAAATAAACTATTGTATTCCGTAAATCCTCCGTCGAAAATTATTTATCGATCCATACCTCGAATTTACAATCACATTCATATACTTCACCGCGTGGAATCCTAGTTAAAGTTCAGCGTGTCTTCAATCCAACAATCCCATACGATTGCCGATGTACATAGACTTGTGTGAAAATGTTGAAAAGTTGATAATTACAGCCAGACAGAAAAAGACGAAGAAGAAGAAAAAGAAAAACCCCGAAGCAAGAAAACATTATTTACCATAGGTGTCTAAAATAATTATTTGAAAATAAATATATTGATTTTAACACTTTGTTTATCTGCCTTTTGGCGATAATGGAGCAATACAAAAAAACTTGTCTCCGAACTTGAATGTATAAGTGAATAGCCAGATTAGGGGTTTGAAATATCCCAAATTGGACCGAAACGGAGTCGGCTATTTGGACTCGTGATTAAGGCTAATTTCTTGATCTAAACGCGACTCCGGTATTCACGTGTACTGTAGATCCGCTTTTTTAGCGAAATTGTGGGTATTCCCAAAAAAAACCCTTCCACGAGGGCAGGAAATCCCCTTGAATATCCACATGGTTCGTACTAGTCCAGAACCTACGTGGAACAGCACCAAAAAAAAACAAAATCCGTTTTTAATTTAGCCCGAACTTGTCAGTACCACGGTCAAACCTAGAATCCCCTAGAATCACTCCCTTTCCGTCGTCTTTCCGAACACTTGACAACTTGACACACGGAGGTCACCGAATAATACCGAGATTCAAACATTTAAATTTTATGATCACAATTCTTCCAAGATGACTCTAGAAAGAACGATCTAAATTAGTTTCTTCACAAAAAAAAGACGTTTTCCCTTAACTTCAGCACAATTTGCCAGACATTACCCCTATTTGAAAACTACTAATTTTATTTTCGCCACCTTGCTTATAATATATTATAGGCAACCGCTCTTACACGTCTAGAATTATTTAAAGTTTAATAAAATAGAGGTGGGACTTTCTACTTTAAGTTTGGAACGTAACACCTAAATACACTATTAGCGATCTCTATCTAAAGCAACAAAAAAGCAGGAGAGTCCACTTCGATAGCGAAATAGATGAACCGCAAATCCAAAGCTTACTAAAAGCTATTGTATAATGCTAGGAATAGCTTTTTATTCCGACAATACATCTACAATTTACCTTTACCAAACACCATCTTTTGCACTTTTTACGTAAAGAAAAGAGGCTAAAATAAAAGTAGACGATTGCAAATTCTTTTCATAAAAAGCATTTTATTTTAATTTAAGCTAACACAAGTGGAGTTCGAATTAAAAATTAATACAATCTACTTGGTTTTTTGCAAGAAACCAGGAAATACATCTTTTATTTGTGGATCTCACAAAAGCATATGACACGATTCCTGTGAGAAAGCTGTGGCAGTCTCTTGAACGATCTTCATTAAATAGCACGATCATCGCCGCAGTCAAACAATTATACAATAAAGCATCATCAAAAATCAAACTAAACAACACCTTATCAGAAGAATTTCCAGTAACAAAAGGCTTACGACAAGGATGCTGCCTCTCTCCAATACTATTTAAGATCTATTTAAATGAAGCACTAAAACACTGGAGAAGATCATGTTCAGGAATGGGGATCCAACTTGACGACGATACAACATTATACACTCTACATTTTGCGGACGACCAAGTAGTAGTGGCAGCAGACAAGGAAGATTTAGAATTCATGACGAGACGGTTGTTTAATACATATGAAGAATGGGGCCTCTCTGTAAATAGAAACAAAACGCAATACTTATGCATCGGGAATGAAGTAGAAGATCTAATGGTCAACGAACATGAAACAATCAAGAACTGTGAGGAATATATATATATTTGGGAACAACAATCAACCAGAGTGGGCGCACCGAAAAAGAGATAGAGCAAAGAATCGTGAAAGGAAAAAGGGTGATAGGATGCCTAAACCCGATGCTATGGTCAAAAGAACTATCAAATCAAAGAAAGCATCTCCTCTTTAACTCCATCTTTAAAAGTATAGTGCTCTATGGATGCGGAACATGGCAACTTACTAAATCCCTTAAGCGACGCCTACTTGCATTGGAAATGGACTTCTGGAGAAGATCAGCTAGAAAATCAAGGCTTGATAGAATACAAAATGACCATATCAGAAATATAATGGGAGTCAAGTCAACCATCATTGTCAAAATTCAAAGGAGACAACTGATCTGGTATGGTCATGTGAAAAGAATGGACGACGACAGGCTGCCAAACCAAATTTTAAAATGGACGCCAAGGGAAAGAAGGAAGGGAGGAAGGCCAAAACAATCTTGGCTGGGCGGCATTCAGAAGGCAATGTCGGAAAGAAACCTTCACCCTGGCGAATGGAATGACCGACGTAGCTGGAAACTGGGAACCGGAAGGCGGAGAACGCTATAAAAAACCGGGATAATAAATAAAACAATCTACTTTCATTTGAATGTTTTTTGGTGTGGTGTTTTGCAAAGGTAAACTTTAGATGTATTGTCGGAATAAAAAATGATTCCTAACATTGTCCAATAGCTTCCAGTAATCTATATATGCTTTACACCTAACGATGTAACATATCAACATTCCAATACGTTATATCTTGTCCAAATTTTCGTTAATTTATTCAATTTTATTTCACCCTGTACATACATTTGTATTTCTATAAATATTTTCTGACGAAAATAAACCTCCAACAAACCTTTTTATTCATTTACTGCTTAATACGTTATGCACCGAACAGTTCGTTTGAATCTTTATTGTCATTTTTGTGGCTGTTTACCTAAACGCTGATAAATCTGCTAATTCAGTCTGGACACTTCTTGTTTACAAATACAGTAACTAATCTCTCAAAGAAGTGCTGAAAATATCCTGTTATAGACCAACCTAACAGTTCCGTCTGTAAAGGTGGTCAATTGACCACACAAAAAGTTAATGGTATCTTTCTATTATTAATATTTTCCTATAAAAATACATACTTTGTCAATTCTATTCATTTCCCGCTAGAAATTGGGTGGTGAAAATCCGTTTTCGCCTGCTTCAGAAAATTGTACAACATTTGTGCCACCACCTCTGACAGTTAAATTACCCAGTCTTACTTTGGTAAGTGAACTGCATTTATTTCTTAATATGTCCGTTTTATTTTTTTCATTTACACTTTTTACATTCTTCGTCTCTCTGTCAAATGGAATCTTTACTGTATTATAGGGTTGAAGATTTGATCAGTGTAACAAACAAATTTCTATTCAAATTAAGACCCGTACTGCCCGCCAACCCCACAAATTTCTTGGACTTCAGCCTTCATCATAAGGAATTTAACAGTACAGAAGGTTAACAGTTGTTGACAGATCTATCTAATTCATTGTGAGTAATTCAGGAAACTATAGTATGTAAAAAGGCATTCTGTTCTTTGCATGGAGTATCAAAAAATAGAGTGTTTCAGATTGGCAAAAATCTGACTCTGGGTAGTATTATGTCACCTTCCGATAAGCGTGGGAAGCATTCCAATAGACCAAACAAAATCGGTGAAGCAATAATAGCACAAATCGAGGAACATATACGGAGTTTTCCCAGAAAAAATCTCATTATAATAGGAAAGATAATCAGAAAAGGTATTTTTTCATCTCCTGAGTTGAATGTTGCAAAAATGCATCGCCTGTACCTTGAAAAATATGAGCCAGAAAAGTATGTTCTCCTAGAAGACGGGAAAGATTTAAAGGACATTAAGCCACTATAGTGTATTTTTATGTATGAGAGAGTAATAAAACAATAAATTATGTATGCAAATCCCTAAACTGTTGATACGGGTGACTCAATGAAAAACAGATATTTGTCAACAAGTTTACAGAAGTATATAGGAAAACAATTTTAAATTGAGTATGACCACCAGGTATAAAGGTTGAAGCAGAATAGAATACAATAGTTGTGAGGGTTAGTAATCCCTAAATAAGGTTGCCAGTGTCGGAGTGATGGAGGTTAACAGGTACTAATGAATTTGCAAGAAATGTAAGATGTTTATTTTATTGGTTATATATAACCAATAAAAGTTTAATAAGTACCTACCTATTTGCAAAATAAAGTTTAATTCTTTAGATAAAATAAAACGTTTTATTTTATCTATTTGCAAAATAAAGTTTAATTCTTTGCCTATTTGCAAAATAAAGTTTAATTCTTTAGATAAAATAAAACGTTTTATTTTATCTGAAATGAGTGCATTCCACGAAGTAAGGGTTTCAACAATCAAACATTTAATTCTTTAATTCCAGGAATCTACGACAGTAATTGACTAGACAATTACCTTCTTAACTTATTCCACAGAAAATGTGATAGTGGGTTTTTCCATTTTGTATATAGGAAGATCCAAGTGGCGTATTCAAAATTCTTAACAGTTCACTAAAAGTAGGTACTTTAGTTGCAAGGTGCAGTTTATTGTGTATACTAGTGTTATGGAAAATTTGGAAGTGCCGTGTAAACGCCGAAAAATTGGTCCTCTAACAGTTAATGAAAAAACATTAATATTTAATTGTTTTAAATCATTTACAGACAAACGTTTATGTAAAAGTGTTGATGAGACCGTTGACTTAGTTAGCAGTACACTTGGTGTTGGGAAATCTACGATTTACAGAGTTATTAAAGAAGAGAAATGTGGTAGTTTTCAAATGCCACGTAATGCTCCAGAGAAACCAAAATTTCAAATAGAATATCATTTTAAAGAAGGACTTCGACGGAAAGTGCATGAATTCTTCTTTAGACAAGAATTTCCAACATTGGATAAAGTTCTTGTCTCAGTTCGAGATGATAAGGATTACCCAGAAATGAGTCGAAGTACGTTATGGAAACTTTTAAAAGAAATAGGCTTCCGCTGGAAAAAGAATCCCAGAAAGTCTATTTTATTAGAAAGAAGCGATATTGTCATATGGAGAAGACATTTTCTAAGAACCATAAAGGAAATGAGAAACCAAAAAAGAAAAATATTTTATCTTGATGAAACATGGATCAACGAGGGTCATACACCAAATAAATTTTGGCAGGATGAAACTGTTACAAGTCAAAGGCACGCTTTTGTAAATAACTTATCTACTGGTTTAAACCCACCATCAGGAAAGGGACGCAGGCTGATAATAGTACACATTGGCAGTTCAGACGGTTTTGTTGAAGATGGTTTATTAACTTTTGAATCAACTCGTACCGGTGACTACCATGAAGACATGAACGCTGATGTCTTTCAAGAATGGTTCTAACAAATGATAGATCTTCTTCCTAAGAACTGTGTAATAGTAATGGATAATGCAAGTTATCACTCCAGACTTATAGAAGGACTGCCCACAACCAAGTGGTTAAAAAAAGACTTGCAGAATTGGCTGAGTTCAAAAAATATTACGTACCATCCCCGATCTATAAGAAAGGAACTTTATTCGTTGTGTGCCCTTCATAAAGAAAAATTTAAAAAATACGAAATTGATGAAATTGCCAAAAATCGTGGAATGACAGTACTTAGATCCCCACCATATCATTGTGAATTAAACCCGATTGAACTGGTATGGGCACAGATAAAGAGTGAAGTTTCAAGAAAAAATACCACTTTTAAAATTCATGATGTTAAACAGTTGTTTTTGGAGGCCGTAAATAATGTAAAACTTATTTACTGGGAAAAGGCAGTAAATCACACTATTAAAGGAGAGGAAAAAATGTGGAAGCTGGACAATATTACTGATAAAATGATCGAGCCAGTTATTATAAATCTTGGTTCTGAAAGTTCATCTTCTGAATCTGATTTGGATTTGTAACAAATAGCTGTAAGTTTTATATTAATATTTTTATTCATCTATTTAACATACCTTAGACGGTTTTAAAAACTCTTTTTCTCTTTTGTAATTTTTAAAAATTAAAAAAAATGTGAATTTTTTAAAACCCTTTTTAATGTAGGCCAGTCAGTTCTAATATAGTGTGTGATAAAAGAGGTCACTTTTGTTTACATACACATAACACTTTATAACACTGAAATAATTCATTTATTTTTTACAATTATTCAAAGTAATTTTTCAATTAATCTTGAGCACGCCCATGGAGTGGTCGGAGCTACCAGTTAAAATTATGCTAATTACTCTCTCGTTCATAAAAATAATCTATAGTAACATATGATTTTTATCACCGGCAATTTAATCTCAATCATAATCTTAGTTTTGGTCATCCCAGATCAGATACTTGCCAGAAATGTGACCACTTAAACAATAGAATTGCCGCAGAAGTCAATGCAGAAACTAAAACCCGATTGGAAACTAAAAAGCGTCTACACTTACTGAAAGCAGAAATATTTTATACCAAATTAAAGGTATTTGCTGGCCAAGATGAATCAGTTGATGTCTTAAGCTTTGATTATCAATAAAACCTGCCACTGCCACATATTCCTTCAGGCGACGTATTCTATAAGAGGCACTTATGGCAATACAACTTTTGTGTACATTCTGCCAAGAAAAGAGAGGCTACTTTTTATATGTACGATGAACTCACTGCCAAAAAAAGTTGGAACGAAGTGGTAAGTTTTTTATATTATTATTTAACAAACTTTATCCCGGAAACTGTTTCGACCCTCTATTTGTTTTCGGACAACTGTTTTGGCCAAAACAAAAATCACACCATAGAGCAGTTCTTTCATACATTCATGAATGCTAATATAGTAATGCTGAATAGTAATATTCAGCAAATTATACATCACTTTCCAGAACCCGGTCACAGCTTTCTACCGTGCGACCGTTGCTTTGGTTTGATTGAAAAAGAAAAACGAACAAAAGAAATAATATACTTGCCTTCTGAATGGAGAAAATTAGTCAAGACAACGTCAAAACAGTTTCGCGTAATAGACGTTACCCAGGATATGATCATCGATTTTTCAAATACTTTTAAACCTATTTTTAAAAAAGTCATAAGTAAACAACATAAAGAAAGATTTACCATCTCCAAGTATTGTCTTTTCAAATATGAAAGAAAAAACAATATACAGTGTAGTGTTACAGCAGGTACCACGCTACATTCATCATTTTTCATCAAAAAACCTAACGCAGTTTTAGTTTTAGTACTAAACTGTACAACACATTTCCGCTTAAAATAAACCCCAAAAAAATAGAAAATGTGATGTCTTTGGCAGATAGATACGTACCTCCAATATATAACTGGTACTACGAACAAATACGAGTCACAAATCAAAATGAAGAACAACAGGGAGAAGAACTGGATAGTGACAGTGGCGAAGTTGAAACTGAAGATTTTTTCTAGTTTTATATATTATGTTTTATATATCAGTTTACTTTGCTGAAAAGTTGTTTTTTAAATTTTTATCACATTATTTGTTATTTTTCCTGTGGTCTCTTTTGTTTTTCTTGTTTTTTAGACTTCATCATCATCATCACTGGCTCGACAACCCTTTTTGGGTCTTGGCCTGTTCTAGGATTCTTCTCCATTCCGATCTGTTTCGTGCTTTCTTTCTCCAGTTTTTTATTTTTAAGGTTGTTATATCATTTTCTATTTGTTCTAAGTATCTCAGTTTCGGTCTTCCTCTTGTTCTTTTTCCTACCGGCATCTGTTTGAATATTTTGTTTGGTATTTCGCCTTCTTCCATTCTTTCTACATGTCCTATCCAACGCAGCCGTCCTATTTTGATGAATGTTATAATATCCGGATCCTGGTATATTTTGTATAGTTCAGAGTTGTATCGTCTTCGCTATATTCCGTTTTCTTTTGTGCCCTTGTATATGTGTCGCAAGATTTTTCTTTCGAAGGTGGCTAACAACGTTTCCTCTCTTTTAGTAAGTGTCCAGGTTTCTGAGCCATATGTGAGTACCAGTCTTATTAGGGTTTTATATATTTGGCATTTTGTCTTTCTTGCGACGTTATCTGATCTTAGGTGTCTAATTAAGCCATGGTAACATTTATTTGCAATAATAAATGCCTCTTCTCTTCCTCCTTAACGTTATTATCAGACGTGACTAGGGATCCCAAGTATATAAATTTTTTTACCTCCTCTATGTTGTATTCTCCTATTGTTATATTTTGTGGCTGCCTTATTTCTGCGTTTTTTCTTACCTGCATATATTTTGTTTTGGTCTGATTGATTTTAAGACCACTATTTTGTGCAGCTCGTTCTATTTGGTTGTATGCCTCTATCATTTCTCTTCTTGATCTTGCGATTATGTCAACATCATCTGCAAATGCTAGTATTTGCACGCTTTTATTAATGATTGTTCCTCGTGTATTGACTGTTGTGTCCCTCAGTATTTTCTCGAGCACGATGTTGAACAAGATGCATGATAGAGCGTCTCCCTGGCGTAGTCCCTTTTTCACATCTATTGTTTCCGTTAATTCATTTTGTATCCGGATTCTACTTTCTACTTTTAGAGATTCTTTTATCAGTTCTATTAGTTGTGTTGGTATATTAAATTTTTTCATTGCTTTTATTAAGAATTGTCGGTTTATATTGGCATATGCGCTTTCAAAGTCTATGAAGAGATGATGGGTGTCGATGTTATATTCACTTGTTTTTTCGAGGATCTGTCGCAGAACAAATATCTGGTCTATTGTTGACTTCTGTCTACAGAAGCCACTTTGGTATTTGCCAACTATTTTTTCAGCGTGTGGTCTAAGTCTTTCATAAATGACATTGGATATTATTTTGTATGCTGCATTCAGCAGCGTGATTCCACGGTAGTTTCCACATTCTAACGGTAGTTTTTTAGACTTGCTTTGAGTTAAATAATAAAGTTACGTTTTTATTTTATGATAAATAAATGCTGAACGCAATAATGTTGCTTTATTTTTGTATTTTTTGGAGGTTCGGTGCAAAAAACAGTAAACTCCAAGACTTTAATTTTTTTTTGACGAAGTCTCAAACAATATTTGGTTATCAGTTTGGTATTAAATTATTTTTCAATACCAATACTTAATTGGGTTTTTTTTGACAAAAAATTCCTACAAATAACAATATTAGAAAGTTTTTATTGATTTTCCACAAATTATAAAAAATGGAGTTGACTAGTTTTTGTATCGAGCCCTTCAATTGCATACTTTCTCTTTGATTTGTAAATATCCCATTTCTGTTTTTTGGTATTCAAACATTTAAAAACAGTGACGCCCTTTATTTTTTGAAAAGTTGTTCTCTTCATTATTTCTTTTTTTATTGTTTAATATTCATCATATCTTAATTACTATTTAAATGGGAATAAGCCACAATTAAAGGTTAAAATACGTTTATTGACGTTTCAATTTCCACTTCGGAAATCGTTCTCAAAATACAAACATTAGTAAATTAAACAAATTTTGTTTTTTGTTACTTAGTGAAAAATTCTTCTAATAATTTAATTTTATCTGACTCATCTATATTGACAATTCAGACATACATTATACATTTTAAAGTAGACGACTTTAAAATGATATTGCCAATATTGTTGAGTTGCGTTCCTGGGACGACTTTACTTATAAGATAGTTCATTCGATTACATGAAATCAACTTTAACTTGAGAATATCCGTCAGAAAAGATCATAACATGTAATTCGTCTTTAAAAAGACAAATACATGCCATGATGACAGTAAAATTCTCCTGTTAGTGATTCCATAGTAAATTATGAGGAAAAAACCAGGAAAAAACCTCATAATACTATCCCGACATGGTAAGTATTTGATCGTGCATTTAGTTTACCTTCAATAAACACCAAATTCCGATTTTATAGGTTTGTTATTTAAAAAACATAAATGATGTATTCTCTATATGTTACTGACTTACCAATACTGGTATTTTCCTTTTAATAACTTTCTCTTTCAATATGGGTAACCAGATCCTACTACATTCTGCCGAGGAATTCGCGACACAATTGGTCTCATTTAGCATAATTATCATAATAACAGACAACCTCCGAGACTTCCAAAAGCTAATGATCAAGATAGTTGAGTATGGAGAGGAATATGGATTATCAATAAACACCAAGAAAACCAAATTTATGAGAATATCAAAAACCCAAAATAATGGTGAAAGCCTGACAATTAACGGTAGTGCTTTAGAACAAGTTGAAAACTACCACTATCTTGGCACAATAATTAATCACACAAACGATTACTCCAAAGAAATCAAAGTTCGAATAGAGAAAGCACGTACAAACTTCAATAAAATGAGAAAGGTACTTTGTGCAAGAGAACTAAAATTGGACTTGAGAGTTAGGCTGGCAAGGTGCTATATTTTCTCGACTCTGCTTTATGGGATAGAAGCATGGACACTTAACGCGTCGACTGCTAAAAAGTTGGAAGCATTTGAAATGTGGGTGTATAGAAGAATCCTGAAGATATCATGGACCGAGCATGTAACAAACAACGAAGTCATGAGAAGAATCAACAAAAGAATGGAAGTATTGGAAACCATCAAGACACGAAAGCTGCAATATCTGGGGCATGTTATGCGTAATGAGAGATACAACCTACTTCAATTGATTATACAAGGGAAAATCCAGGGCAAGAGAAGTGTAGGAAGAAGAAGAATCTCATGGTTGCGTAACTTGAGGGAATGGTACGGATGCACATCAATTGAACTATTCAGAGCAGCAGCATCTAAGATCAGAATAGCCATGATGATTGCCAACCTCCGTCGCGGAGATGGTACGTGAAGAAGAAGCATAATTAGAGCCGCTTCTTTTATTTTTCTCTTTTTACCATCCGTTTCTTATTTTCTCTTTTTACCTTATTCCCATTTAAATAGTAATTAATTTAAAATGCCACAAGAAAATAGCTTCAGAACAATATTCATCATATCATTCCGACGTTTCTCACCTCTAAGAACGACCCTGCCCATAATATACCCGGACTGAGCAACGGTGTCTTCGAGCCTATTGTGTACAGGTATTCTAAAATTAATTCTTCGTAATCTAGATCACTAAGTGTGGTACAACGGTACATTGGGTTGACGAAATAGTCATTTATCAAAATCCAGCAAGTTGGTTTTAATTAGGTGCGAATTGTAGTACTTTTTGTTAGGTTTCGAAAAAGCACCAGATCAATTCAATATATTTAAAAAGGAAAAAGACAGTTAAGATTTGATTTTACGTATAGTGTGTCTGTATATTCGCTTATACGTATTTCACCCTAAAAGGGATCTTCAGAACGACTGTTCACAGATGCTCTGAACGTGAAAATAAATATTTCCTGTCTTGAGAAGCAACTCTAACATGGATTCGTATGGACGCAAATAGCGACATCTGATAATAAATCCGTAAACTAATTTTTCGAAACCAAATTCGGATTTCTGCTTTATTCTGTGCCTTCTAAGAATTGAAAGGCAAAACAGACGTTGATAAAGATGTTATTAGAAACATGAGGAATCTAAAATTGCATTCCACAACATATCTCCTCAACTAAGCAAAAATCCTTAGCGAATTAGTTTCTAGTACTCATAAAGAGTATACCGGAATAAAAAGGAAAAAGACAGTTAAGATTTGATTTCACATATATTCCTTTTAGAGTGAAATAGGTATAAGCGGATATACAGACGCACTATACGTGAAATCAAATCTTAACTGTATTTTTCCTTTTCATTCCAGTATACTCTTTTGCATTATTGTCTAGTATGAGTACTATAGTTTATTTTTATGAACGAGAGAGTAATTAGCATAATTTTAACTGGTAGCTCCGACCACTCCATGGGCGTGCTCAAGATTAATTGAAAAATTACTTTAAATAATTGTAAAAAATAAATGAATTATTTCAGTGTTATAAAGTGTTATGTGTATGTAAACAAAAGTGACCTCTTTTATCACACACTATATTAGAACTGACTGGCCTACATTAAAAAGGGTTTTAAAAAATTCACATTTTTTTAATTTTTAAAAATTACAAAAGAGAAAAAGAGTTTTTAAAACCGTCTAAGGTATGTTAAATAGATGAATAAAAATATTAATATAAAACTTACAGCTACTTGTTACAAATCCAAATCAGATTCAGAAGATGAACTTTCAGAACCAAGATTTATAATAACTGGCTCGATCATTTTATCAGTAATATTGTCCAGCTTCCACATTTTTTCCTCTTCTTTAATAGTGTGATTTACTGCCTTTTCCCAGTTTTCAGGTTTTACATTATTTACGGCCTCCAAAAACAACTGCTTAACATCATGAATTTTAAAAGTGGTATTTTTTCTTCTTATTTAAACTTCACTCTTTATCTGGTATGTGCCCATACCAGTTCAATCGGGTTTAATTCACAATGATATGGTGGGGATCTAAGTACTGTCATTCCACGATTTTTGGCAATTTCATCAATTTCGTATTTTTTAAATTTTTCTTTATGAAGGGCACACAACGAATAAAGTTCCTTTCTTATAGATCCGGGATGGTACGTAATATTTTTTGAACTCAGCCAATTCTGCAAGTCTTTTTTTAACCACTTGGTTGTGGGCAGTCCTTCTATAAGTCTGGAGTGATAACTTGCATTATCCATTACTATTACACAGTTCTTAGGAAGAAGATCTATCATTTGTTCGAACCATTTTTGAAAGACATCAGCGTTCATGTCTTCATGGTAGTCACCGGTACGAGTTGATTCAAAAGTTAATAAACCACCTTCAACAAAACCGTCTGAACTGTCAATGTGTACTATTATCAGCCTGCGTCCCTTTCCTGATGGTGGGTTTAAACCAGTAGATAAGTTATTTACAAAAGCGTGCCTTTGACTTGTAACAGTTTCATCCTGTAAAAAAATTTATTTGGTGTATGACCCTCGTTGATCCATGTTTCATCAAGATAAAATATTTTTCTTTTTTGGTTTCTCATTTCCTTTATGGTTCTTAGAAAATGTCTTCTCCATATGACAATATTGCTTCTTTCTAATAAAATAGACTCTGGGATTCTTTTTCCAGCGGAAGCCTATTTCTTTTAAAAGTTTCCATAACGTACTTCGACTCATTTCTGGGTAATCCTTATCATCTCGAACTGAGACAAGAACTTTATCCAATATTGGAAATTCTTGTCTAAAGAAGAATTCATGCACTTTCCGTCGAAGTCCTTCTTTAAAATGATATTCTATTTGAAATTTTGGTTTCCCTGGAGCATTACGTGGCATTTGAAAACTACCACATTTCTCTTCTTTAATAACTCTGTAAATCGTAGATTTCCCAACACCAAGTGTACTGCTAACTAACTCAACAGTCTCATCAACACTTTCACATAAACGTTTGTCTGTAAATGATTTAAAACAATTAAATATTAATGTTTTTTCATTAACTGTTAAAGGACCAATTTTTCGGCGTTTACACGGCACTTCCAAATTTTCCATAACACTAGTATACACAATAAACTGCACCTTGCAACTGAAGTACCTACTTTTAGTGAACTGTTAAGAATTTTGAATACGCCACTTGGACCTTCCTACAAAATGGAAAAACCCACTATCACATTTTCTGTGGAATGGAATAAGTTTAGAAGGTAATTATCTAGTCAATTACTGTCGTAGATTCCTGGAATTAAAGAATTAAATGTTTGATTGTTGAAACCCTTACTTCGTGGAATGCACTCATTTCAGATAAAATAAAACGTTTTATTTTATCTAAAGAATTAAACTTTTTTTTGCAAATAGGTAGGTACTTATTAAACTTTTATTGGTTATATATAACCAATAAAATAAACATCTTACATTTCTTGCAAATTCATTATTACGTGTTAACCTCCATCACTCCGACACTGGCAACCTTATTTAGGGATTAGTAAGCCTCACAACTATTGTATTCTATTCTGCTCCAACCTTTATACCTGGTGGTCATACTCAATTTAAAATTGTTTTCCTATATACTTCTGTAAACTTGTTGACAAATATCTGTTTTTCATTGAGTCACCCGTATCAACAGTTTAGGGATTTGCATACATAATTTATTGTTTTATTACTCTCTCATACATAAAAATACACTATAGAAAACAAATCGCTAAGGATTTTTGCTTAGCTGAGGAGATATGTTGTGGAATGCAATTTTAGATTCCTCATGTGTCTAATAACATCTTTATCAACGTCTGTTTTGAAGGCACAGATTAAAGCAGAAATCCGAATTTGGTTTCGAAAAATTAGTTTACGGATTCAATATATTTAGTTTCCTTTGGAATATTCTTCAGGCTATTTAAACTTACCTTAATTGCTACTGAAACTCTTTACTAAACTATTTTTAATGTCGCTTCTTTGAGAGGTTTATTTTGTGTAATTTCTCTCTCCATGGACAAAATAAAGTAAGTTATTTCCCTCATTTCACTAGACAATATTTTGCTAGTTAAATTTTATTAAAACTTCATTCTCATTATACTGTATATCAACACTTTATTTCTACACAGTTTGTACACGATAATTACTTTGTGAAAGTTAAATTCGACTAATAACTCGTCACTGCTCTCTAGTTCGCATAGCAGTGTCATTCTCGACCTGAGATTTGCAGACTCGTTCCTATATTTGACAAATTGTACTACTGTGTGTTGTTGATAAAACTTTTATACATTTCTTTTGTACCGACGGCATCTACATTTGTCTTTTTTATGGTAATTTAGATTTACATATCTGAACAGGAGACTTAACCTATTCCAATATTTTTATCTTGTTTCGTAATATTTTTTATTGTGCCAGTGCCAGATGCTTTTGCAACGGTTTCCTGTTTTTCTGTGACAGGAATTATTGCCTCATCGTTTTGTGCTTCTATTGTCATAAATTTAAATATATTGTACACTTTTTCGCGACTTCGTGCGCTAAAAATCTTATATCCGACAGGCGAGTGAAATTGCATTATAAAAATATAAAACTTTTCATGGAAATACACCGATGGCGTTTATTTAAAGGGCGTTCAAATAAAATCGTAGCTGTTTTATATTGTGTGCAGGCTTGTTAAAATATTTTAGAAGTTTGTAAACATTTATTAACAACCACATTCTTATACGTAAATTGGCAAGTATGAAGTGGTGTGTCTGATGACCTTCTGACAATTATGGAAAGTGACATAGTGTTGCCAACTGGCGGCATCTGGCAAGATCACAGCAGAACAACCTGTGGGAGGTAGAAGTAGGGGTATGCCAAAACTTAGATCGAGGGATGGTGTAGATGAGGATGGTAGAAAAATATGGCTAATATAAGAATGGATAGAACTGACTGGCGTAATGGACTTAGGAAGGTCGAAGCTCTTTTATAGGGCTGTAGCACCAATATTGATGATGATGATAGTGTTGCCAACTATCAATATACGTTACTATGGTTTGTTTTTAAACAGGAGAAATAAACTAAAAAGACAGATTCACTCACACCCAAGAAAGTTACTAGAAAAGTCACCAAATACAGCTTCTTTTTTGGTTGATTATCTCGGCCTTGCGATAATCCAATAATCAGTATCGGACAACCTCACACGTCGATTCTAACCTAACTTTGTTTATGTTTGAATAATAATTTTTTCCAATTCGCTGTCAATATATATATATATATATATATATATATATATATATATATATATATATATATATTTATATATGTATATATATATATATATGTATATATATATATATATATATATATATATATATATATATATATATATATATATATATATATATATATATATATATATATATATATATATATATATATATATATATATATATATAAGTAAACGTTAAATAGTGGGTTTGCAGCAATAAAAAATGAAACTTGTAATCTTTTAAATTTTTATTCCAAGCTTTCGGACATTGGTTATGTCCTTCATCAGGGAGCTACAAATGTGATGAATAAATTGTTGGCGTTGGTATAATTAATTAAAGAATTCACTACTTACAAACTTAATGAGGTTGTATCAACGAAGATGTATTATAATGTTGATAAAATTTATCATAGTCTCTCATCTTTTTTCAATATATATATATTGTTATGCTATTTAAATTGTATTATATTGCTTACTTAGGAAAAATCCTGTCTATATTTATTAAATGAACTAATCTCCAATTAATCACAATAAATCAGCATTAATTAATTACAATCTCAGGCTATTTAAATTGTACGATTTACCTTTGATCGTGGATTCAAAATATTTTCCAATTGGCGTCCTAATCGGGATAGGTAATATGACCTGAATAAAATACATAGAATTTCAACTGAACTATATGTGAGATGTCCTTTATTTTAATGAAATTTTATATAACAATCAATCCTGTAATATTTGCAATATACTAACTTTAAATATATGAGAAGTTGTTTTCTATCATGGACCCAAATGTTATTTTACATTGATTTTTAATATGTGTTATAACTAAGCTCTTTTTATAATTCCTTTTTTTTTAAGTGATCGCAAAATTAACTGTCTCTATTATTTATTCAATTTATTTAATTAATAAATGAAAATCACACTCCGGCTCTAATGAAATTTGACTGACCTTTCCTTCTCTGCCGTTGCAATTCTATGGCCACGCCACAACAAAAAAAAACCTTTCTCTGCTTCTGCTCCTATTGTGGTCCAGATGACGTACACCTTTCTCCTATCTGTCCTTGTATCTCCAAATGTTTCCGGCTTCGTCTGCTATTAATATTCTTATGCCCTTTGGTTTTCTATCTCTCTGTACCCCGTTCCTCACACTGGTCAGCTTTTACACCGCAAATAAACACACCCGGTAAATTACGTCTTCGGGACTTCAAACAAACACAAATCACAAAGCTCCTTCCTTCTTGGACGACGAAAACTGACTAACTAACCTTTTTTTCTCTCTCCTATCTCATAGCCAAAAACCAACCTCCTTGCATTCAAAATTTGACCAATAAAAATCATCCACCTCTTGTGACGTATATCGTTACCACCCAACTCTCTCTATAAAACGTCATTCGGGTAATTCCAGAAAACCACCTTCTTTAATTATTCTAACTAAATCTATCTGCTATCTATCTATCTTACAAATATTTCTTACTAATAGCTACAAACGATACCTGTTTCTCAATTCAATGTCTTTTGTTAATAAACTTTTACCGATATAATCTTTCGGGGAGAAAACCACCGCAAATCCCGGTCTATTGTTCAACACTTTCTATATACACTTTTATTCCGGGTAAAACCATTCCACAATAACCGACTTATTTAAATTTCTTATCGATAATATTTGAAAGTCTTGTCTCTGAGGCCTAATGAACAATTCTTCGAACAACTTAAAATACATATTTTGTCTTATACAGGATGTTTGAAAATTCATATGCCCGTGTCTTTATGAAATATCAATAATTTTAATTTTTATTTAAGTAATAAAATTTGTATATCGGTTTTTTATTGCTTATGGACATTCAAAAGTACAACAAATCCCCGCCTTTGTAATCGATAAAATTTATCAATTTATGCAACTAAATTTTCTCGAGGCAAAATAAACGCACTTCCTGTATGCTATCTGTACTTATGCTACGTATTATCCTATCCTACTATCTACTTTATACAAATTTAAATCTTCATTCGTGATATTTATATACATCATGGATATTATAAATACCTCTGATCTTTTCAGAATCCATATGTTTCAACTCATAGCTGTTTACTCCATCTTCGTTGTTTACTATGTATGGCCCTTCGAAAACCGGCATCAATTTTGCGCAAATACCGGTCTGAAGATTTGACACTCTTAATGCTCTTACCATTACTTTGTCACCCTTTTGGAAAGTTACTGGTCTTCGTTTCCTATTATGACCCTGTCTCTGGATGTATTTCTCATTGCTTCTTCTTAATCTCCTCTGAACGGTTTCTATAACCTGTCGATACTCTCTTTGTTCTGGATCTTCCCACGGTCTTATCGGCATGACGCCTTTCATGATGTATTCTGGTGTTTCTTTCGTTACTGTACTTGGCATGGAATTTAGGTACATCTCTATTTCTCCCAATTTTCTGTCCCATCGCCGATGTTGACCATCCGTTGCAATGCGAAGAAATTTCGTTACCTTTTGTATAAATCGCTCAGAAGGATTACTTTGGGGATGCCTGATGCTTACAAAGTTCGTCTCGATTCCCCGTTCTCTAAGCTGTCCCTTGAAACGATCATTTCGGAAGTACGTTGCATTGTCTAGTAAAATTTTTCTTGGGGTTCCTACCGTAGCGATGAAATTGTCTATTTTTCTCAATATTTCTTCCCCTTTTGTGGTGCGGCAACTATATAATTTTACGTATTTTGAGAACACATCCACCATCACCAGAATATGCTTGTTCCTTTGCGTGGTCACAATTAGATCGCTTAACATGTCGATGGCTATAATGTCCAGGTTGTTCCGGGATACAATGCTCTTTGCAATATTTTCGTTTTTAAAATTCCTGCTCTTGTATTTCTGGCATACTTCGCATTTCTGTGTGATCTCTTTTGCAATGCGGTAATCTTGTCGACTGATGTAGTTTTCCCTAAATACAAGCCATACCTTTCTACTGCCAATATGTCCATTTTCCTCGTGTAGTTTCTTGATGATTCTTTCTGCCAATGTCGGTGTCACTAAATATAATTCCTTTCCGTCTATTCTCTTAAAAAATATCTCGTTTTCTAGCTCTGCTCTTCTCTTTTCTTTTTCTTCTAGGCCTTCCTGGTCGGTCCTTATCTCATTTAACGAAAATATCCCTTCGTCTTGTGTCAGTATATTCAATCCCACATGTAATGTAATTGTCTCCTTTTTTCCTGTATCTTCGTCCCGTGTTAAAGCGTCAGCTATTATGTTGTCTTTCCCTTTGATGTATCGAAATTGGAAATCATACTCTTGTAAGAGCAGAATGCCTCTGTGTATTCTGTTATTTACCAATCGATTCTTCATGATGTGTATCAATGCTGCATGATCCGTTTCGATGGTGAATTTAGCTCCCAATAAGTAAAACCTTAATTTGTTTACGCAAAATAGTACACTGGCGAATTCCAACTCGGTGACACTGTATTTTCTTTCATGTGTTTTAGTCACTCGAGATATAAAACATATCGGAACCTCTTGGCCGTTTTGTATTTGCGACAACACTCCTGCAAATTTCTGTATCGACGCATCCGTACGGAGTATAAACGGCAAATTGTAAATAGGGTGATATATTTTTGTTCCTTTAGCAAATTCTTGTTTCAATATTTTGAAAGCTTCCTCCTGTTCTTCTTTCCAATTCCATTTTGTCCCTTTCTTTAACAATTTTATTAAAGGAATTTCTTTTTGGCTTAAATCGGGAATTAATTTCTTGAAATAATTTATCGTACCGAGAAACCCTCGCAATGTTTTTAGATTTGTTGGTCTTGGGTATTCGTCGATGAGCTTTACTCTGTCCTCGGCTAGACTTACAGTTTCGGTGTCAAGTTTGAAACCCAAATAAATCACTTCCTTTTGAAAAAATTGACATTTTTCAATGTTTAGTTTTAATCCCGCTGTGTCCAATTCTTTCAAAATTATTTTGATATGTTCCACATGACTCTGCATATCTTGTGAAAAAATTAATAAATCGTCGATGTAATGGACGATGAACTCTTCATGGTGATTCAAAATGGTATGCAAAGCTCGTACAAGTGCTGCACAGGCGCTTTGTAATCCAAACGGAACTACCTTAAATCGGTATACTATACCATCAATTGAAAAGGCAGTGTAGTTTCTACACTTTTCAGCCAAAGGTATTAACCAAAAACTATGCTTTAGATCAATTTTTGAGAAAATATGTGATCCCGTGATTCTTCCAAAAATGGCCTCGATATTTAACGGTGATTCATATTGTGATACTGTGTGTTGGTTGATATTTCGGGCATCTAAACAGAGTCTTAACTCTCCACTGCTCTTCTTCACTATCACAATTGGGTTAATATAGGGTGAGTCACATCTCTCAATGATTTGATCTTCCAACATTTTTTTGATTTCTTGCTTTACTTCTTGCCGATACTTATAAGGAATTGGATAAGTCTTCGATCGAAAATTTCCCAAGTTTTTCACCTCAAATGAGTGCTCATATTTTGTGGCCACTCGGTTTTCCTCATTTATCAGCGTTTCATAGTCTCTTAAAATTATACGCAAATCATTTTCTTTGCCTTCTCCACATATCAATTTTTTGTCTCTCCCATCAACTTTTTCGCACATATTCACCGTGTACTCCGTGTCTTCTTCAAACACCACTGTCTCCATTGTGTCCTCTTCATTTTCCTTTGTTTTTTTTTTGTTGGGCTCGTCTCTTCTTTTGAGGAATCCCAAGTTTTGCTTTCATTTCTTGTCAAAATTTTTCCATCTTCTTCTCCTGAGCTCATCTCATCTTTTGAGGAATCCCAGGTTTTTTTTTCTTTGATCTTTTTCAGACCTTTTCCCCTCTTTCTTCCTTTTCCTTTCTTCGTCGCCAGGTTCATTTCCACCGTTTGTTCTTTCTCTGATTCGTCCGTAATTTGTTTCTCTTGTTCCTTATCCTGTTCTTCTTCTTCTTCCTTTGTTATTTTCATCGTATTGGTTTTGAAGTCGATCACTACATGTTTTTCCGTTAATTCGTCAACGCCTACAATCATGTCATGTGACATATTCGGCATTATTACACATTGAAGTGCATACATATTTTTTTTCAATCGTACCATTACTCGTATACCTTCATTTATTGTTGCCAATGTCCGTTTATTTGCGCCCACTAAATTCACCCTAGGTATTTTATAAATTAGACTTGTTAAATTTACTTCTTTGATTAATTTTCTGTTGACCAGTGTTATTTCAGAGCCTGTGTCTATCATAATTTTAATTGGTTTCTCATTTATAAATCCATCCACAAATTCTAAATTAA
Organism: Diabrotica undecimpunctata; assembly: GCF_040954645.1. NCBI lineage: Eukaryota > Metazoa > Arthropoda > Insecta > Coleoptera > Chrysomelidae > Diabrotica > Diabrotica undecimpunctata. The sequence goes on from NC_092811.1 coordinate 125,277,305, forward strand.
CTCCATTTCTCTTTTCATTGTTTCCTGCCAGTTTAATAAATTCCTTGGGGTGACAAAAAATTCCTGTTTGTTTCTTCGTTTTTAGTGAGCGCCTTCTTGAAAACACGCCTGTTGTTCTTCTGTGTTTTCTCTCCCGTCATCCTCTCTCTCATATTCATTTTCTTCTCTTTGCATATTATTTATTTCTCTTCTGTTCTCTTTTGGTCTATCATTCCCGTATCGGTTACCGCGAGATTCCTGTTCATTCCGTGGGTTATTGTATCTGTTTCCTTGGTATGGGCGGTTATTTCTACTCTGATTTTCCCGATCCCTGTTTTCATTCCATCTCTGGGTTCTGGGTTCATAATTCTCTCTTCCGTTCGGTCTATTTTCATATCCCCGTCTAGGTATGAATTCTCGTCTTGTATAATCTCTTCTAAAATTTTGACCTCTATCTCTATATTCTTGGTTTTCTCTTTGTCTATAATTTTCTTGCGGTCTTCTTTCTCTTCTTTCATGCCTACGTGATTCTCTCATTTGCAAAAATTGACATAAGCTGTCAATGTCCTTGTAATTTTGGAGATTTATGTGGTCTTCCAAGGTATCTTCAAAATGTCGCGATATCAACTCTACCAATTGTTCTGATGAATAATTATATTGCAAATGTTTTGCATTATTATAGAGTTGTAATGCGTACATCTTTTCTGATACGCCCATCCTCTCATGGTATTTTCCATTTTGTAACTCTTTATTTACTTGTAGTTGCTGGATTTTTCCCCAGAAATAATTTAAGAATCTTCTCTCAAAATCTTGCCAATTGTCCAATTCTTCTTCCTTGCTGACAAACCAAAGATTTGCCTCTTCTTTGAGATGGTTTCTGATGGTTTCCTTTGCTGTTGCAAACGGTCCTATGTTTTTGACTTTTTCCTTTAGGTTATTTATAAAAGGCACTGGGTGTATTTTCCTTATATCCCCTCCAAATCGTACTTTTACGTCTTCTGTGCTATGTACGATGACTTCCTTTCTTTCTACTCCTCTTATCTCCATCTCTGCAATTTGTTTAAATCTCCTTTCCGTTTCTTTCCGGTCTTCTTGTAGCGCATTTTCAAATTTTATTTCTATCTGTTCTAATTCCCTTTTTTGCATACTCTGAATATCCTTCATTTTAGTTTCGATTTCTTCTCTCTGCAATTCTATTTTCCTCTCTGTTTCTTCCCTACTTCTTTCTAAACAGACTTTTATTTCGTTTTCATATTTGTCCATACGCGTTTCCATTTTTTGTTCCATTTTTCTTTGGTTTTCTTCTAAATTGTCCAATTTTTGTTCCGTTCTTTGTTGTGATTCATCCATTATGTGTTTTGTTTCCAGTTGATTTTTATCCATTTTTTGTGACGATTCTTGTATTTGTTGTGTCTGTATTTGCATCATAGCTAATAATTTTTCTAACATCCCTGTTTCTTTTCTTTCCTCCATTATTGTAGCATTTCCTTCATTATCCGATCCTTCATCAATAATTGTTTCCTCTTCTATCTTATCCTCTTTCCTTTCTTGCGTTTTGCTTTGACTCCTTGTGGTCGACATGTTCGTTAGATTATTTATCCCCGCCAAATATGAAACTTTGAAATTTGTGCAATAATATTCCCGCCAAATATAAAATTCTACTGGTCTGTTGCAACAAACGGGACTTTTCCTGTTCAAATGTAATAACTCTTGAGTACGAGTATCAAATTTCAATATCCCACAAATAAATCAAATGGTAAAATATCAAATGTCAAAATCAATCAAATAATTCAAGTATGGTAAAATTATCAAATTTAAATATCACACAAATAAATCAATTATGGTAACCTATAAATTGTCAATATCACGAATAAATCAATTATGGTAAATTGTATCTTAAAAAAAATATATAAATCTTTATGTCCTCAATTTTTACATAATATTTCACTTTATCCCCGGCATATAAACTTTCAAATATCTGCTCGTCTACTCCTATCCTTTCAAATTTGCCAACTAGAAATATTTTTCAAAGCTTTACACGTTGGGGGCCATTTTGTTATGCTATTTAAATTGTATTATATTGCTTACTTAGGAAAAATCCTGTCTATATTTATTAAATGAACTAATCTCCAATTAATCACAATAAATCAGCATTAATTAATTACAATCTCAGGCTATTTAAATTGTACGATTTATCTTTGATCGTGGATTCAAAATATTTTCCAATTGGCGTCCTAATCGGGATAGGTAATATGACCTGAATAAAATACATAGAATTTCAACTGAACTATATGTGAGATGTCCTTTATTTTAATGAAATTTTATATAACAATCAATCCTGTAAAATTTGCAATATACTAACTTTAAATATATGAGAAGTTGTTTTCTATCATGGACCCAAATGTTATTTTACATCGATTTTTAATATGTGTTATAACTAAGCTCTTTTTATAATTCCTTTTTTTTTAAGTGATCGCAAAATTAACTGTCTCTATTATTTATTCAATTTATTTAATTAATAAATGAAAATCACACTCCGGCTCTAATGAAATTTGACTGACCTTTCCTTCTCTGCCGTTGCAATTCTATGGCCACGCCACAACAAAAAAAAAACCTTTCTCTGCTTCTGCTCCTATTGTGGTCCAGATGACGTACACCTTTCTCCTATCTGTCCTTGTATCTCCAAATGTTTCCGGCTTCGTCTGCTATTAATATTCTTATGCCCTTTGGTTTTCTATCTCTCTGTACCCCGTTCCTCACACTGGTCAGCTTTTACACCGCAAATAAACACACCCGGTAAATTACGTCTTCGGGACTTCAAACAAACACAAATCACAAAGATCCTTCCTTCTTGGACGACGAAAACTGACTAACTAACCTTTTTTTCTCTCTCCTATCTCATAGCCAAAAACCAACCTCCTTGCATTCAAAATTTGACCAATAAAAATCATCCACCTCTTGTGACGTATATCGTTACCACCCAACTCTCTCTATAAAACGTCATTCGGGTAATTCCAGAAAACCACCTTCTTTAATTATTCTAACTAAATCTATCTGCTATCTATCTTACAAATATTTCTTACTAATAGCTACAAACGATACCTGTTTCTCAATTCAATGTCTTTTGTTAATAAACTTTTACCGATATAATCTTTCGGGGAGAAAACCACCGCAAATCCCGGTCTATTGTTCAACACTTTCTATATACACTTTTATTCCGGGTAAAACCATTCCACAATAACCGACTTATTTAAATTTCTTATCGATAATATTTGAAAGTCTTGTCTCTGAGGCCTAATGAACAATTCTTCGAACAACTTAAAATACATATTTTGTCTTATACAGGATGTTTGAAAATTCATATGCCCGTGTCTTTATGAAATATCAATAATTTTAATTTTTATTTAAGTAATAAAATTTGTATATCGGTTTTTTATTGCTTATGGACATTCAAAAGTACAACAATATATATATATATATATATATATATATATATATATATATATATATATATATATATATATATATATATTTTCTTATTACAATAAAAAAATGTTGGATTGTTATAAACAAGTTAAAGAATTTTTAGAGTTTATTTATCACATTGTAGATTGTAGAAAATCGCCTGGAACGTATACGAAAGCGATATAGTAAAAAATCTAAAAATTAAAGTAATAATGCAGAAAATACAAAAAATCGTCGATATAAATTTTGAATTTTAAAATTTAGTTAATGTCATTAGTGTCAAAAAGTCATAATTTAGTGGAGTAAACTTGCCTGTGGTTGGACCAATTACAAACAAGCATTACGGCGCGGTAATTTTGAGTTACTCCTACTGGTTTAAAAGCAAACCATAGTTTACAACATCTCACTCTTTAAGTGAATATTATATGGTGATAAATTCTATGATGTTGAACATCATAGAATTTATCACCATATAATGTAAACCAAATTTCAAAAACAATTTTTAACGGGTTTTTACCCACATATTTAGTAGCTCAATACATGTATACCCACCTAGTGCACTGATGATGGAATATGGATTCCAAAAACGTTTTGTGATATAGCTCGATTGGGTTTTTAAATTATATACCTTTTATAAAGGATTTTTGATAAAATTTTTGTTATATATGGTATACAGCCAACTACAGGAACTTAGATTCCTTGTGGATTATAATTAGAAATTAAAAAAATAGGCACAAAAATTGTTAAAAGTAGAAAACTTTGAAGAACCTTATCTAGCTTAAAATTAGTCCCAAAACCATTTTAAAGGTAATTGATTTTCCTTTTGACTAAATGTACAATTACATATACACTAGTGGCCAAATATCTGAAAACTTAACAAACATTTTAGTTTTGTTACCAGCATTCCTCTTTTTCACAAGATATATTATTTGTAAATTTATCTATAATTTTGTTGCTTTGTTTTTGCTTCTACCTAATATTTAACATCTATTTTAAGAAGAAAAACACTCTTTAAATTTAAAAATAAATAAAACAACATCCGTTAGCTACCAGATATATTTTAAAAAAAGTTGTACAATGGGTATTATCAAGAAAATTAGCATTTGGTGGGATAACCTTTGTTTTTTAGTACAGACTCGATTCTGCGAGGCATGGAGTTCACTAGACGAGCCAAATCTTCTGGTGTAATAACTTTTTGAATACTGACGTCTATCAAATCTTTCATGTTATTCGGGTTTCGGCGTGATACTAACACTTTCAGCCTTGATCATAAATTTTCTATTGGATTTAGATCGGGACTATTTCAAAGCCAAGGCAGGACAGTAACGCCATGGTTTCTCAACCATTCCATGGAAGTCTTAGCCGTATGACAAGGCGTTCCATCCTACTGGAAGATGTATTGTTGGGTATCCTCTTCAATCAAATCTCTGATAGTCGGCAGCAGTTTTTCTTAAAGTATCTCTTCCTGATATTTTTTGCAATAATATTGCCCTCTATTACTGCTAAACGTCCTACTCCATTAGTAGTCATACAAGCCCATACCATGACACTCACAGGATGCTTCATAGTGACCGTAGTACACTGGGGCAAAAGGTCTTCCCCCGGTCGGCGGCGAACAAACTTTACTCCGTCACTCCCAAAGATTGAAATTCTGGTTTTATCACTCCAAATTACTCCAAATTACCTTACCCCACTGTTCTTCTGTCCATCCTTTGTATGCCAAAACCCAATGAATGAGTTTCATTTCAACTGAAATTTTAATTTTAAACAAATTTTCTGTAGATTTATATGCACGAAAAGTGCATACAATTCACCCAAATGCACCCTCTCAAAAACACACCCCTTTAATTGGTAGTACTTACGAGTTTTTCATACTTGAGGGTCCATTGGCCATATAAAACAATAAAATTTCTTTAACGTTGTAGTTCCTTTTAGCCCTCTTTTTTTTTCGACCTAATCAATAGCCTATTTGTGGGTACATGAAGAGAAGTCGGAAAAATATTCTCATTGAACGCGATGATGTTATAAGATGGAGACGTAATTACCTAATTTATATATAAAACAGTACAGAAGTGAAGGTAAACTCTTTTATTATTTTTTTTTATTTACAAACTCGCATCAGCCTGTAAGGCTATTAGCGAAAAAAAAGAAATTATTATTTTTTATTATTAAATTTTATTTAAATCTTTTATTATTAAATTATTATTAACGCCGAAAATTCCGACAACAACATAAAAAAAGAAAGACATGCAGGAATGGTTACAAATAAAAACTGTTCCTTTAGATTTGCCGATGATTAGGTCAACACTTTTACATATGATACATTTAAATAAAGGTAAATATAATATGTATATAACTGACGAGATGGCTAAAACTTCTTCTTCTTCTTCTTTTTTTTTTATATAGACATGCCTCTGTCCGTTTTTCAATGTGCCTCCAGTAAGTTGTCGTTCCATGGTTTTAGTGGTCTTCCTACTGATCGTTTTCCTATTGGGGAACCGTCTCTTGGCGTCGGTACTCTATTTCTTGTCATTCGGCTTATATGATCGTTCCATTCTACTCTTTTATTTCTTACCCAGTTCTTGATGTTCTTCACCTTGCATCTACGTCGTACATCTAGCTCTGTCTCATAGTGTCTTACCATCAATTTTTCTGTTTTTATCCCTGCTGTTTCTAACATCCTTTTTGTCCTCTCTGTGTTATGTCTTGTTTCTGCCGCGTATGTCATTATTGGTCTGATGACTGTTTTGTAAATTCTGCTTTCGTTTCTTTCCCGATATTTTTATTTCTCCATATTGTTTCATTTAGGCAGCCTGCGGCTCTGTTTGCTCCATTCACTTGATCTTCCACTTCGGTTCCGAGCTTTCCGTATCTAGATAATGTGATGCCTAAATATTTAAACTCCATCACTTGTTCTATTATCTGACCTTCCAGCTCCAATTTACATCTTAGTAAATTTGCGGTTGTAACCATGCATTTTGTCTTTTTTGGGTAAATTAACATCTTAAATTTTCTGCCGGTTATATTAAATTGGTGTAGCATACGTTGTAAATCATTTTCACTTTGAGAGAGTAGTATTGCGTCGTCTGCATAACAGATTATTTTAAGTTGTTGTTCTTCCATTTGGTATCCTTTTTTACTTCTTACTTTTTTATTATTTTGTCCATAATCAGATTAAACAATAGAGGAGTCAGGGAATCTCATTGCCAGCTTCAATAGGGTCGGTTAGTTCTTCTTCTACTTTCTTTCTTTCTTCTACTTTTACTTTTATTGTGTTGTTTTAGTAGATATTTTCGATCGTTTTGATTATTCCTAGAGGTTTCTCTCTTGCATACAGTAAGTGGAAAGCGTTTTTTAATTTGACCCGGTCAAATGCCTTTGTAAGGTCCACGAAACAAAGATATGCATGGTTTGTTGTATTATAATAATTTCTCTTGCACTTGCCTCATTATAAATATAGCGTCGGTGCATGATCTTCCCGACCTAAAACCTTGTTTTTCTTCTGCTAGTGTTATAATTTTAATTTATTTGTTATCACTTTGGTTGTTAATTTTAGTGTTGTGTTTAATAAATTAATTCCTCTGTAATTTTCCGGGTCCGATTTGTCTCTCTTTTTGACGAGAGGTACTAAGATGCTTGATCTTCATTCAACACGCGCCTGGGGTGATTGCGGGGTGGATTGAGTAGCTTTGCGGTTACCACAGCCGGTCCCAAGCCCGGATAAAATGTGGAGGGTGATTGGCAAGGTTAGCAACCTACCAATCGTAAAAACAAATATTGCTTAAAGAAACAATGTACAGCTTCGGAACCGGATTGATAATATGAAGACGACTACAGCAAGAAATAAGGACAAGCAAAAAACATCCAAAACCCAGATGAGAGATGGCTTAAACAAATGGTCGAATGTACTGCGGCTGTCTTCATATCATTGCTAGTTGAATCTTATTGAGAAAATTTGGGCCCAGGTGAAAAATGAACTGGCATTCAAAAACACAACAAACTCTCGGGAATGTAACTACAACACATTGGCAAAATTGTGTTAATCACATGCTCAAAGTAGAAGCAGAAATGTGTAAACAAGATGGCGTTATGGGTAGTATAATAGAACCATTAATAATTTCAATTGGCAATGATGACAGTGACACAAGTTCCTCCGATGATAAATAAATTGTATCTACAATTAACGTATGGTCCTAAAGTTTTGGGAAAAATTTCACCTGGTCTGATTGAGAAGCAAAATGCATTTAACAAAGAAGGCCATGGAATTGAAATGTCATCAGTTATTGACATTTAATAAACAAAGCAGAATATTTTGGTTTGTGCTCTGCAAAATGTCTTATAAAATTGATATTCGTCGAGGTGTTTATAATATGGTTGGGCGAATGTCGAAACGAGATATTGTTAATATTTATCGAGATCAAAACATAAGCAAATCGGCAATTTATCGTACAATCAGAGAATGTGAAGAAGGGATACCATGTGTTAACTTGCGTAAAAGTGGCCGACTGCGGATTTTGAACCATATAAGAGAGGCAAGACTGATTGAAGCAACTAAGAACAAAATTGGGGTCTCACAGCGAAAACTGGCCAGAAGATTTCATGTTGGAAAGACAACAGTATACAGGTCCCTATCGAGTAACAATATTATCTACCGGAAAAGAAGGAAAGCTCCAAAATACACAGAGGATCAATTAGAGGGAATTCCGAGATGTTGCCGCGCGTTAAGACGAGTGCATTTCGTCAACAAGTTGATCGTGATGGACGATGAAAAATATTTTACTTTGTCCAATTCTGAGATGAAGGGTAACGATGGGTTTTACACGAACGATTACGAAAATGTACCTGATGTAATAAAATTCAAAAGTAAGAAAAAATTTGAGGACAAAATTTTGGTATGGTGTGCAATTTCTGAGGCTGGCTTTATCTCACAGCCCTACATTGGTGTTGTTCGAGGCGAAGCCTTAAACGCAAATATTTATATTCAAAGATGTCTCTCTAAATTGCTTCAGTTTGTGAACACACATCATGCAAATGATCAAATAGTCTTTTGGCGAGATCTTGCTTTATGTCATTACGCGAGGATCACAAGGGACTGGTACGAAACTAACAACATTACCTTTGTACCGAAAGCAGACAATCCCCCCAACCTACCTCAGGCTCGACCAATTGAAGAGTTCTGGGCAATATTAAGTCGGAAAGTCTATAATAACGGATGGAAAGCACAGAATCAGGAACAGTTAAGACGCCGCATATATACAAAAATTAGAGAAATTGACGCCGAGGTCGTCCAAAGGATGATGCAACGTGTAAGGGAAATTATTAGGCAAATCGAAAATAATGGTCCCTTGTCTGTCATTTGAATTTTGATTTATAATAAGGATAGTTAAGTTAAATTGATGAATAATTTAATAAAAATATTAGATTATTGTGGTCAGAGTTTTATGCTTTTGAAATTTTTCCCAAAACTTTAGGACCATACGTTATTTAATTTTAATATGAATATGATTTATTTAAATTTATATTTTATAAAATTCATTACAGTCTCTTAAATTTGCTTTTAAAATATTTGTGTTCGTATGCTAGTCCTGCATACAGTTTTCTTCTTTTTGTAATTGTTAACTGTGTGTATTGTAAATTAGTAAGCTTACTAAAAGATTTTAATAACAATTGCTTATTTTTCTAGTTAAAACACATTTCCCAACAATAAAAAATTTATATATCTATAAATTTTGCTCACTTGAAAAGAAAAAGAGACAGTTTGTATATATTTCCATCAAGAAGATTTGTTACATTCGACAAACAGTTCGGTATAACAAGCGCACACAAATTATCCCAAATCAAATGGTCTTCGCCTTTGCAAACTCGTTGACCAAACGAAGTTTGCGTTGACCCTACCTATTTGGTCACACGTGATAAGAAAGTTTGAATTGGGTTTCGACGTTTAAAGTAACACGAAAGGGTGCCAAAAGTATTAAGGATAAATCAAAATTTTGCATGAGCAATCGTGAAAATAAACGACGAAAATGCAGTGAAGTGAACTTGGGTTTTTAAATTTCTAATATAATGCCTCAAGAGTAATATAATTTCATAAATTTATTACCTTAGATTGCTGTTAATTCGTTATATGTAAAAAGAAGTTTGAATTGAGCTATTTATACCCATTTTATATAAAAGTCACATCTCTTTAAAAGCTGTCATAAATATTCCCCTTTTTCTTCGTTCTTGGGATTAGGTTCTTAGTGCCTGTTTCGACATTATTGAAACATATGAAATTATCTATCACATTATTGGATATCTGATACCGATTTCATTCAGCTGTTTGCATAGAAAATTTAGTTTTATACAGTCGAAAGCCCGTGATAAATCAAAGAAAAGACCCTGAGTATATAAGTTTTTGTCAATTTTTTTATTAATAGATTGGGCAAATTCGACTGTGGTAGTCTAATTAAAATGTTCTAACCGAAAACTACCCTTTTAAAAGATTTTGACACCTCTGTACTTATAAAGGAGGTCCATTTACCCTTTTTCTATATTTTTATAAACGGGAATTACCTAAGATATCTTTATTATATCTGGATTTTTTTTTATTAACAAAATCGCATCAGCCAAATTGGCTATTAGCGAAACAATGATAGTGAACAATAATTTGTATTACATTTTATAATGTTAGTTTAGATAGCATTTAAAACGTTAATTGAGCTTAAGAAACTTTTTATGTTTGAAATATTGTACTGTAGACCTAAAATATCACTAAGTTTGTTTGGTATATTGTACAACATGCGCTTTGGCGTTAGTGCTGGACATTTCTCTAATATATGTTTGGTTGTTAATTTTTCATCACAGTTGTCACATCTTGGTTCTTGTTTGTTGGAGAACACGTAGCTATTAGTTAATCGCGTATGACCCAGTCGGAGTCGCGTTAATATTATCTGGTCTCTCCGACTTGTTGGTAATGTGGGCCAGGGTTTTATCGATTTTTTAACATCGCGTAGCTTGGCCGATGACACTTTTCACTTTTCTTCCCACATATATCGCACTTTATATTTAACCGCCGCTTTCACGTCCGCACTCGTAAATGTTTTAGTACACTCCGCACTATCACTACTTGCAGCTTCTTTTGCAGCATTTTCTGCCGGTTCATTTCCTGGGATTCCAATATGGGATGGTATCCAGAATAATATAATGTTTTTTCCATTCAGTTGAGCGGTGTGGATTTCTTCTTTTATCTTGATGACTAGAGGATTACTTGGATAGAAATTAAATATCTGGAAATTGTTTGCTATATACAAAGTTTTATGAAGTTTTATATAATTAAAATAAATATAGATGGTTGCATTTCCTATCCTACATTTGATTTCTAGGGAATGGTCCCATTTTCGTTGAAGTTCGTACCAAGGTAGGTGTATGTTTTCACTCTTTCTATTGGTTGATCTTTGACACTGATTCTTCCAATTTACTGTTCCTTCTTAGAGATCATCATATTTTTGTTTTCTTAATATTTAGTGAAAGTTCATATCTCTGACTTATTGTTATTAATACATTCTCCATTGATTCGAATTCCGGTTTCAATATCCTCTATTGCTTCTTTTATGATTTTCTTAGAGCATATGTTGAGGTGATCCTAGGTGATATCAATGCAAAGATTGGAAAGGGACAAAGCAAAAAGTATATAGGAAACTATGGTCTGGGAAATCGAAACAAGAGAGACGGTCTGTTACAATTCTGTCAAGAGCAGAACTTGATTATTATAAACACATTTTTCAAGTTACCAAACAGACGATTGTATTCATGGCGTTCGCCAGCAGATACATCGGAGAAAGTAGTCAGGAACCAGAGAGACTACATTATGATCAATGAAAGATACCGTATTGCTGTTAAAGCCGTGAAAGCATATCCTGGATTAGACGTGGCCTCAGATAACAATCCACTTATTGCCAAGATTACACTCACCCTTAAGAATATTAAAAGATATCAAAGAATCCCTACATTAGACACAAGAAAACTTAAAGAACCTAACGTAAAGGAATGCCTCCAACATGAACTGCATGTGAACTGCAGCAAATTGGACACAAACACCAATGATATTGACGATTACTGGGATCGACTAAAACATTGTCTACTGGACCCCTGTAAAGAAAGACTAAAGACTTCCGCAAGAAGAAAAGAAGAATCGATGGAGATAGTCAATATGATGGAACAATGGAGACAATTTAAAATCAAAGACAACGATAAATACAGAGAGATAAACCACGAGATCAGGAAGATGATAAAGCAGGCAAAAGAAAAATACTTTGAAGAGAAATGGAAAGAGATCGAAGACCTTCAAAATAAATATGATTTGTTTAACCTACACAAAAAAGTTAAAGAACTGGTAGGACTAAGAAAACAAAATCCCACTGGTGCACTTCTGGATAAACATGGGACTACTATAACACAGACGGACGATAAAGTACAAAGATGGGCAGAATATATCGACGAACTGTTCGATGATGAAAGAGGAGAACTGAAGCACATAGAACTTACGTCAGAAGAAATAGGTCCATATTTTACAAAAGAAGAAATATTACACGTATTAAAAACAATGAAGAGTGGGAAAAGCCCTGGACCTGACATGCTTCCTATAGAAATCCTAAAAATTCTAGATGAGAAGCACATTGATGTTTTAGGGACACTCTTGAACCATATTTATAGTTCAGGCGTATTACCCAAAGAGTGGTTAGATTTTTGTTTGTCTCCCTAAAAAGAAAAACGCAAGATAATGCAGCGATTACCGCACCATTAGCTTGATGTCTTATGTGCTAAAGTTACTACTAAAAGTCATCCATAACCGAATATATCACCAACTGGACATAGACGTTAATGATACACAATTTGGTTTTCGCACAAGCCTAGGAAAGCGTGAAACTCTTTTTTCACTTAATATACTGAGACAAAGAGGCCTGGATGTCAATCAAGATATATACGCATGTTTTATTGACTATAATAAAGCATTTGATACAGTACGACATGAACAATTAATGAATGTCCTGAAATCAAAGAAGATTGACTACAACGACCTCAGGATCATATCAAATTTATACTACAAACAGCGAGCAAAAATACGTGTTAACGAACAGTTGTCAGAAGAAATTGAAATTGGATGTGGAGTGAGACAGGGATGCGTATTGTCGCCAATTCTTTTTATTGCGAAGAGATCCTGAAAAAAGCTCTTGAGGGTGAAACAGCTGGAGTAAAGGTAAATGGAGTTTCCATTAACAATATTAGATATGTGGACGACACTGTGATCTTAGCTGAGAATATTGAAGATCTTTAGAGACTGGTGACCAGAATAGAGGGGTGTGGAAAAGTGTATGATCTAAGAATAAACGCCAAGAAGACGAAATTTATGAGAATATGGAAAAAAGAAATAACGAGAATCTTCTAATAAACAGAACCAACGTCGAACAAGTGGACAAATATGCATATCTGGGACCAATAATTAACTCCACACATGATTACATTCAGGAGATTAAACTCAAAATAGAAAAGACTAGAGCAAATTTCAACAAAATGGGAAGAGTGCTATGTATAAGAGATTTAAAATTGGAACTAGGAGTTAGGTTGGCGAGGTGCTATGTTTTTTCGACTTTGTTTTATGGAATGGAATCTTGAACTTTGAATGCGACATCAATGAAAAAACTGGAATAATTTGAGCTGTGGGTGTATAGAAAAATTCTGAAAATATCGTGAACAGAACACGTCACAAACAAAGAAGTTCTGAGAAGGATGAATAAAGAAATAGAAATTTTATATATAATTAAAACAAGAAAATTGGAATATTTCGGACATATTACACGTGGAGAGAAATACATCTTGCTCCAACTGATTATGCAGCGAAAGATCCAAGGAAAAAGAAGCATCGGGAGGCGTAGAATGTCACGGCTGCTCAACCTGAGAGAGTGGTACGGATGGACATCAAATGAACTTTTCGGAGCAGCCGTCTTAAAAGTCCGAATGGCTATGGCTTGAAGAAAAAGATATGTTAAGCAGCATGGGTAATAGCGTACATCCCTGTGGAACCCCATGTTTGATTTTGATATCATCGGATTTTCCTGCCTCTGTACGGATAGACGATGTTTACTTCCAGTAAAGATTGCTAATAATTCTTAGATCACAGGTAATTATTCCAATATTTGTTAATATCTCGATCAGCTTGTCGTGTTTCGATCAATTCTCATCTCTACATCGTTGAAACAGCATTTTTATGCTAAAGAGAGCCTCTTTCCTAGCCACTGCATTCCGAAAACTAAACTGTGTACGGCTGATTTGGTTGGTCTATATGTCTTTTGATTTTTGATTTTTATAAATAATCTTAAAATGTGGCTCATTATGCTGATGGCTCGGATTGCAGAATACGGATTTTGTTTCCTTTGGTAGAGCAATAAACTTTGACTTCAGCCATGATTTTGGAATTACTTCGTTTAAATTATATATGTATGCCATTGAATATTTTTGTTAGTCGTTGAGTAGCTTTATGAGTACAGCATATGCATTGTTAGGTCTAGGAACTTTGCCATCTTTTAGTTGTGATGTTGATTATTCCACTTCATTTGATGTGATTGGTAAGTGGTCATTACATATGTAGGACAGAAGTTGTTCAGACCTATTATCACGCGTATTTGAAATGTTCGAATATGATCGAAATGCATATTCGAAAAATATGGTTCCATGTTTTCAGCAAGACAGAATCCATTTATCCTTGCAAAGATATTCTTATTTATACTTGAAGGTTTAAATATTATAAAGCTTTTTGTAGAAATGCAATTTATTTAGTAGATTGTTAGAAAAATCCAAGTTTGTGTTTTATCCACTATAACAGCCTATTTTTTAGTATCTTTTAACTACAATTTTTTTCGTAATTAATTTTTATAACTTAATTTCACAGACACTTCATTATATTCTTCAATTTCACATGAAAGGACTTTACTTTGAAACGTATAACAATTTCCGTAATAATTTACTACATGTTTGTTAATATTGGAAATACAATAATTATCTCTCTGTGGTAAAGACCACATAGAGCTGTAAACAACTTAAAATTATTAACTCTTAATTAAAAACATATCCATTAATTCTCGCCCAACTACACTCACCTAAATCATACGTCACTTCAATACACCCGCTGCAAATCTTCCGGGCTTATTAAATAATCCACCGCATTTATTCAAGCACCTACATTGCGGTGACGTTACCAGTTCGCTTAAATAAAAATTTTATAGCAGAGTAGAAAATTTTAATATTATGTCCCTCAAAATTCAGCTTTACCGTTTATGAAGTTCAATAGGGTAGAGTGAAGTAAAAAAGAGTTGGGGTTTGTACGTGTCGTGTGCTGTGTGTTAAAGAATGTTAGTCAAATTTGGATTCGATAAATTAGTTTTCTAGAACATCCACAACTAATTGCATTTTATCCATAGAGTTCCATGCCAACGCGACGCGAATTCTTTTCATTTTTCATTATATTTTGTCTCCTGAAAAAAACAGAAAACCATCCGGTCCAGGAAATATCCCACCCGAGCTGCTAAAATACGCAACCTACAAACTATACAGGCAGCAAACTAGCATGCACCAAAAATGTATAAATGAAGAAAATATACCGGAAGAGTGGAGAATATCGGTTATATCATAGACCATAACACGGTGGCCCTTATTCAAAACCTATATTGGGATCAAATGGCATCGATTAAAATAGACAATCGTATGACAGCAGAAATGTCAATAAAAAGATGAGTTCGCCAGGGCTGTATATTTTCTCCACTATTGTTTAATATATATATATATATATATACATATATATATATATATATATATATATATATATATATATATATATATATATATATATATATATATATATATATATATATATATATATATATATGTCGAAGAGATCTTCCAAAATGCCCTCGAAAATATTGAGGAAAGAATAAAAATTAACGGAAAATATATAAACAACTTAAGAAACGCAGACGACACTGTCATTATTGCGGATAGTTGCGGTTTGCAACGACTTTTGAATCCCATAACCAGAGAGGGATATAGCTTGGGGCTGAATATAAACACAAATAAAACAAAAGTAATGGCCGTTACACGTGCACCAAATGCCGACATTAATATTCATAACTACAACAAACAGGTAGAACCCGTGTAACGATGTTCTGATCGTTTAACAGTTCGAACCGTGGGAGTGTCAATATTTGCGCATCCACTCCTACAACGTGACTGCGAAGTGGGATTCGGAACGGCTATTAAGGCGTGTGAATAGCGGAATTAGACAGTCTTGTAGCTAGCGCTCTAGGCTCCCTGACTCGCCGGTGTAGTGAACCTGCGAGCCAACTCGGACAGAGAAATTTCCGTATTGAGGATCGTACTCTGTCCTTAACCAAGCGGAACCCATCGGTATTGTGTATTGAACATTACCGTGGATCTGCACAGAGCCAACCCGGACAGAGAGATTTCCGTATTGAGGATTGTACTCTGTCCTTAACCAAGCGGAACCCATCGGTATTGTGTATTGAACATTGCCGTCGGTCTGCACAGCCGGATATTTCATTCCTTTATTAGTAATAAATAGTTTCTTTCCTTATATAGATGTTCGCCGGGGAGTTCATTCATCGCGGGACCCAGACGGGGACGTAGAATTCACTTCATTTTTGATTATTGTATATACGGCGTAGAATTCATTTTATTTTATTTATTGTACATATGCTAAATTAATAGATTTATTTTTTATTTCAACCTGTGTTTTACTGAGTCTGTCGCCCCGAAAGAGCTACCTACCCATCACACCCGTACAAAAATTCCGGTATCTTGTTTGCTGGATAACAAACGATCTTGACTACGAAATTGAAATACGTGCTCGTATAGAGTATGCTAGGTCCGCTTTTTGAGAAATCAGCACCGTTACTCCCTGCTGCAGTCTATATTGCAAGGTAAAGTCAAAGGTAAGCGAGGACCCGGTAGAAGGAGAATATCATGGCTGCGGAATTTAAGAACATGGTTTAAGAAAACCTCAACGGAGCTGTTTCGAGCCGCAGCGAGCAAGGTCATGATTGCCAATATGATTTCCAACATCCGAAACGGATAGGAACCAGAAGAAGAAGAAGAAGGTCCGCTTTTCAAAGGATGAAAAAATTCCTAATAAACTCTACCTTATCGTTGGATATCTGATACCAATAAACATTAATTTATTCCATATTGCTATACGGAGTGGAAACATGAACTCTCGGAATCACAAGTATGAGAAGTGTAGAAGCCTTTGCGATGTGGGTTTTTCTAAAGACGCTGAAGATCTCTTGGACAGAGTACGTGACCAACAACGAGGTGCTGAGAAGAATGGAGACAGAGAGAGAACTCCTAAATATTCTAAACACCAGAAAAACGAGTTATCTAGGATAGATTTACAGACAAGAAAAATGCAACTTCCTACGACTGATAATAGAAGGGAAAGTGGAAGAAAGAAGAGGTCCAGGAAAAAGAAAATGATCCTGGCTGAAAAATTTAAGAGACTGGACATGCATGGACACACATTTGATACTAAGAACAGCTCAAGGTAGAGAGCAATTTGCTGTAGTTATAGCTAACCTTCAGTAATGGAAAGGACACCTTAAGAAGAAGGCACTATCTCAAGAGTTTACAGAAAATTAATAAAAACGAGAATAGAGTGATATGGAGGCCAAAGAACAGGCTGGCTTCAAAGCAGGTAGATCGATTATTTACCATCTCTTCACAATTACCCAACTTATAGCAACAAAACGGCACGAAACCAAGCAACATATCTAATATAAGTAGATCTTCTAAAAGCATACGACAGTTTACGATAACAAAAACTATGGAAAGCCTTAAAAAAAACAAACATCAACGTAACTTTAATCAAGCCTATGCAAGAACTCTATAAAAACAACACGAGCAAAATGAATATAGGCCAAGAGATATCCAAAGGGTAAGTGATAGACCCAAACAAGGATGTTGTCTGTCCCCGACTTTGTTTAAGATATACTTGAAGCAAGCACTAAAGACGTGGAATAGGAAATGTGGTGGTATGGGAATCCCTCTAAAGGACACCACATTGTACACACTATACTTTGCAGATGACTAAATAGTCTTGGCTCTGGACTACCAAGATCTAGAATATATGACATGCAAACTTATTTAGGAATGTCAGAAACGGGACTTAGAAATAAATGTCAAAAAACAGAATTTATGTGTATGGGAGGAGAAGAACAAAATCTAATATTGGAAGACCAACACCAATTAAGAAATCACTGTAAAATGATTAAATATCTAGGCATAAACATAATCAATGACGACAATTTATGGAAAATAAGGATGAAGTGATTAAACACAGAAATAACCAGGGAAGAAAGTCATTCGGTAAAGTAATTTCGAGAGAAAATAAACACATAATTCATAATAGTATTGTTAAAGCATTGTTATATATAGAAGCGAAGTATCGCCAATGAAGAAGAACGTCATAAAAATTTTGGAAGCAACAGAAATGGATTATTGGAGAAAAGTAGCCAGAAAATCAAGATTAGAGAGAGTAGGAAACGAGAGAATCCAAGATATAATGGACGTTAAACATAGAATAACAGTGGACATCAAAATCAACTAACTAAGAAGTTACGGCATGTACAAAGAATGGATGACAGCGGAATCCAAAAAGTTCAGTACCGGGCACTGAAACCAGTGCCCGGCACTTCCCGTGGATATGTAAGGAGGTTTTCTTCTCCTTATTACAAAGAGGGTACCGCCTGAGTCTACTATACTGGCCGATAAGCATACTGTCTCCCAAAAAAAACTTTTGGATGTCCCCGCTATGTGGAACCTAGCCTACCTCATATCTCCACAACTGGCCCAGGACTTCTGGAACTTCCGAAGAAGCTCTTTGAGACTACTTTGACCAGTACTGAAGGGGACTCCAATCACAGGATCAGGTCCTACCGGCAGAGTGAATGAGCCTTGTCTTGCCAGGGTATCAGGCCGTTCGTTTCCTTCAACGCCTGTGTGTCCCGGTACCCATACCAAGTTAACTCTATTGGGCTGCGCAACATCAAGAACCAACTCTCTTGTACTCAAGGACCAGCTTAGAGCTCACCTTAGGCGCTTTTAAAGCCCATAGCGCTGCTTGATTGATAGAGCAGATATAGATGGTCCTGATTCCCTCCTGATGGTTTCGATTTCCATTGAGAATATTGTTTTCAAAAAGATTCTATTTTGAAAACAATTTCCAGATTGGAAATATAAATTTAAGTTATTTAAATAAAGTCCAAAAATGTAATTTTTATTACAATGCCTTGCGGTTTATACTGAAGTATAAAATATTTAATAAAAAATACTCTTATGCTTTTAAGTTGTAATTATCCAAAAAATAAACATAATGTACTCTAATTATCACCGTATCTATAAAAAAGATACATTAGTGGTGACCCACAAAATGAAAATGTTCGCGTAGCCCCTTCGTTGGGACGTAAGGGTAATTATCACTTGGGTGGTGACTACTACATTGACATATAGCGAGTGATTAACCTGCACATTTTCATACGACACTCTCGGTAATTAATACGACCGCGGATAGCTGGGTCATGGGTCAAAGTGGTGGGCGGGAAAGAGAGGCGATGAAAAAGGGTTGGCTACACTAAAAAAACTGCAGAAGTATGGGGAAATGGAGTAAGTTGAGGGGTAAAATAGATTGTGAACGTTACATATTATATCTCTAATATTTAGGTTGAATACCAGGTAAGTAATATAATAACAGTAATACTGTTAGATTAGGGAATTATAGACCAAGATTTAGTCTTTTGTCTGATAATTAAGGACATTTTATGAAAATCTCTCAAGAAACAAAGAGACATGCATAAATTTGATTTTTATCGGTGACAGGAAATGGAAAATGTAAAAGAATCATTTTTTTCCATAAAATTTGCTGATGACATCCCGCTAATAATCTTAGCGTTTACTGCAATTATTGTATTATAAAAATTTGGTTTGAAAACCGCAGTAGTCCCGTTAAAGAGCATTCACGCAAAAGTTGGTGAGTCCAATTTAACCAATTTTAAGAAACTAGTTCTTTTGTTATTTTCTCTTTGAAGCAACTGAATATTTTTTGCGGATAAATACCTTTAAAATGTTCATTACTTTACTTAGCTCATATAATAATTAAAGTAAAGAATATAATAATTAAGTAACTAAAGTCAAAATAACTAAAGGTAAAAACTTGGATCTTCTTCATAACATGAACAAGGTTCTTCAAGTTCCCACTTACAGTTTTCATGACAGTTTGCATCTTGGGGTTGTCTAAACAAATTTTTGTACCATGCTAAATCAGTATCTGCATCCCAATTTTCGCCATATTCTGCCTTCAATAACATGTTTTCAATTTTTTAGGGGGTAATAGGCGAGCAATTTTTAATTCTGGAAGAATAAGGTTAAATAGCTTTGTTCCTCTCTTGCACAAATTTTGATTCTCCTCTATGTCAAGATATATATATTTAGGGATTCTACAGTATTCACTGCCTTCCCTCGCTCAACCGTTTCCATCTCTCTCTGTTGTTCCATTCTCCATAGTTTAGTCCTCTCTTACTCATGGCGTCGTCTACTTCGTTCCTCCAGGATTTTCGGGGTCGTCCTCTTTTCCTCCTTCCTATGGGGCTCCATTCGGTTATTCTCTTTATCCATCTGCTGTCGCTAGTTCTTCTTACATGTCCATACCACTTTAGTCTTTTTTGTTCTATATATGTTAGTATGTCTGTTTCTATTAATGTTCTTTGCTTTATTTCGTCATTACTTCTCCTATCCATTCTTGTTACTCTGCAGCATCTTCGCAGGCATTCCATCTCTGTTGCTACTATCTTACTGCTGTTTTTCTTGTTTATGATCCAATTTTCAGCCCCATATGTCATAATACTTCGCACTAATGTTTTATAAATCTGCGTTTTTGTCTTCATATTTAGGTGTCTATCCCACCATACTGAGTTAAGTTGTCGGATTGCTGTTCTTGTTTGTCCTAATCTTTGTGTAATTTCTTCCTCTGTTGTTGCCTTTTTTGTGATTATAAACCCGAGGTATTTGAATTTATCCTTTCCTTTGATTGTTACGTTGTCATCAATCTGTAGATCTTCTATGTCTTCTTCACTTGTAGATAGGTACTCTGTTTTCGCGAGGTTAACATCTAGGCCAGCCTTGGTATATTCTTCTTGTAGTTTCTTCATCATGTATCTATGTCAAGATCTAATTTTTAATTCTGATGTCCTCATACCAGGATCTTAATTTTGGAGTCCTGAGTACTCTTCTCTATTATTCTTTTAATAACACTTATTCCTGTCATCTAGAATTTTAAAGTTTCCAATATTACTCCAAAACATAGACTTTTCCCACTTTGATAAATGGCTCTTTCCTCAGTAACTTTTCGACCCTTCCAAATGCTCTGTCGGCTGGAAGAAAGCTATATCCTCTTACAGGAAAGCTATGTCTAGTTATAGATGTGGCAGTATTGGCTAACCAATACATTAACATATGGATAACGTGTTTGTTTTTATTTTGTCCCCCACATCCATCACAAAATAAAGTAATAGCATTTATTTCCGGTAAGATTTCCAGAGAGTTTAGAAAATGTAAAAGTGCAGATGCTACTTGTACGCAGCCTCTTCCGGCTTGATCTTCTGTCCATAAAAAAAAGTTTGCAACACCTGGGTGTACTAGTATAATTTTAAAGTTATAACAACTTATTTGCCTTAAGTATAAAGCATCCGAAACAGCTGTTTTGGACAAGTTTGGACAGGCGGTAAGCCAAACAGTTTTTCGGTATTTCCTTCATTAACTTGTAGAACTGGTTAGCTCGCAGATAATGAATTCTTTTTTAGTCTGCAACGCAATTTTTTTAGCAGGATTTGTTTCTCTTTTAAGAGTATTCTTAAGTCTTTCACATAAGCTGCATATATCAGCTGACGGAGATTTAAACCCATTGTTGAACTCTTGCGAAAATTCTTTGACGAAACAATTTTTTGACTTGTAGGTTACAGTTAAGATAAAAATATTTAGATTTATTTCAACCATAATGACTTTCAATAGAATGTAGAATGTAGAAAATGGGGCGGCCAATAGAGCCTGATACACTGCGACCTTTGCAGATCTATTGTGTTTCCCCCTTATTTTAAAGCACTTCATCTAGCTTGGTCCTCT
Source organism: Diabrotica undecimpunctata (assembly GCF_040954645.1). Taxonomy (NCBI): domain Eukaryota; kingdom Metazoa; phylum Arthropoda; class Insecta; order Coleoptera; family Chrysomelidae; genus Diabrotica; species Diabrotica undecimpunctata. The sequence goes on from NC_092811.1 coordinate 125,298,965, forward strand.
TAATGAGACTCAACAGCCTTGATAGTGGCCTTTTCATGTAGCCTGGTGCTTCCGGTTTTTCCTCTCCGAGTTCTAGAAACCGCATTCGTACGAGACCTTCGCAATGGCACAGAACGTGTAGAGCGGTTTCCTCTTCTTCCAGACAGAAACGACAGGTGTCCTCTTCTGTCAGGCCTATGAGACTCAAGTGTCTATTGAGTCTACAGTGCCCAGTGAGCAGACCCACTATCATTCTGACAGTCCTGCGTCTGTGCGAAAGTAAGTCTGTTGTAAATTCAGCCGAATGTAGCCAAGATTTTAGAAATTCTAATAACTCTAGCTCTTGAAAGATTAACTGCCGAAAGATAAAATCGGAAACATACTGTTTTGTGGCTGTTTTTATAAGGTATCTACTTACTTTTAGTTGCTAAAAAAATTAATATTTTCCATCTTACTATCTAACTAATAGAGGTTTGAGGAGACCTTTTTTCCACCTCGTTTTCTAGACGGTTCTTCTACAACTAGAAACCTACAAATCAGCTGATCTTGTTCTATTTTAGAATTTCCATGATCCAATTTTTCCCTCCATTGATGTATATCATCTATAAGTGTCACCTCATTACACTGATAAATTTTCTTCTTCCCTTTCAGTTTTCTGGTTATCCTTTCCTAAATAATATTTTAATTTATTGTAATTATCCAAACATGGATTTACAGATCTTGACAATTAAAAAAAAATTTTAATTTATATTAAAATATTATTTTACATTTTTGTCCGATATCAATGTTTACCGACCTTATTAAGGGTTTTCTATGGTTTCCACTTGATTCTTTAGTTTATTCACTACAGTCTAATTAGTTTAAAAAAACCCACTGCTTGTTATCTAGAGCACCTCGTTTATTTTTTAAGTCCGAGATTTCCAGCAGTTCACTCGTCATTAATGTTAAAAGAGACTCGGATATAATCCAGCTTGGATGGATCCTCGTGTATTTATTCAAATGGAAATTGTTATTCGCGTTTTTATATCTGCCCGTTTCATCTATGTCAGTAATTAAACGCAAGAAATGATGTAGATAACGCTCGACGACAACGTTCTATGCTCTTTTTTGCTCTATATTATGAAAGGGTTGGAATGCACAAGCGTCATTTTTTTACCGTAAAGGTGTAAGTTAACAAGGTAATAATGGTGACTAGGTTGTTATATTTCTTTAAGGAAATAATAATAGCACTGGAAACAAAACGGCCATGATATAGTACACAGTAGACTACTATATTTATAATATAATTAAAATGTTCATATATAATAACGCTATAATCGTATACAATAAAATATAATATCGTCGGTATACTGCGAAAACCAGGTAAATGTCGAAATAACGAAATCGAGAAAAAACGTTTTTAAAGTTTAGTTGTTTATTGTGAATTAAGTAGTCAGCTTGTTTTTGATATTAGGTATTCTAGTGAAAGATGCATATATCTGAAATGATATTCTATCATTAGTTTGGAAAAGTTGAGACACCTATCTGACTAATCCTAAATTGAAGTTGGAAATGCTATCACTTACCTGGTTTTACCTGTAAATCTAAATAAATCAATTACTCTTCAAATAACATATTTAACACAAATATAATAAACCAAGTATAATATTTTCCAGTTTTGTGATCGAGATATGAGGCTTTTACTAGGTAATATCAGTGTTTTAAGGTATTAGTCGATATTTATGACATTTAACTGGTTTTCCCTGAAAATTTTATTAACAGCTGTTTGTAGTTATAGTTATTATTTATATGAATGATAGGCAGTTTTATATAAAAAAATAAATTTATTTCGAATATAATAATAACAAGATTATTATTATGAGCCTTTCTCGTCCGATTCGTCACTGAAAGCAGGCTCTGGCAAGATGTCTATTACATCATTTCCCGTTTTCAAATTACGATACCACCCGTGATATTCCTCCGGTATCACGTCCTTATCACATAGTTGTACCAAATCTCTCTTTTTTGCTATGCTAATTGGCAAATGTGCATCATAAAGTCGCTTAAGTTCTTCAAGATTGCTTGTATTAGTTGATAACTTGACGTGCTTTTTTCTTGTTGACTGCCATGCAGTATCAGTAAGGACATAATTGAAGCTTGTTGACATGACATAATTAAAATAGATTCTGTTTGTCTCTCCTTTCACGAATCTCATTCTTTTTATCTTCAACCACATTATTTTTTCGCCGTTTTAATCATAAAAGTCGTAGTATTTAAATTCTTTACATTTATATGGTTCTATACATACTTTTTTATCATCAACCTTGATATTTTCAGTTCCTTTTGCATTTTGAAAAACAGACAAATAATCTGGCATCCCATAGATAGATCTGTGGTTTTTAGCGGTCTCGATACTGCTATGCATATAGTCAACTTCCATATAGAAATGTCCAGACTCTAAACATTTGTGTTCAATAATATTAAAATGGTCTATGTTTTGAACAGCCCATAATAGTAGGTCTGCAATATACTGATTACGATTCTGTCTTCCGCAGGTACCAAAAATTAAACTTATTTCACTTACATATTCTGGAACACATTTTGATAAGTAGTGGAATATAATTCTTTCTGTTTTAGAACTTCCTCGTCTACCGTTAATTTTTGACCAGGCAAAACAGTAATGCGGCTTCATATACACACAAATTGTAGATGCATAATTTTAGAGAATAATATAGTTGTCCAGTCGATCCACTTGGAATCTGTAGTACGGCCTGTAAATCGAAAGTAATTGAAACAAAATTCTGGTGTTCATTAGATCTTTTCTTATCATTTTGTTTTTCAAGATTACATACTTCTTTTCTTTTCTGATGTTCTCTGTAACTGTCTTCGATTCGATTTGTCAGTTGGATTAGCCCTATCATATTTAGTACAAACTAAACATTGATCTTTTTTAGGAACAAAAAAGCTTAAATTATAGTCCTTAGGAAATATTCTTCGATATGTAATTTCACCAACATCTTCCAGTTTCTTATGCTCACAGTCATTTATATAAAGTTGGTACATTTTTCTTATACTTAAATTTTTGTTCAAATATCTACGCTTTGAACTTTGGCGAATATAATGTTTTGTGTGAATTTGTTTGGATATAATGTGAATAAATGTGAATTTGTTTGGAAAAGACTCAATATGAGACTTCACGATTTTTTGGGTTTTACTGCTTGTTTTATTTGGCGGTGTATGCTTGCCTCTTTTATCCGTATCTACATAACAGCCTAGAATATCAGTTTTTCTTACAACATCTTGTATTAACGACGCTGATATACAAAGTGTCTTACAAAAAAATTTCTCACATACCTTTATGTCTTGACCATTCAAAGAAAAGTAACACTTTTTGGAAAATGCACGTGGTTTTTTAAACTTTGAGGAACTGCAACGACTCTCTTTGGTGGCTCCGTTTTAATACGTGCAATAAGAAAATGTTTCTGGCCTATATATTCTAACTTTCAATTATCACGACATAGTCTTTGTCTGTAATCTTCGCTGAAATAACTTGCACATTTGTAAACGCACTCTGAACAGTTAACTGGTTTTGGCAATTTTGCTGACCTATTGTTTTTTTTATCTCATAAGACAAATCCTTAGCACGCATCCTTTTTGCGACATTTGTTACCCAATCTTTGGAGTTAGCTTTTCTCCAACGTTTTATAGGACGTACGTCTTTCCATACTTTGTCAAGAAGTAGATTTAATATCCAACTAGCTATTTCAGTTGACACTAAATTGTTCGTGGGTGCACCTATTTCAGTATCTTTTTTCTCATCATTTACGCTATCAAGGACAGCTATGTGTAATTCATATAGACTTCCTAGAGAGAGCGATCCCTCTTCACTTGGCTGATATGTGTGGTCTACATCTGAAAAGTCACTATCAAAAATGGATTCCATCTTTGAGACTATATTGTTCTGAGAATCATCAAGAATTGAACTGCTGTCTTCAGTTATTCTATCTGTGTATGTGTTAAGATCATTTATGGTTTTAGCTTAGTAATCATTTCTAAATTTTAACTCAACCCGTTTTCAGGTAGAATGAAGTAAGTGTAGTTAAAGGTTTTTACTAGTCGATATGAAAGAGAAATTTTAATAAATCATACACGTAAAATGTATTAATGACACTTATCACCTTTTTACTGAATATAGTATGCAGTAGTAGAAATATATTGTTGTCTGGCATAATAATATATGTGGGCTTACTTTGTTTTACATGCAACAGAACTTTGATTTTATGGAAGTAAGCAGTGATATATTGTTTTATTTGAAAATAAAAAGTTGGTTAGGTGTAACTTATTTGTTTATTACACAAATTATTTGCTGAATGGTAAGTCGTATCATTTATTGGGTTTTACCTGTATGTAGAGCGAAAAAAGCTGAGAATTTTGGTATAATTAACTCAATATTTTAAAATTTGTCATTTACCTGGTTTTCGCAGTATACCGACGATATATTCAATTCTTTGATTTTCATTTCAGAAATCGATCTTGTATGCAAATTATGTCATCTGTATTATCGGTGGCTTTGCAAATTACTACGCGCATGTCGCAACTCTAAGAACAGAACATCGAACGAAATAGATACCACAGATAAGATGGTAACACAATACTCTGCTCGTACGATATGCAACCGATGGCCAATGGCAGTGTTTGGCCAAATATTGGATATTTCTGGCCTGAACGCTTACATCTTATGGTGTATCAAGTACCCGGATTCATCTAGAGAAAAAGATGATAGACGTAATTTTTTACTAAATCTAGGAGAAGCTTTGGAAAAAGAAAATATTTCCAGGCGATATAATAAGGGAGTACGATTGAGTAGTACATGCAAGATGTCGTTTCAGAGTTGGCGCTGGTGAAGATGCAAATGGAAGCAGCCTGTGAACGATCTTCAAGTGGACGATGCTACTTATGTAGTCGAAATAAAGATCGTAAATCAAGGCAATTTTGTAAGCAGTGTAAAAATTTTGTATGTGCAGAACACCATATCAAGGAAGTAATTTGCACCCGATTCCAAGAATCTTCAGACTAGTTTTCGGTCCTAAGATTTATTTTTTATTCCTACAGTTAATTTAATTAAATGATTAATTATTTTTTTGTTCGATATACCCTTTGATGTAATAAAACTTCTGTCTATAAACTACCAAAGTAAATCTCTGGTAAATATTTGTAACGAAATTAATAAAAACAAAATTATATACAACAGAATGGAAATTCGTATTAACGAAACTCATATTATATTAAATTATATTATAAGTATAAAGTATTATATGAAATACAACCAAACAATACAAATTATTTTAATTAATATACAAATCATAAAACAACTGTTTCTATTTTCCTTTTTTACCTAGTTTATACATTTTAAAGACAGCTTCGTTATCGACTAATCACAAAAAGCAGTGATTTTAGACGTCCAACGTTCAAAATATTCTTTAAACTAAAAACTAGCTATGAATCACAGACTTGGATTTAATTAGTTGACAACAAAACATATAGAAAACATTATAGACGTTATCAGGAAGTAATTGGTCAAGTAAATAACCAATTACCTGCTATAAATTGACTCATTTAAATGAAATAGGTGGATCCTTTAAAGAATCATTATCACTCAGAACTTTTTACTGAAGGATCACACCCACATGGAGGCGGACTCTGTCCATGCGCTGATAGAGCGAAAAAGAAAAAAACCTAAAATTAGAATTAAATTGAAATTAAAATTCCTATTTTAACGCCCTGAGACAGGCAGCAGCAGTACAGTATACTGTACATAATATGGAACTAGAAGATTTTAAAAATTTTAGGTCCTGGTATGATGTTAAAACATCTCAAAATCCGCCGTTGATTAATATAAAAAGAGACATTATTACAGATAAGAGACAAATTAACAACAAGATCTTCTGCCAAACTATGTTTATCTGCAAGTGAAACAAAACAGCATGGGAACTCTGTTTTTGAAAAGTAATTTTCATGATGAAAACCAGGAGATTGACCTGGTTAGGTTTCGAAGACGACACCTTACCTTGCCAAAATATTTGCAACTGGTATTACAAAGTTCAATACCTATATCACAACAAAAGTATGATCTATTGCCATTACTGCCATCTGTTCCTAAATTTTGCCATGATTTTTTTAAAATCTTAAAGCATATTAGCCATACTAATAGTGACTATCCAGAAGGAGAGTTACTTTAGGATGACTGAGTGGTTTATACGTAAAATATCATTTTGGTTTAATACATAGATGTATAAAATCAAGGGTAAAAGATCCTTAGGAAGACGAAGAATTTCCTGGCTGAGAAACCTAAGAGAGTGGTATAGTTACAGCTCAGTAGATCTTTTTAGAGCAGCCGCCAATAAGGTACGGATAGCTGTGATGATAGCCAACCTCCGATAGGAGAAGGAACTACAAGAAGAAGAATAGATGTATTATTTGTATTTGTAAAGGTGAATTGTATGGTTAAATAAATTTTTTAGGTCAAATAGTATTGTAGTTGTTATTGAATACCCAAACTAAGTCTTATAGTACAATAACTTTATTAGAGGGATACAACACCATGGCAATTAAAAGGTTAAAAATGACAGAAAAAAATTTGTTTTGTTATTATAACAAATGAATGATATAATTAACAATAGATAGAATGTTCTATTAAAATATTGTTTCAATATCTCAATAAATAGCTGCAGTAATAACTCTTTTTTGTAATAAAAAGTTTCCAACTGCTCTCCTGTAAAGTTATGAAAATTGACATAATGTTGTATCCTTCCGAGGTTAATTTGGAATATAATTAGGCACATTTTAAATTATCCATATCATCTAAGATATCTAATAAAACCTCTTGCAAAAATGCTTCATCTTTCGTCAAAAATTCTTTTCATTTTATCGAACTTCTTAAACAATATCTCAGCGTCAGACATTCTAGTAAGTTTCTATATCCTTTCACTCTTTCCAAACGTGCCTATAGACGAAACTGTTAACATTCTGAAAACTAAATATAGTATCCAGCAATACCATTTATCTCTCATTAAACATTGTATGTTTATATCATCCCTACCCCTACCGTTTCTCGACGTTATCATAAAGAAAAACCAATCCCAAGGTTTTCATTACTCTGTTTGTCGAAAACCCACCCATACTAATCGCTACTTGCATGCCAACTCTCATCATCCACCTTCACAAATTAATTCAGTAATTAATACGATCCTATATAGGCCAAACAAATCGTGGAATCTAAAATAGGATTTATGAACATTCAATTTCTGTTCGCTATTCCGATATAATTTTAACTCTAGGTCAACATCATCTTCATAAAGGTAATCAAAATTGATTTTGAAAACTCCAGAACCATAGCCCCCATCCGCTTCTATAAACCATGAATTATCCGAGAAACCATAGAAACTAAAAAAAAGGCCAAATTGTCTCGATAACAGAGATTACGGCGTACGGATACCTTTGACATGGAGACCTTTCATAAAGAAAATATCGTCCGCTCCACAAGCCAGTCAAAATCCTACTGTCAGAAATGTTCGCGCCAATCCCCGCCCTACTACCCGCGCCAATCACAACGTGACCCCTTTAGAGGGAAGGATGAAAAAATGTTTTGAGGCAGGCCAATGCTCACATTGGGCTGTAGCGCAAACTGATGCGATCAAGTATAAGTTCTTAAATTAGGAGTTTGTTTTTCTAATTGCTCACTTATCTACATAAGTCTTCTTTTGTAGATAGAAAAACCAACTTGGACAGACAACACTTTAATTGATGTAAACAGCGAATACAGTGGTGATTTTTTGGTTGATGAAAATATTTATACGCCTTTCCAATATTTTAAAATGTTTTGTGACAATGAGATTATTTAAAATTTTGCTGAGCAGACAAACTTGTATTTTCTGCAAAAAGACAGTAAAAATGTTGATACAAATCCAGCAGAGATAGATCAGTTCTTAGGCACACATGTATTGAGTGGAATTTTTCGTGTTCCTTCGTATAGAATGTATTGGGCAGAAGAAACGCGATATAATACGATAGCTGATATCATATCACGTAATCGTTTTGATAAACTGCGAGCATATTTTCACGTCAACGATAATTTTAAGGTCTCGTCTATAATGACAAATTATATAAATTAAAACTTTCATTGAAAAATTCGGCAAAATATGAATAAGATAAAACCTGAGGAATTCAACAGCATCAATGAGTTTATTATACCATTCAAAGGACATAGTAATCTAAAGCAATATATAAAAAATAAACCTTATAAATGGGACATAAAAGTTTTTGCAAAAGCAGGACGCAGCGGCATACTATACGATTTTGAGATATATGTGGGGAAAGGAACAGTTCAACTTGAATCAGGTCTTGGAATTAGTGGGGATATAGTACTGAAGTTGATCAGAAATCTAACAAACCACACGAATTTCAAGATTTTCACGGATAATTGGTTCACATCTTATAATCTACTTATAAGTCTGAAAGAACGGGGCTTCCTTGCTGCAGTGAATGTAAGAAGTGGGCAGCTGGCATGTTGTCTTTTTTCAGAAGACAAAGTTCTAATGGCAAAAGGTCGTGGATCCTCTGATGTAAAAATGGACAGCAAAAACAATATAACTGCTCTCAAATGGTATGACAATAAGTCCGTCATATTAGCATCGAACTATATAGTAAAATATCCTCTTGATAAAGACGGTGCAACAAGAGCAAAACCTATGTAGAAATAGAACCAGCAATTTACCATCCAAGTCAAAGAATTTAATATTTCTATGAGTGTGGATTTGCATGACATGCATGTGGAACTATATAGAATTAAAATCAAACCAAAAAGATTTTATTTGCGAATAATATTTAATCTTATTGATACATGTATTGTCAACTTCTGGTTGCTCTACCGAAGACACTGCAAACGAAAACAAGTGAAACACGTCATTCTTCTCCAACTCAAATCTCAAGTTGGACATGCGTTACTGAAAGCTGGAAAGTCCGACACGAGAAAACGAGGAGGTCCTTCTCAAGAAAATACACCAAATAAGAGACAAGTAATGCATCCTGCACCAGTGCAAGATGTTCGATTTGATGGAGGACGCTGGCCACTACATGATCAAAATCGCACAAGGTGCAAATTATGTATATAGTCTTACTCTAGAATAAAATGTTCTAAGAGCAATGTTTTTTTATGTTTAAACAATAATAAAAATTGTTTTTATAGTTTCCATGTAGAAAATTAAATTGTTAAAAGTATAAGTGCAATAATAAACGTATTTCCTATTGTAGTCAATTTTTTACCAGACCACTATATCATGTGTTATAAATGGATAATTCAGGTACCACCAACGGCAGATGATTCCAAATGGGATCAATTTTTTTTTTAATTTGAAGACTCTAGGATGCAAAATTTTTACAAAAGTTATCAACAATTATTTTTTCTTGTATCGTTTCCTACAACATACATTTTTTTCAACAAAATTTATTGAAAAAGAATAATTTGGACTGAAAATGGTTAAATGTGTTTACAACGCCAAATGAGTAATTACACGCGAAACATGCGTTGTATTTAATATCTGATTTAGCTGTCTTACTCTTCGTATGAATTATTCGTATCATAAATATCATGACAAACTAGTCAAAGGGAGCAGGACATTATACAAATAATTTGCAGAGAAAGTTAACGAAACTAACAATAACAATGAAATTTATTAATATTCAGTGCAGATTTAAAAAAGATAATTGTGCTACCTCGACTTGAAATTTTTAAGCAAATCGTCTTTGTACCACGCCTCAGAACATACAATCAGACATTTGCCCCTGTGGGGAAAAAGTCGTAGCTTAAACCACTAGCAATTCTGTGGCACTGTGCTATATCTGGCAGAAATCAAGAAGATATTAATGTATTAATAATTAAGTACTTTTAATGTATTTTTCAACCATTACCGTGATACCAAAAGCTTTGTGTTGTGGTTAGACAATTGTAGCGTATCGAATAAAAATTGGTGCTTATTAACATTGTTTATTAACTATGTGCTTATTAACTTACTCTTCGTATGAACTCAGTTCGATTTTAATTTGTTTATGGTCAATTTTTCTCGCTTCCTTTACTCTCAATTTAGCTATTTTGCATATCGAATCCTCCAAAAACATTGTTATTAAATAAAACTGTATTTTCATAATAAACAAAAATCAAATTTGTAGCCGCTTTTTGATTGAAACAATTTTATCTATTGTGATAATACAAAAACCTATTGTTCTGTAATTAATATCGAGAATGGCATACCTGTTGTTTTATGCTTAACCAGTTTTGCCAGTAGTAATTTTACAAATTGGAATTTTAGTAACGATAATGATTATATATTGCATAAATAATGAAGTTAAAATGCCATCAATCATTTCAAATTTAATTTTAGTGGTAGGCCTTTGTCGAGAAATTTTTGCCAATATTGCCAGCCGAAAATAATACAAGTAGGAGACGAAATTGATCAAAAATATGAGAATAAAATATGTAATATACAGACAGCATTAAGTTTCCAATATTTATTTTTTATTTGGAAGCAAAAAAACTAAAATTCTGTTCACAACTGTTTTGAATATATTTTGCATTTGACTGAAAAATATTTTAGTTCGTAGATTTTTTTTATATCGTAATTTTAAAAATATTTATTGATCACGTAATACACGGTCTGTTAAAATATGTATGTTCACGAATGATATTGGTATAAAAAGCTCCACCAAAAGGGTGTTAACCCTTCAACGGCGAAATTTATTTTTTGCAAAAAAGGAAAGGAAAAATCATAAATATTGGTCAAAACACTTTATTAAACATATTGGTACAAGTATTTTTCTCAAAATATATGTAATTTTAAAAAAAATAGTCGTTACGTTTTGGTAACGCTAGCCGGTTAGGGTATACAAAAAATTTTTGGACAAGAAAATTATCACTTTGGGCTGTGAAACATTATATTGCACTCTAGACATAATCCTACATCACATTTGACACACATAGTACGAATACTTGAGCTACAACCTTCTCCAGCACATCGACGCCTCTTATTATTGGGGATGTTTATCAAAAAATGGTCTGTTCTGTCATATCTCAAGTTATCCGAAACCCTATTAAAAGATAAACTTGATTTAGCAGCCGCAGGTCTTCCAGCACCTTTTGAAGCCATGCCATATTTTATCAGATAGGCTTGAGCAATCTCTCGTCTGAATTCTAGTTGGGTAAGCTGTGTTTGATGTTTACACTTCTTGGATATACACCAAGCATTGACTATAGCAGCTTCTAGTAACCAAGTAAAAATTGACCACCACCACTTCTTTCTACGAATTGAAATCCTGTATCTGGATATCTGCTGGTCCATGAAGTCAGTGCCTCCCATAAATCGATTATATTCAGAAATCAGATAAGGTTGTGGTACTTGAATAATTTTTTTTTCGGCTCGAGAGTAGCGTTTTACTTGAGTGACTGGATTGACGCCATGACATGTAGATGCTACTGTCACTACATTATTATCCATCCACTTGACTAATATTATTGCATCTTCTTTGTCGATGACAGATATCGTGTCTCCTCTTTTTTTCGATTTCGAAATAATACTTTGTTTAGGTAACTCACAACTTGTAGGAATTCTATTTTCCCTCATAGTTCCCGTACCATCATACCCTCTTTGTTTCAAGGAATATAACAAATTAAAGCTTGTGAAGAGATTGTCGAAGTAAAATGTGAACGGGAGCTTTTTTATATCATCTGAAAATTCATCTATCATGCAAAGTAGAGGAGCAGCACATTTTCCAAAATTGCTTTCATAAGTAGTGTTTGACTTTGGGTTTTTTCCTTGATATATATAAAAGTTCACCAAATAACCAGAAGCAGAGTTTAGGCACCACATTTTATACCCAAATCTGATGGGCTTACCCCGAATAAACTGTTTACATGAATGCTTCCCAAAGTATTTGATCATAGCCTCATCGTAATTCAAGTTCTGTTCAGGTATCCAGTTGTCAATAAAGCGGCGTTTCAAAAGGCCCATCAGTGGGCGTAGCTTTTACATTTTGTCACCATGTACAGGCTGTGTGTTGTCGGCGCAAAAATATTTTAAAATTTGGCGAAACCGATCTCTTCTCATAGATTCAGTGACTAAAATATTTTTCATATCTTGTTTGGAATCCCAGTAAAAGTTCCTTCCAGGTAACTCATTATATCCTGTAACAATCATAATCCCAATTACACATTTCATTTCTTCGTTAGAAATGTTTTGGACAAATTTATTGCAGTAAAGTGCGTATTTTCTTGATTCGGTCACAAGTAGTTCAATTATTTCGCTATCAACAAACATCTCGAATATATCTAAATAGTCCATATCACTATATTTACTATAATCTGGTTTAGGAAAATACCTGCTCACACGTTCAAAGTCACCTTCAATCCAGGATATTTTTTCTGACCCAGGGCGGACGATATTTGACACTGGCTCCGATTCAGGTACATCGATAAAAGCTCTGACAGCACGAGGAGGGACGATTTCAGCTCCTGGTGTCAACTGTCGACCGCTTAAATTATCTAGAAATCCGCCACCATCTTCATCACCAGAATCCTCATCGGTAAGGACATTCGCATCAGGAGGCTCGATGAATATTTCATGAACGTCCAGGTCTTCTTCATAAACCATTTGCAATGCTTCTTCCAGCGTAAACCCACGCCTAAAAGTAACAAATGAATATACTAGACAATTATTAATACATAAACAAGAGTCCTAGCTTTTCTGATCGCATATATACCACATACTCAACACGCAAGACATTTATACATGTACAATATTTTTTGTCTCCCTAAACCAGCTAGCGTTACCATACGGTAACGCCAATATTTCTGAGGTTACATTATAGAACTTGAAATACTTTTATAACAAAATTTGGTCTAGAACTGAAGAATAACTATCTCTAAATACTCTTTTGTAAGTATTTTTCATAACAATTCAAAAAAGAAGTTTTAGTAATACTTACTCTAGACGGATGTCCATCTTTGGAAGCTTGTAACTGTTACCACAATTTTTAAAATTTGAATAAAACTGCCAAAAAGATTTTACGTTGACGTTGTACCCAACAATGTGTTCATTCACATACTAAAAGCGTGTTGACAAATAACCAACGCATTCCGATGGAACCAAAAGCTGTGTTGCCACTTCTAAAATGAGGTTGTCTACCGTTACGATATGGTAACGCTAGCCGTTTAAGGGTTAAGGGACCAAATATATTGGATAAAACGAGAAGCTTCTGTCTTGGTCTAAATATTAACGAATGGAACTTAAAATATACAAAGTGTACAGAATCCTCCTCCTCCTAAGTGCCTTCTCTGTTTGTGTTGACGATCAATATGGCAAATTTCTCTCTGTTCTGGGCTTGATGAATTAATTCATTTCCTTTTGTGTGGGTCCAATCTCTGATGTTTCGTAGCTAAGATTTTTTCTTTCGTCCTATGCCCCTTTTACCTTCAATCTTGCCTTCTAATATTACTTGGAGCTGATCAAATTCCCTATGGCGCATTATGTGTCCTAGATATGTACAGAATCAGAATTTATTTTTTTATTTTTGTTTTTTTTAATCAATAAACCCATTAATACTTTTGTTGGTAATGATTCATTACATTTATAATATTTATATCATCATCATCATCACTGGCTCGACAACCCTTTTTGGGTCTTGGCCTGTTCTAGGATTCTTCTCCATTCCGATCTGTTTCGTGCTTTTTTTCTCCAGTTTTTTATTTTTAAGGTTGTTATATCATTTTCTATTTGTTCTAAGTATCTCAGTTTCGGTCTTCCTCTTGTTCTTTTTCCTACTGGCATCTGTTTGAATATTTTGTTTGGTATTTCGCCTTCTTCCATTCTTTCTACATGTCCTATCCAACGCAGCCGTCCTATTTTGATGAATGTTATAATATCCGGATCCTGGTATATTTTGTATAGTTCAGAGTTGTATCGTCTTCGCCATATTCCGTTTTCTTTTGTGCCCTTATATATGTGTCGCAAGATTTTTCTTTGGAAGGTGGCTAACAACGTTTCCTCTCTTTTAGTAAGTGTCCAGGTTTCTGAGCCATATGTGAGTACCGGTCTTATTAGGGTTTTATATATTTGGCATTTTGTCTTTCTTGCGACGTTATCTGATCTTAAAATTCTTTCATTGCTTTTATTAAGAATTCTCGGTTTATATTGTCATATGCGCTTTCAAAGTCTATGAAGAGATGATGGGTGTCGATGTTATATTCACTTGTTTTTTCGAGGATCTGTCGCAGAACAAATATCTGGTCTATTGTTGACTTTTGTCTACAGAAGCCACTTTGGTATTTGCCAACTATTTTTTCAGCGTGTGGTCTAAGTCTTTCATAAATGACATTGGACATTATTTTGTATGCTGCATTCAGCAGCGTGATTCCACGGTAGTTTCCACATTCTAACTGATTTCCTTTTTTATGTAGTGGTACAATAATACCGCTATTCCACTCCGTTGGTAGCTGTTTATTCGACCATATCTTTGTTATCAATTCATGTATTGTTTTTTGTAGTGCGTCTCCTCCTTCCTTTAGTAACTCCGATGCTATTTGATCCGATCCCGGTGCTTTATTGTTCTTTAATTTTTCTACTGCTGCTCTAATCTCGGCTATTGTTGGTGGAGTCTTTTCTCTGTTGTCTGCTTGGTCTAATGGTATGTCAGGGGTCGTCTCTCTCCGATCTCCTTCAAACTTTTCCGTAAAATGTTCTGTCCATCTACCTAGTATCTCTTGCTGTTCTGTCAATATATTACCTTCCTTATCTCTACACATCGTTGTTCTCGGTTTGAAGTCTTTTCTGCTTTTGTTTAGTCTCTGATAAAATTTTCTTGTCTCTGTTGATTTACTTAGTTCTTGTAGTTCTTGAAGTTCTTTGTTCATATATTCTCTCTTTTTTCTTCGGTGAGTTTTCTTTTCTTCTATGCGTAGTTGTTTATATTCTTCCTCTGCTTGTCGGGTTCTGTGCCCCTGTTGCATCAGTAAATATGCTCTGTTTTTTTTGTCTGTGATGATCTGACATTCTTCGTCAAACCAGTCATTCGTTCTTGTTTTTCTTTCTCTACCTTTTATGCCTAGTACTTCTTTAGCTGCCCCTTTTATGATGTCTCTGCATTCTTCCCACTCTTTATTTAGGTTTTTATGTGTTATTCTGTTTTCTAGTTTGTTGTTTATCTTTTCTTTATACTCTTTATTTTTGTTTGTTTCTTTGAGTCTTTCTACCTTGTATCGTTCATGTTTAGAACCTCTTTCCTTTTTGATGTTTGAAATTCTAGCCCTTACCCTACTTTCGACTAGGTAGTGATCAGAATCCGCATTTGCCCCTCTTCTAGTGCGGACGTTTATTATATTCGATTGGTGTCTCGAGTCTACAATAACATGATCTATCATATTGTCTGTAAGTCCATCCGGGGATTTCCAGGTACCTTTGTGTATATCTTTGAGAGCGAAGTATGTGCTGGCAATCACCATGTTAAGTGATCTTGCTAGGTTTATTAACCTATTGCCATTGTCATTTGATTGCTCATGGAGACTGTGCCTACCTATTGGGGTTGGAATTGCTGTTCTTTTCCAACTTTGGCGTTTAGGTCTCCATAGATTATTTTTATATAATATTTATATACTGTTTTATAATATACAGGGTGTTTCACTATTAATTGTAAATATTTTAACTGTAGATTCCCGGGTTTAAACTAGTAAGTTTCAACCCAAACCAATTACATAAAATGTGGTTTTTACTGAGCCACAGCTTGTTTTATTTAAAAATATTTGTACCCAGTACTTTAAAACTATTTAACATATCCTTATTATACTTGGCAGAAAGTGTAGGTATTGTCCCCCAGTCCTCCTCTTTATTCCTTGAGCCCTTATCAGGTCGTCGTTTCAATGTTCATTTGGCGGGATAGGGTAAGGATATCTTTATTGCGAAAGGAGTGAATATTTTTTGTATCCGTTTAGGATCGGTTGATCCTTTTCAGGCTTGAGTTTGAATGTTTAGCAGATGTATAGCAGATCAAAAGCAAACAGTCCTAGAATACATTGGGGCATTAGCATTGTCTTCTGGTGGAGCGTCTTGGAGGCTGTCGAGATGGAGTCTCTATTCGAACCAGAGGTGAAAGGCTCGTCTGAATTTAGATGTTCTTTCCAGAGTGAATGTGTGTGTTTTTTGAGCTAGATGCGACAGAGTTGGGTCTCTAGTGAATATTATTCCTGTGTTATTCTCAAGCTTATACTCAGTCCCAAAATCAGTGTATTGCACTGTAATTTTGTGGTCGAGCGTGCTTGAAGATAGAGGCCCTCAGCTTACGAGAGTCAACTTGTCACATTTTGCCCAGTGTGAGTGTGTGTGTGTGTTTAACCCAACAGTGACGGACGCTACCATTTCGGTGTTACTTGGCTCCGTCAATCACTTAGATTTTCCCCGTCCGACCACAGACCCCGTGTTAAGTAACGGAGGCTGCAGTCGGACGGGAGTCCCGGTAATGAGGATGCCTCGGTAGTAGAAAGAGGACCCCTTTCACTGTTGGATTAGTGTGAGTGTGATTTGTGTGAATGTGTTATTAGTGTTGAACCGTGTTCCATTGTTCCTGCAAGCCGTTTGTGCGATTGCGACTAACTTTAGAACTAGTGTATTGCACTATAATTCTGTTATTGATCGCTTTCGCTAACGGCCAGACCTAGTCGGAGTTCGATAAATGGTTGCAGCAACTGCCGGCTCAGGTGAGAAAATAGT
The DNA here is from genome assembly GCF_040954645.1 of Diabrotica undecimpunctata. Classification (NCBI taxonomy): domain Eukaryota; kingdom Metazoa; phylum Arthropoda; class Insecta; order Coleoptera; family Chrysomelidae; genus Diabrotica; species Diabrotica undecimpunctata. The sequence goes on from NC_092811.1 coordinate 125,315,728, forward strand.
TGCAGCTATTTTCTCAGGACGGACAGGTATCGTTGAGTAATGAGATTGGGAAACTGCAAAAAACCAATCTCCCCCTGTCCGGGGCGAGGAAAAGGAATTAGAGATTAGAGGTAGGTTCTTTAGGCTAGTGGAGTAGCCTCAAGGATGTCAGTATATTTTTTCGGAAGTTCGTCAATGCATGCCTGCATTAGGATGGACGGGATGTGAATTTTTTTTAATTTTGGACTTCCGGGATTTTACGTGACCACGGAAAGAGCTTTTTGGTGTTCGAAGGGGGGCCGTTCATAGTTCTGAGTGTAAAGTTTCTGTTGAGAGATTTTATTCTCTTAATAATTGGGGTAATATTGGCTGTTTGATGGATTTCACGCGATAGGAAATACCAACGTTTTCTGCAGGTGCTACGCAGAATTGCGAGCTTCGTAGCGATTAGCTTTCTCTTTTGTTAACGTTTTAGAAGGCAATATAAGTTTGACTTATACTCTATAACGGGCCGAATGAATGTTTTGTAAGTGTGGATGAGAGTTTTGTGTGCGTTTTTCCGAATGTTTCTGTAAGTGGTACTAGGAGTCGGACTCGGTTTCAGGCACTATCTAAAGTTGCCTTTAGATCAGGTTCCCAGTTGAGTGTCCTAGTAAATAGGTCGCCCAAATAGGAAGCTGTTGGGCTAGTAGCGAGCCTTTGTTCCATCCGATACAGGGAGAATTGATCATCGCTATTGCGCATGCTTCCAGACGATGATGTAGGGCTGTGGAACCTAATTGTTTGTGTTTTTGCAGCGTTTAGACTAACTCTCCACTTATTGCACTGTTTTATATAAAACTTAAGAGGTCGCTGGTTAAATGATATTAGATAAATAGTTATAAAGTAAAAATGCGATATTTTGTTTGTGAATAAATTAGCGACAAAAGGCAAACACAACTGTCAGTAAATTAAGAAATTAACTGGTCTTACTCATTATTGATGTTTGTACAAAGAATATAGACTTACCCCTTGAAATATTGATGTGTTCTTAGCCAGGGAAATCTCGTTGATACAGCGTCGGGGCGCCCGCCGCCGACGCTCGATGGCGAGAACCTATAACACACTAGGTCCGTTTGGTTCGCTGTCTGGGGATGAACTGTCTTGAGATTGCAGGTTAGAAAAGAACCTTCTGGCCGTTGGGTGGAAGAGGGTACATCAATAAATCACCCTAGTGTATTGTGATTTTGAGTGGCGATAATTTAAGTTAATTGTGACTGTAATACGAAACCGTACACTTGTGTGCATCTTTGTGACACAGAATACAAAAGAGAAGTCAAATTCTCCGTACTTAAAACATAATACATGAGATGGCCAGTTTAACAATTTTACGAAATAACAGGAAGCAATATATTTTACCAAAGTCGTTAGAATACAGTATTGAATTAGATAACATTACAGTACCGTAACAGAAAAATATTAAATGTAAAAATAAGAAATAAATAGTACATACTTTCCCAAACATTCATTCTTCGATACCGTTTAAAAGAGTTTGTGCTCTTCTAAAGCACAATAGCCGTTCGCTGTGGTAAGGAGGGCGGTGTCATCTACATATAGGTGCAGTTGGGTGTTTGGTATGTTTGGGTTTGAAATGTTACTGTTGTATGTGGTATACAACAAGGGTGCTCGCACTGAGCCTTGGGGGACTCCAGCACGTGGAGTGAACAGGGTTGATATATGATCGCTTATTCTCACTCTGACATTTCGATTTATAATATAAAAGTGTATGATTTTTATGAACTGTAGGAATAGCCTAATGTCAATTAGCCTTCGAACTAGTCCGTCATACAGTTTTAATGTGAAGTATATTAATGCATTTTGTGTTAATTTGTTTGCTTGGAATCCATACTAAAATTCGGAGATGATATTATGTGTTTCTTAAACAGCGTTAGGACACGGAACGGTTTGGTTTCGAGATGAAAGGATATCTGGCAACTGTCCGGGTAAAAGCAGTAATTGCAGCCAATATAATTTTTTTCTAAATAAACCGTTTTTTCATTAAAACAGTCTATGATTCAATTTTTTCGCACAGTCCTGTTGTTTGGGAAAGTATGTGCTATTTCTTTTCATATTTTTACTATTAATATTTTTCTTTTAGTGTAGTATAATGTATTGTTCTGAAGCTATTTTCTTGTGGCATTTTAAATTAATTACTATTTAAATGGGAATAAGCCACAATTAAAGGTTAAAATACGTTTATTGACGTTTCAATTTCCACTTCGGAAATCGTTCTCAAAATACAAACATTAGTAAATTAAACAAATTTTGTTTTTTGTTACTTAGTGAAAAATTCTTCTAATAATTTAATTTTATCTGACTCATCTATATTGACAATTCAGACATACCTTATACATTTTAAAGTAGACGACTTTAAAATGATATTGCCAATATTGTTGAGTTGCGTTCCTGGGACGACTTTACTTATAAGATAGTTCATTCGATTACATGAAATCAACTTTAACTTGAGAATATCCGTCAGAAAAGATCATAACATGTAATTCGTCTTTAAAAAGACAAATACATGCCATGATGACAGTAAAATTCTCCTGTTAGTGATTCCATAGTAAATTATGAGGGAAAAACCAGGAAAAAACCTCATAATACTATCCCGACATGGTAAGTATTTGATCGTGCATTTAGTTTACCTTCAATAAACACCAAATTCCGATTTTATATGTTTGTTATTTAAAAAACATAAATGATGTATTCTCTATATGTTACTGACTTACCAATACTGGTATTTTCCTTTTAATAACTTCCTCTTTCAATATGGGTAACCAGATCCTACTACATTCTGCCGAGGAATTTGAGACACAATTGGTCTCATTTAGCATAATTAGAGCCGCTTCTTTGATTTTTCTCTTTTTACCATCTGTTTCTTTTAGGACTATATTTGAATCATTTCATTGAACCCTATGTTCATTATCCCATGCGTGTTTACAGATTTGAGATCTATCAAATTCTCTATTTTTAATATAGGATTGATGTTCACTTATTCTAACATTTAATGGTCTTGATGTTTCACCTAAATAAAACTGATCGCATTCACAAGGTATTTTATAAATGCAATTCTTTGTCCTTTCTTGTTCATTGTTAGGTTTGGTATTGGACAAAATAGATCTCAACGTGTTTGTTGTTTTGAATGTTGTTGAAATGTTGAATTTATTTCCTATCCTTTTAAGCTTTTCCGATAATCCTTTTATGTATGGTATTGTTATTTTCCTCGTATTATTCCTTGCATATGCTGTAGGATCTCGTTCTAAGTTGTTTTGTTCTATTCGAATTTAAATATTTAATATTTAAATTTCAAATTAAATCACAATATTAATATTAAAAAGGGAATTATTAAATCCTTATACGATAGAGCCAAAATTACTTGTTCTAACGAAAATTCGTTCTTGGAGGAAAAACATTTGTTAACATCTGTTTTATTAAAAAATGATTATCCTTTATCGTTTATAAATAAAGAATTTTCAACAATCGATCGAATAGAACAAAACAACTTAGAACGAGATTCCACAGCATATGCAAGGAATAATACGAGGAAAATAACAATACCATACATAAAAGGATTATCGGAAAAGCTTAAAAGGATAGGAAATAAATTCAACATTTCAACAACATTCAAAACAACAAACACGTTGAGATCTATTTTGTCCAAAACCAAACCTAACAATGAACAAGAAAGGACAAAGAATTGCATTTATAAAATACCTTGTGTTTTTTTTTATTTAGGTGAGACATCAAGACCATTAAATGTTAGAATAAGTGAACATCAATCCTATATTAAAAATAGAGAATTTGATAGATATCAAATCTGTAAACACGCATGGGATAATGAACATAGGGTTCAATGGAATGATTCAAATATAGTCCTAAAAGAAACAGATGGTAAAAAGAGAAAAATCAAAGAAGCGGCTCTAATTATGCTAAATGAGACCAATTGTGTCGCGAATTCCTCGGCAGAATGTAGTAGGATCTGGTTACCCATATTGAAAGAGGAAGTTATTAAAAGGAAAATACCAGTATTGGTAAGTCAGTAACATATAGAGAATACATCATTTATGTTTTTTAAATAACAAACATATAAAATCGGAATTTGGTGTTTATTGAAGGTAAACTAAATGCACGATCAAATACTTACCATGTCGGGATAGTATTATGAGGTTTTTTCCTGGTTTTTCCCTCATAATTTACTATGGAATCACTAACAGGAGAATTTTACTGTCATCATGGCATGTATTTGTCTTTTTAAAGACGAATTACATGTTATGATCTTTTCTGACGGATATTCTCAAGTTAAAGTTGATTTCATGTAATCGAATGAACTATCTTATAAGTAAAGTCGTCCCAGGAACGCCACTCAACAATATTGGCAATATCATTTTAAAGTCGTCTACTTTAAAATGTATAAGGTATGTCTGAATTGTCAATATAGATGAGTCAGATAAAATTAAATTATTAGAAGAATTTTTCACTAAGTAACAAAAAACAAAATTTGTTTAATTTACTAATGTTTGTATATTGAGAACGATTTCCGAAGTGGAAATTGAAACGTCAATAAACGTATTTTAACCTTTAATTGTGGCTTATTCCCATTTAAATAGTAATTAGTACTATAATGTGATCCAATTCAATCCTGTATTCTAACGACTCTGTTAAAATATATTGCTTCCTGTTATTTCGTAAAATTGTTAAACTGGCTATCTCATTTATTATGTTTTAAGTACGGAGAATTTGACTACTTTTGTTATTTTTGTGTCGCCAATACACATAAGTGTACGGTTTCCTATTACGGTCACAATTAACTTAAATTATCGCCACTCAAAATCGCAATACAATAGAGTAATTTATTGGTGTACCATCTTGGTATACAGACCACCCGCAACGGTTAGAGGGTTCTTTTATGACCGTCCTAAGTCTCAAAACACTTCATCCCAAGACAGCGAACCAAACGGACCTAGTGTGATCGGTTCTCGTCCTATCGAGCATCGGCGGACGTCCTGACGTACCAACGAGATTTCTCTGGCTAAGAATACGACTTCAATATTTCAAAGGGTAAGTCTATGTTCTTTGTACAGACAACAATAATGAGTAAGACCAGTTAATTTCATAATTTATTCTCAGTTGTATTTGCTATTTTTCGCTAATTTATTTAGAAACAAAATTTTGCATTTTTTCTTCATTATTATTTATCTAATATCATTTAACCAGCGACCTCTTAAGTTTTATACAAAACAACTGTAGAGTGTGGTCCGAGACTCCAAATACGGTCGCAATTAAATTATGACGACCAACCAAATTTGTTTATCCTTTATTACTGCATTTGTTTTGTCCATTTATTTTCCTCTTGAATACACTTGTATTGGTCAACATTTGAAGTAAAATTATTATACACTTACTAATAGAATAGATTTATTTCTACTGAAAGCACATCCACCGGCGACTGAATCAGCCGCAGCGACGTTCCCGACAGAGATCTTTGCAGTCTACAGAAGTCAATGGCACTATCTTACCAAAATTGTTTTGTGAAACGAAGTTGGAATATAGCGGTACATTGTCTGCGACACAATGCCAGTAAGAACTTTGCTTGCTAACTGTGATAAGCTTATATTATATTACATTGAGTTATACATATACGTATTAAACATACACTGTTGAACAAAAAACCTAAAATATGGTTCTTCTCAGAGCTTTCTTTCAGTAGTGGCGTATTCTTGTGTTTTAAGTAGTATTATTGCGTGTAATTTAAGACAAATTTGACAACTATTAATTTCAATTAAGCAAAGAATATTAACAATAATTTTACATCTTAGGATATCGTCGTTGCCGTGGAAAAATCTCCTATGTGCACATTTTCGCGAAAATAAGTTTTTATAGCCATATTACACGAATCTTCCACACGCACCTTGTAACATACCCTCCTATGTGCTATTTAAATCTGAAATCTGTTATTTTTAATATTAAAAATCTCTTATGTACACCGTCTACAATAATGATTGCGATAAAACCTCTTACGTGCTTTATTTAACCCAAATTTTACACATGGGGGATTTTGCTACTACAGCGTCCGCGGTAATGCCCGCTATGTGTCGAAGTTGGACACATACGCGATTTTAACCAGGCCTGATCTGTCAAATTGCTGCACATTTGAGGTTTGGGATTCGTGCTTTTAGGTTAGTTTGTCAAAATAATAATAAAACTTTAGCTGCACTGACCCTGAGTTTGTAAAAAGTTGTGTTATTTTGATTAGTTTAGTGATTATATTGGCACTGTAATTATACCTGCGCGACTCAATATTATTAAGGTAAGTGAAAAAACATTTTATTTTATCATATTATTTTATGTAATAAATTTGTTTGTAAGCTTTATGGTTTAAGGCTACATGTAACAATATTTTATATAGTTATCTTATTCAGTGTTAAAATTACATTAATAATATTAGTTACCTAAATGTTAACATGGTTTTAATAAACCCCTGTAATGAGCAATATACAAATTTGTTAAAATAGGTTTTTTTTCTTCTTGTAGAATATTAGAATGTCTGCTCGAAGCAAAAGGCTTGTCGAAGCTGCATTAATTAGATATGCCTATATACATTTACTAACTATTATCAATTGATTGAATATAGAAAAAGAGCATTTTTAAGAGGTTTTTGGTGTTTTCACCCCTGTGCAGAAGATGAAATCTGAATACTGAAGATCTATATTTCTTAAAATAAAACACCTTTCGTCTAATACAACTCTTTCACTAGATACTAGGTATCGATTCATGAAAACATACATATATTTTATTCTCTTATATGGTACAAATGCATTGACGATGAACCTAGATGCTATGAGAAGGTTATATGTTTTCGAGATAAGTGTGTTTAGAAGACTCCTAAAAATACGATGGACACACCATGTCACTACACAGGCAGTACTGTGTAAAACAGGTCATAACAGAGAACTTTTTAACATCATTAATCAGCGCAAAACCGTTATCTAGAACGTGTGTACCAGGGAAGACATTATGAGCTCTTAGCTCCCTTTCAGACGAGGTACTGTATCCGAGATACGCGTATCCGAGACGCAGATATTACATAGACTCAAATGGAGCTTTTCACACGAGACGCGCGAGGGATTCAGTATGCGAGATACCGAATTCAGTATCTCGAACCTTCCTGTCGCCGACGACTGAATGCGTATGCCAGATACAGAAGAACCATTACGTTAAATGAACGCTTTCAGACACGAATACTTTTGCACCACATTCCATAGACGCGCGATTGTCTGTCGAATAATTGTGAATGAGCAACGAAAGAAAGAAGGTGTTTTCTGAATATAGTTAAATAATGGAGCGTGCTGTATTTGATAATGACAAATTTATTTGTTTGGTACAATCAAATCCCTGTCTATGGGATACAGCATCGCCAGATTACTGCAATACAAATAAAAAGCAGCAGTACTGGGTCGAAAATTCTAAGCGAAAATTTTGAGGCCATGACTGCAGTACAGCAAAATGAATATGGTAAGAAATAAACATGTTTTTATTATAAATACATAGGTATTTTGTTTCATACGTATACAGTTTAGTTTTAAAAGTTTGCTAATTGGAATTTTGATTATTTAACGAATATTAAACTACATTATTGTGAAAGGAATACAGTCATTTTTTATTTAGGGCGAGGTAAACAATTTACAAATTGGAGATAAGTACACAGATTTATTTTAAATTTAAGTCATAGACTTTAACTTTAACTTAAAGTCATAGAAAGCCGAAATTAAACTACATAGACCATATATTCACCATGCAACAAGTAATAGAAAAAGCCTTAAAGAAAAATAAAGAAATACATCTGAGTTTCATAGACATGGAAAAAGCATTCGACTCAGTCAAAAGAAAAGATATATGGGAAAGCCTAAAGAAGAAACAAGTAAGTGAAGAACTGATAGAAGCAACAAAGAGTATATACATGAAAACAACAAATACAGTAAGAATGTTAAATATACAGTCAGAACCATTCGAAACAACCCAAGGAGTTAGACAAGGGGGAAGTCTCAGCCCACTACTATTCATAAATGTTATAGATGAGATAGTGAAATAATGTAAGAAAACATTCAAGAAATACTGCATCGGTTGTAACAGAATGCAAATGATAAATGCTGAGATGTGTATATTTGCAGACGACATAGTATTAATTGCGGAAACTGCAGAAAAACTGAAATACAACTTAGAGAAATGGAACCTAGAAGCAAGCAAATACAACCTAAACGTAAACAAAGAGAAGACTCAAATAATGAAAATATCAAGGAAACAAGGGACGGAAGATCAAATAGAAGTAATGATAGACCAACAAAAAATAATACAGACAAATTCATACAAATACTTAGGAACAGTAATCAACAACAAAGGAGACATCGAGGATGACCTTAACAACAGAATGGAAAACACAGGAAAACTATTCCAAGCACTAAATAGAGGATTCCTTAATAACAAAGAAATATCAACAAAGACCAAGATGACAATATACAAAACAATATATAGACCTACAGTGACATATGGAGCAGAAAATTGGATATTAAACAAAAGACATCAGAGCAGAATTCAGGCAGCAGAGATGAAATACCTCAGAAGAACGATAGGAGTAAAAAGAACTGATAGAATCAGAAATGAAGAAATAAGAGAAAGACTCAAAATCAAACCGATACTCGAGACAATCAAAGAGAAAAAATTGGCATGGTTCGGACATCTAACCCGGATGGACAATAATAGACAATTTAAAAGAGTGTGGGACGCCAAACCAATAGGGAAGAACAGAAGAGGAAGACCCATTAAAGAATGGAACAGTGACATCTCGCAGATACTACAGAGTAAGGGAAAGACTTGGCAGGAAGCAACACAGATGGCATCCAATAGGAAGGAATGGAGAAAGTTCGTTAAGAGCTAGGACACCTCAGAAGACCGTCAAATAGTGTAATGTAATGAATTGTATTTTAAACGGCCCAACACCGAAAGGTACAAATGGGTCTACTGATTAAGTAAGTAAGTAAACTACATTATTGTGAAAGGAATACAGTCATTTTTTATTTAGGGCGAGGTAAACAATTTACAAATTGGAGATAAGTACACAGATTTATTTTAAATTTAAGTCATAGACTTTAACTTTAACTTAAAGTCATAGAAAGCCGTTCTTTTGATGAAATACTTCTACGCATAGTTGTGTCTTTTTTACGCAATTGAATTTCCAACATTTTATGAAGTTCTTTAAACGACTTCACAGACATTCGAAAATAGTTAAAAAACTTCGATGGATCTTGCAATAAATCTTGATACAGCCAACTATACGTTCCCTTGGTTTCTCTTAATTCTACAATAGGATGAAACCACAAATTACGTCGTCTTTTCAGTTTCTTTTTTTTTATTTAATATGTACCACAGCATAACACACTCTTCTACATCCATAATCCAAAAATATAACCGCACTGCACTGCTACTATTTTCATACTGACGAACATGCCCGTGAATCCGATACAGCAGCCATCGAAAATTCTGTATCTCGCATACAGTATCTCGAATACAGTATCCTCGTCTGAAAACCCTCTTACGGTTGTTGATGGTAGTGGAAAATTAAAGCAGAGGTTCAGATAGAAGAAAATATTCAAGGTTGAAAAAATCAGAGAGTAAACGTGTCTTGATACTCAATCCTTGTTAAGAGCCACACAAGATGGAGAAAGATCTATCAGAATTGTTGCTAACCTTCCGAAATAAAGAGTGTCCATATTGGGTGTATTTCTTTCCTTATTTTCCTTGAGTTCTTGTCTTCAAAATCTTTAAAATATTGAGCCTATCGTCTTCTCTTCTCATTTACTTCTCCAACAAGTTCTTCTTTTTTATTTTTACAGTAAAGCTTTAAGCTTAATTTTTAATCCAAATGCATACTTTTGTACTATCTGCATAAACTTTTTACTAAAGCCCCTATTTCTTGTATAAGTTTTGATTTTCTACTGTTCTATTTGACGAACTTTTTAATCTAGCTGTATGTCTTTCTTAACATAATTTCCTTAGTGTTGGTGTAAGTGTAAGTGTTGGTGAACTAAAAGAAGGGACTAGAAAAGAAAATGTTACAGGAGGAAAACGATAAAGTAAGCAAATAATAACCAGGTATAAAGCTCCTAAAAGAGCCCTAGTTTTTGTACCTTTCAAAGAAGAGTTTTATAAAATTCCATAGACGAAAAGACAAGACAATGTAAGTCAGTCAGATGCATACAACACAAATCAAAAGGTCTAGGCGTAGATCAAAAAACAAATTTGGTTTTATAACTTTTGTATTACTGATCTAAAAACTCAAAACCACATTACACTTGTGCTACACTTGTACAGAGAAGCTGGCAGGAAAAAACAGTGTGGAAATATCATCCGCTCTGTTTAACTACTACTCTGTACTAAGATTGTTTAGCGATGGTTGTGTTTCATAAAATAAAAATAATATTGTCCTGAGAACACTGATTCATTTTTTGGATCACAAAAAACATCACTCCAAAAGATTTTATTGTATTTCGCTGTGCACGAACCTATTTTTTTAGCAAAATTTTATATTTTAACATAATTTTAATTTAACAGGAATACTATGACATCTACAGTGGTATAGACAAGGTAAGAGATCAAGAAGAATATTGACCACTTCTTGATATTAAGAAGCTAAGTGAATACTAAAGGACATCCAATCAATTAGTGAACTGAAGAGAATTGAAATATGCTACCGGACACAAGAAGAAACTGAACACCTCCAAAGATTTGAAAAACTACAACTATGAAGGAAAAGAGTCTTTTATATCTTTGAGAAAGAAAAGAAAAAAGAATCTTAGACAAGTAAGACTGGAAGAACTCCCAATTCCTCATGTGCTAACCACAGAATAGACAAAGATATTCACAATCTTTAAAAAAAATGTTTTTCTGACCCACGGATTGGTTGGTAAAAAAGTTTGACTTTTTATGAACTTACTTCAGCAGCTGCTGGTGAGGACTAGGAAGTAATGAGTGACTGTCTCGACGATGAGTGCTGTGACTTCTATATTAAAAAAAACTGTTTGTTCGTTGCATTAAATACCTATTATGACAATGTTTGTCATTTAGATAAGGCTTATATTATTATTTTACAAAAATAGAAACTCATTCAGAAATCCATTGCTTCTTTACTTTATTGCTTTTTTACTTTATTTACATGCAAATCATCTTATGTCCACAACATTTTACATGCAAAACGACTGATTTCCACTGAGTTCGTGCAAAAGGTCTTTAAACTATTTTTTAGCTTCCCGTAACTGAAATAAGTGTTTTAATCTCATTATTGGAACCAATACTATTGCATAACATTAATTAGAACTCATTATCCCTTTTCAGAGCAAAGCTTTTCGCCCTCCCTGAAAAATTACTTATTTGTGACTTAGCTTGTTTCCTTTTTACCTCCTCACCTACATTAAATACTATTTTTTGATAGCTCTGTATTATATTTACCTGAAGTTCACCTCTGATGTTCCGTTTTAACAAACCACGAAGTTTAGTATTTTATTAAAGTCTGGCAGGATTTTTTACCTGGTTTGATGTTGATCTAACGACAATGGGGTAAGAAAATAAACCGTTTAAAGACGATATACTTTAAGATGTACTTTACAAAAGAGGGTTTTTGTCTCCGCAAAGTTTACGCGGATTTTTTAATAAATGCCGGGACGAGGTTGGTTCCACAACTTCTACTAACTTCTGAAGAATGCTGAAAATGTTTTTGTCGTAAGTGTTAGGGTGCCTTTTGCTGGAAACAACGGATCATCAGCATTGTTGGCGCGCTATATTTACACTTACTCAAAAATAACTATCCTAATTTTAACTAAGCTTCCAGCCGACCGTGTGATATATAGCGTCTAGATTTTGGGCGACAAAGAGATGATAAACAGATTAAGTGATTCTTTCTGAAACAAGAATGTGGTGTTGTTTGATTATTTTCTCTTGATTCGCCACAGTGTGAGAATACTTTTACGACGTACTGCTGTCAACCGTGTTTATGTTCTTGTATTTACGATAATACTGCCGGGTGTTTTATATTTTAACAGGCTATAACTTTTAAATGGGCTAAGAAAGAAATATCGAGGTTTCAGTAGAATAGTTTTACGTCAAGAGCAATAAGACAGTGTTTTGACAATTTCACTTCTGTATAAAATACTCTGTTTAAAAGTCATAAAATATAATTTTCAGGTGCATAAAATTTAATATGAATATAAAACCTTACATCTGTTTGAAAAATTTTCTTTCTTTTTGTAACACTCTGAATCGTGCAACAGATGTGTTACCTGGTAGGCCATTACCAAAGCTCTGTTAGCAGCAAACATTCCGTTAAAAATATTGTTCTGAAGATATTTTCTTGTGGCATTTTAAAGTAATTACTATTTGAATAGGAATAAGCTACAATTAAAGGTTAAAGTACGTTTATTGACGTTTCAATTTCCACTTCGGAAATTGAAACGTCAATAAATGTACTTTAACCTTTAATTGTGGCTTATTCCAATTTAAATAGTAATTATTCTGTTAAAAAATTGCAAAATACACATTGTAGCCAATTCTTGCAAAAATATTCTAGCTTTAATATTCTTAACGAGGCAACACTAAGAAAGGGTAATGTGAATGCACTAAATGACGGAGTAATTGATGAAAGTAACGTTTTTTACTTCACATCGGTACTTGGAACGTAAAGTCTCTAAACACAAGAGAGCAGGAAATTACAAAAGAGCTCGGAGAAAAAAATATAGACATATGTACACTACAAGAGATTTAAAAAAAAAGGAAAGGATCAAATTATGCTGAATGACTATCTGATGATTTACAGTGGTGTTGCGAAAGAAACCAGAGCCACCTTGTTAGTACACAGAAAATTTTTACACAAAGTACGAGAATGTAAATATACATTTCAAAGAATAGTTAGTGTCAAAGTTAAACTGGATGTCAAACCTCTGAATGTGATAGCAATCTATGCACCAGAGCAACAGAGATATCACCACCAGGGGAAAACTTCTACGAACACCTTCAGACTGTAATAAACGAGATCCCAAATGATGAATATATAATCATTATGGATGATTTTAATGCCCGTGTTGGTTATGATATAGGTCCAGGAATAAAACAGCGATATAACGAAAATATCATAAATAAAATGGAGATTTTCTGACGGATCTCTGTAGCATAAACGAGATACATATTAGTAATACACTTTTCCCTTACAAAGAACAATACAAATACACTTTTGAAAACAGTAGGCGACAAAGATCTATGATGGACTATATTCTGTCGAATAGAGAGTTACAGCCTTCTCAAATCTTGGATGTAAGAGCACTAACATTAGCAGAAATAGGAAGCGATCATCAATTGGTATTGCGCAAAATCCGAATGAAAACAGATAATATATGTGATAACAAAACACCATAATACACCACAAAGATAAAAGTCGAAAACTTACAGGATGACTCCACAAGATACCTATTCCAAAAAAGAATAACCGAAAAAAGCACACCTATATCACAGAAAGTTGTGGAGTCGAAGAAAGTTGGACAAAAATTAAATCTAACATCTTAGCCTCGGCCAAGGAAGTTCTTGGTGAAAGAAATATAAATAAACATAATTCGTTCCCAAGGTGAAGGACTCCATGGTTTTGTGCAGAAGTAAAGAAAAAATATAAAGAAAAGAAAAAAGCTTACCTGAAGTAAATGTCAACAAAAACAAGAGGCATACCATAATTACAAGATAATTAGAAACAAAACACGCGCACTTGTAAGAAAAATAAAAAATAAGAAATAGAACATGATTCTTACGGTAAGCAAAAGGAAATAGGCCGCTTCATAAGAGGTCAAAGAACGGATGTAAAGGAACTAATAAAACCAAAACACATGGAAATGAATACGTGGATTGACTATCTAAAAATGCTCTATGCAGAGTAAGGACAAACGACGCTAATACCGGAAACACTGGAAATTACCACAAATGAAGAACTTAATGTAAATGTACAGGAAGTTCGGAAAATACTTGAAAACCTGAAGAACAGAAAAGCAGCAGGTAAAGACGGAATACCAAACGAATTACTGAAATATTGTGGAGCAGCAATGACAAAACAATTAACAGCATTAATTAATAAAATTATAAAATACAATAAAATACCCTAAGAATAGAAAACAGGCGAACTAATTCTACTATTTAGAAAAGAGATATAAATAACTAGAGAGGTATAAACTTGTTAAATACTACGTTAAAACTTACAACTAAAATTTTACAAGTGCTAATAAATCATAGAATAAGTTTAGCAGATGAACAACAGGGTTTTCGTAGTGGAAGATCGTGTACAGATGCTATATTCGTTAGAAAGCAAATTCCTGAAAAGTCACTAGAGTATAATAGACCAGCATTTCTGTGTCTGATTGTCCTAAAGAAAGCGTTTGATAGAGTAAGGCTCAAAGATGTAATCCATCTTCTGTAAAGTAGAAAAGTTCCCCTAAATATTATAAAAACTATCGAAAACATCTACCAAAACAAGAAAATGGATGTCAAAATAGATGAACAACTTATAAAACTTATAGAAATAGGCAGCGAAATAAGACAAGGGGATTTATTGAGCTCCATGCTCTTCAATTTGATCATGGATGAAATCATCAAAAGCGTTAACAAAGGAAGAGGATACAGAATGGGAAACAAATAAATAAAAATACTCTGTTACGCAAACGACGCAATATTGATAGCCCAAGATGAAGATCAAGCCCTCCTGCAAGGAAAAATATTTGAAAAAGGAGGTCCAGGAAGAGGAAGAACATCTTTGTTAAAGAACCTCAGAATCTGGTCCAATACAACATCTGTGCAGCTTTTCCGCACTGCTGCAGATAAGATAAAGATTGCCATGATGATTGCCAACATTCGTAGAGGATAGGCACATCAAGAAGAAGAAGATAATGAAGATACTCTACAAAGACTGGTCCACAGATTTAACATAAGAGCAAAAAAATTTAATGTGACAGTCTAATATCAGAAAACTAATAGTAGCCAGCAAAAAACCAACCAGATGTAAAGTAATGGAAATAAAATACCTGGGAATTACACTGTCTAGCTATGGAGACGTGGACAAAGACGTGAGAGATCAAGTACAAAAGGCAAATAGACTAGCAGGATGCCTTAATAACACTATGTGGCAAAACACACACATTAACACTGAGATGAAATCAAGAATTTATAAAGACGGTGTAAGACCGATAATGATATATGCCTCAGAAACAAGACCCGACACAGCCACAACGCAAAAGCTACTGGAAACTGAAGAGATGAGAGTACTGAGAAGAATTTTAGGAAATACGCTGAGAGATCAAAAGAGAAGTGAAGACATTAGAAAAAAATGTAACGTACAGTGTATAAATGAATGGACACAAAATAGAACAAAAGAATGGAATAACCACATAAGTAGAATGGAGGAGACCCGTGTCGTCAAAATAGCAAAAGATAAGTCACCAATCGGCAGAAGAAGTATCGGACGACCGCGCAAAAGATGAAGTGACAACCTTCCGCCAATTAACAAGCAGAATTGTTTATAAAAAGAAAGAAGAAGAAGAAGAAGAAAAGTTTCTTTAAGCGATAAAAACTTTTACGTAATTGTTGATGACAGTATAGATGCATGTTGTCGATATATGGTACAAAGGAAGATAAACCAGGAAAACCTTAAGTATTTCGGCAGATTTCTATTTCTTATGATATTTTTATATTCGCGTAAAATAGCATCAACTTGTCGTGGATGTGGAGGCAGAATGTGAACACTGAAACCATTGGATGACAGTTTATTTATTGCATCAGTTATCTTCTTTCTTATAGTGTGCAACCTAGTGTCGAATCTTTTTACGCATAAACTGTGTAGCCACATTGGAGTACAATCATGGAGTCATCGGCAACACGGCAAGCAGGTGTAAAGACGTGTGAAATCTCGAGTCTCGAGACGAGTCTCGAGACGAGTCTCTCCAAAATAAATATTGTAAAAAGTGTAAAAAAACTGTAGTAAATGGAGTAAAGTGCATAAATTGTGACGCTAGCATCCATGTAAGTTGTGCTCGAAAGAGTAACAATGTTAAGTTTATAAATGACGAGTTGATTGAATGTTGTTTACCAGTGAAACCTGAAGATCAAATATTTTTGGAAGCAATGGATAACTTAATAACAGATGATAAGGTAATTGATATTAACATATTCAAATATATAATTAGACAAAAAGATACCCTAATTAAAGAGCTATACGGAAAAATTGACCTTATGAGTCAACATATTGATTTACTGAAAAACAATTAAATTCGCAAAAAATGTTGTCGAAAATCAAGAACAACTTATACATCAAAATAAGGTAATAAACAAAGACACACTTATGGATTCAGTCGAAACAAAATCAGTTCGTCAACCCATCAACGCGAACAAAGATCGCACTGTTGCCAGTTCTTCCCAGAAATGTGAAGTTACAAAGAAAGATGTTTCAGAAGCGATATTACAAGTAACTACAGAACAAAAGTTAAATGAGTACATATACGTAGGTGAAAGTAACCAGGAAAAATCTGAATGGACAGAAGTAGATAGAAGGAAAAAAAGAAAGCATTTAGTTGTGGGAAAAAACACTGAAATGATATTAAATGGAAAAGAAATCAAGGGAGTACATAAGTTGATAGACCTACATGTATACAGGGTCGATCCCGATATGACTGCGGAAAATATGAGGGAACTTATGAAGACTACATTTCCCGAAGTAGAGGTAGAATCCCTAAAATCAAAGCAACCTGATATTTACAGTTCATTTAAAGTTACAATTTTTAATAACAATTTTAAAGAAGCTATGTCTCCTAAAATATGGCCATGTGGAGCTCACGTACAACGTTTTTTTCACGTAACACCCAGAAAGCCGCAAGAGATGTAGATAAAAGTGTACGAATAGAATCAGCGGTAGTGCAAAAGAATATAGGAAACACCTGTTTTTGTGAAAGTGATATGATAAGTTCTGATAAACAAAAGTTGGTAGTAAATCCTGACCAAACCAGTTTGGTAAGCATTTTTCATATAAATACACAAAGTTTATTAAATAAAATTGATCAACTTAACATTTTTTTAAAAGATAAAACTTACAATATTTTGTGCTTTTCTGAACATTGGCTTAGAGAATCTGAATTAACAACAGTGATAATTGACAGATACTTTTTATCAACTTGTTACTGTAGAAAAAGTAGAGAACATGGGGGTGTTGCTATTTTCTGCGATGGCAAAATATCTACACGTCCAGTTTCTTTAAATGATACATCTTGTGAATATGAAGGTGAATTTTGTGCTTTGGAAATTATAGATATAAAAACTATTCTAGTATCAGTGTATAGAACAGGTAACGCAGATTTCCAAATTTTCTTAGGCCTATTTGAAAAATTATTAATATTCTGTTCTAATAATTATGTTCAAACAATTATAATTGGGGATTTCAATATTGATTTCAAAGGCACTTCAAATGAATTAAAATATTTTTCCGATCTAATTTCTTCTTTTGGTTTAACTATGAGGATTGATGAATTTACAAGAATCACTGCTACATCAGCAAGTTGTTTAGATAATATTTTAACAAATATAGATAATGAAATAGTTGGGTGTGGTGTTGTAGACCCATGCCTTGCTGATCATTGTGCTCAATTCCTGAATTTAAAAATAAAATCTGATCAAATTGACAATGATAGGATATTCAAAAGACACATAACATGTAAAGGCACCCAAATGTTAAAACAATCACTAAAATCTGTGGATTGGTCGTTAATAAACAATTCAATAACAGCAACGGAATTAGCTGAGTTCATAATTGACACATATGTAAAATTAACTGAAGTTTGCTTTCCAGTAAAAAAGTCAAGAATTCATTTTGAGGCACCTATTTCTTGGTTTGACGATGAACTAAGGAAAATGCGAGTAAACCTTTCGAAGATAAAAATTACTGCTAACCTTACTAGTGATTACACTCTGTATAATCAATTCAAAAAACACTATCAATTAACAATATCAATAAAGAAAAAACTGGCATATGAGCAGTTTTTCTTAAAACCTGATAATATATCTCGAGATTCTTGGAAAGTCATCAATTATCATAGGAATAAAACTCAAAATAAAAAAGTAACTTCATGTAATATTTCATCAAACGAGTTTAATAATTACTTTACTTCGGTAGCGGGAAATATATTGAACTCGTTAGATGAGACAGATGAAAATCATGCCATGAATTTTTTGGAGGGAATATACTCCCCTTGCCACTCGTTGTTTTTAACACCTGTTAGTGATACTGAAGTTAGGAATACATTATACAGCTTGAAAAACTCAAAATGCACTGATTTTTACTTCTTAAACAAACAATTAGTGATAGAAACTCTGGATATTATTATTGATAAACTGGTCATACTTTATAATCTTTGCCTTATCGAAGGAATCTTTCCTGATGTATTAAAAGTAACAAAAGTGTTACCGCTACTCAAAAAAGGATCTCCAGAAGAAATTGAAAATTATCGCCCTATTTCTATTATTCCCATTCTTGGTAAAATTTTTGAAAGTATTTTGAATAACCGCTTAATAGAGTACATAGAAAAGTACAAAATACTTCATTGTAATCAATATGGTTTCAGAAAAAAATGCAGCACTACTCAAGCAATTCAGGAAATTGTAAGGGAAGTAGTTGATGGCCTAGAGAGGGGTCACTTCGTGTCTTTAACATTGTGTGACTTATCTAAGGCTTTTGATTGTGTCTCACACACTTTACTTTTAGACAAAATGCACAAATATGGCATAAGGGGAAATGCTCTTAATTTATTTCGATCGTATTTAATAAACAGAAAACAGGCCGTTTTTTTTTAAATAATAACTACTCCAATTTTCACAATGTTAAACATGGAGTTCCCCAAGGGTCTATATTAGGACCTACATTTTTTCTTCTAAATCTCAACGATATATTTCATTATACCCACCCCTTAAGGTGTATATGTTTTGCAGATGATACAACCGTTATTAGTACCGACCAGAATCAATATAATTTAAATAACAAAATAGGAAACGATGTGCTTAAAATTAAAAACTGGTTTACACATAATAAACTAAAACTAAACGAGGATAAAAATCAAAATATAGTTTTCAGTTCAGATCGAAGACACATTTTTGGATATAGCATCAAATTGTTAGGGATTTTTATGGATGACAACTTAGATTGGGGCATCCATATAGACAACTTAAGTTCTAAACTCGCCAGTACAATATTTGTAATGCGTAACCTGGTTTATTTGGTACCTAAAAGTACCCTTAAAATGTGTTACTTTACATTGTTTCATAGTCATATACAATATGGAATAGCTGTTTGGGGCAACTATGGTCATGCCGACAGAATATTTAAATTACAAAAGAAGGTGGTGAGGATACTTGCTGGAGCGGATTTAAGGGATCATTGTAAACCATTATTTTTGAACATGGGTATTATGCCTCTACCTTCGCTTTATATGTATGCAACACTGTTGGAAATTCACGATAATAAAAATAAGTTTACTATAAACTCCCAATTACATGATCATCTAACAAGATCGAGGGATTTAATTAGGTCACAACGATTCAGACTATCAAAGAGCACAAAGAATTCAATTTATATTCACTTGTATAACTATCTGCCTAACGAAATAAAAATTCTGTCTCCACCACTGTTTAAAAATAGGATCAGAAAGCATTTTTTAACATATTGTTTTTACTCAAAGACAGAATACCTCAATACACCTTTATAACGTGTACCCAGTTTGGTCAGAATACTGTCGATTTTCTATCTACATATCACATTGTATTATTGCTATTAAAATGTACTAAGTTTTATGTATTAGTTTATTTAGTCATCGATTCGGGAATATTCTTAATTATTTGCACATTTTTGTTACTTCCATATTTCAAAGATTTTTTATGTGACAGTTTAGGTTTATTTTTTTTTTTTTTTGGTTAGAGATTTTTTTATCTTAAATTTTTAATTTTAATTCTTCTGCTAATACTTACATATGTATATTACTTTAGCCAATATGGTTAAGTTAATTTTAAGTTTACATTATTATATCTTTTATTGTATTTTTTATACGGACTTCAAACTTGATGTAAAGTGGTCAATAAACGTTCTATCTATCTATCTATCTATCAATATTCATCGGTTGAGAAAAAGGGCAGTAGAACAGAAAGAGGAAGCCGAAGCTTTTTTTAATAGTATTTCTTGAGCTTAACGTTGAAGGAGCGGTATTTTCCTCTGGAAATATTTTTTTTTTCGAATCTCTTACGAAAAATGAGTAATTGAACTTCCTCGCATTAATGCCGCAGCCTGTAATTTAAAGTTTTTAATGTCGAAGTTTAACCAATTTATTAATTTATATCGATATGCAATCAAAATAAAATACCATAAAAAAAGTTTTGAAAACCTTGACCCAAACGTTTAAGCTTAAGTATATTATTTATTATTCATTGCCATTATCTTTTTGTAACTTTGCAAGGTTCGTGCATTTGCCACGTTACTAATTATTTAAATTATAAAGTTTTCGTTATGATAGAATTGGGACGCAATATGCTAGCAGGTCAATGAGCAATCCTGTCCACTAAGTCAATTAGACTTTCCTTGTATTTCCTTGATTAAAATATTACTCTGCGGACGTGCTCTAAGTTTCAAATTCAAAACAAACATGGTATTATAAATCAAATTTATAGGATGAGTAATATTATTTACGACGATTGGTGTTTGTACTTTTCTCATTTAGACAGAAACATTACATAGAGTATAGCACACTGAGTTAACCAAGCTATTTTACAAATTAAAAAAGCTGTTCTCAGATTCTTATTATATATATATATATATATATATATATATATATATATATATATATATATATATATATATATATATATATATATATATATATATAAGCGGGGATCCTACAGCTTCTGCCGCTTCCCGCATTTCGATCGCCATCTTTTTCTATCTCTCCAGGTGTCTTCATCAATGGCTCTATCTTTCATGGTTTCCATAACACCTTGTATCCAAGACTTGGCTGGTCTTCCTCGTTTCCTTTTATTACTTGGATTGTATTCCATAGCTCTTTTTGGCCATCTGTTGTCGTCCATCCTCTGTACGTGTCCATACCATATTAACTGTCTAGTTTCTATTCTTTCAGAAGTTGTATGTACTCTATCTGTTTTTCTTCTAATTTCAGAATTAGGTATACGTTCTACTCTTGATATACGGCAAGCTCTTCTTAGGTAGTCCATTTCAACCGTGTCAACTTTTTTCTTTCCTGTTACTGTCATTTGCCAACATTCTGCTCCATATGTAAGAATGGGCTCTACAATTACTTTGTAGATAGTATAGATATATATATATATATATATATATATATAATACATCCCATTCACTTACGAGTGCACATTTATATATATATATATATATATATATATATATATATATATATATATATATATATATATATATATATATATATATATATATATATTATATATATAAATACTTCTACAATTTTTTGCCTAATATGATATAGATTTCTAGTAACTCAGTGGACGGGATCGGTAAATACACATCAAAGCTTGAATTTCTGGTGGAGTAGTTATGAGTAGGTCTTGCTGGAAAAACATGTAAGTGTTTACGAGTTAAGCAAACAGTGTTTCTAGAATATATAAAGAGGGAAGAGTTAAAATCCTGTGATTTTTCAAGTCTTCTGAGGCCAAAAAGATACCGTATTGCACTTTTTGTAATTTAAAAATAACATCAGATTGGGCAGCTGTACTAAAATCCCAAAAAGGACGGCCATATCGAAGATCAGACTCGAACAAAGAAAAGTATGTTATTTTGGAAGATGCTAAATTGATTTCCTTCGAAACAGGTCTTATGTCAGCAGGCTCAGCAGACTGAGGCTAGTTTCTTACTTAACAAATCGATATGAAGGGACCATTTAAGGTTGCCGTCAATAAAAATATCAAGAAATTTTACAGAATCAACGATAATGATCTGGCTATTATTAAGAAGCAACGGTTGAAGAGATCCTTTATAGGATAGTGCTACTATCTTATCCACGTTAAAAGAGAGTAAATTAGAATCGGACCAGGTTTTTATTTTAAGTAGATCAGAAGTTATAGTTGCATGAAGAGTTGTAATATTAGAGTTCTTCTTAGTAATATTGGTATCATCACCAAAACAAAATTCGATCGATTTTTAAGTTAGTGACGTCATTTAAAAAGATAAGGAAAAGTAGAAGACCCAGTACTGAACCTTGTGGTAGTCTGCATACTATGCTTTTGTGACGTGAGTCAGTATCACTTACTTTAACTAATTGTTTCGTATTCCTCAAGTAAGATTGGAACCAATTCAAAGAAATACCTCGAATTTCGTAAAAATTTAGCCTCTATCAATATGTCGTGATTTACACAATCAAAAGCTTTGTCATAGTCACAAAAAACAGTGGCAGTATAAAGATTATTGTTTAGTGCTTGATAGACATCATGTAGTACAGAAAACATAGCTTCGCTGGTACATTTATTAGATAAAAAGCCGAACTGACTTTGTAATAAAATGTTGTTTTCAACCAGAAAGGACATAAGTCTCTCAATAATTTTGGATAGGACCGGTAGTAAGGCAATATATCTATGGTTGCAGATATTAGATTTTTCACTACCCTTGTGAAGAGGAATAATAATGGCTGTCTTTAGGCACTCTGGAAATATACCTTTTTTAAAGGAACCGTTAATTAGTGAGACCAACAGGACTTCCAACACATTATTTGGGAGATTTAAGAAAATTTTTATGGATAATCCATCAGTACTGCAGGAAGATTTGCTTTTGATACTACTGATTATTTGGATCAGTTCAGATTTATCAACTGGTCTTGGTAGAAAATAGGATCTTTTTGTAGCAAAATAGCTGATGTAATATTTTTACTCTCGTCAACGAAGTATTCATTTAGATTTTTAGGGTTTGGAAGAGAAAATGTTTGAGCTGTGTTAGTTTTATTTCGAAGATCGTTTATTATGAACCATCTTGCATCATTTTTAGAGCCTCCCAGACGATTCTCATAGCACATTTTTTAGCTGTTTTAATAAGTTTTAGATAGGTTCCTCTGTACTTGGATATATATTCAGTGACAAAGACGTTGGTAGTAAATTTCTTGATGTACAGTAGTGAACGCATATTCTTGGCTTATATGCGGATACCTTTTGTAGTCCAGGGTTTGTGATGTTTTGACTTAATTGTAATTAAAGAAAATACCTTATTGAGAATACAGACAAGCTTATCTAAAAATCACCGAAATGATAGTCCACGTCCACAAAGGGGAAAGTGCCACCTAGAAGTTAAGCATAAATTTTGGAATTTACAAAAGTTCTGAGCGAAAAAATCCTAGCCACACATTGTTGGGTTTTCGAGGATTGTTTGTTAATAGTGTTAAACTTGGTAGATACTGCTTCATGGTCAGAAAGTCCTGTATTAATAATATTGTAGAACGTACATCAGGGATGAGACATCTGAGACAATATAATCAATTACGGTAGATGTTGTTTTAGTAATTCTTGTAGGAGAATTACCGTGCATTGTGAAACCATTGTATTGTGTGTTGTGTATTCTTATTGTTCGATTTGTTTATCAGTATGCGTGAGTTAATCTACAATATTTTTTTCAATTTATTATTTATTTAATATATTTATTAAATTAAAAAAAAGAAAAAGAAAAATGATGGACCTTTACTACCGTATTCATAAATGCATCAACGACTTGCGGACGCTTTAAAAATCAGTATTCGTAGTGTGGCGAGAATAAAAATTGAAAATAAGGAGGAATTTCAGTTTTAAAAGAACTTTAAGATGTCAGAACTTTTAAAGCACTGTGGATTTTCATAGAGGCTTAAAAATAGTAGGAGAGTCCTTTGCCAAAAAGCCAAATATTATTTCTAAACTGTTATACTTTTTGAGGCCCTATATGAAAAATTATTTAAATTCAAGTCCACTTCAACTCGTTTTTTGGACGAAACTTGATATTTTTGAAAGAGTCTTATAAACGTACATGGCAAGAAGACAATATAAAGAACATCAGAAAAAGCCACGGAAATCTAAATTTACTTTCGTAAATTAGAAAAGTTAAACATACTGATTCTGTATACGGATACTGTATTAAAATGGTCAAGTGAACCTTACAAATACGTTGTAATTAACTCCCTTTTATGTTACTAAATTTAATCTAAATATTGTTTTTGATGTAAAACCACAAACGGACTTTCTACCTTTAAAACGCAAGAATTTTGAAGGGTGTTAACAAATATTTGGGTTATAAAGTTTATTTTTGTTCCGGGAAAATATTTGTATATTTGGTTTAGTATTTATTTTTATGTGAATAATATAAAATTTCTGCCCTTTAGGTGCGACGAAGGCACAATATTTATTTTTATATCTCTTCTATTCAACTCTTTCAATTGAAATAGTACTGTAAACAGAATTTTAAGATATTAAAGTACAGCTTCTGAAAGAGGCAATAGAAGTTGATAAAATGCCGAATATCTCCGTCATAGACATTATTAAAAATGAAATAAAATCGACACCCCCTTCCAAGAAGGTAGTAACTCATTTTTAGCGATTTTACAGGAGAGGCAAAAAACAAAAACATGTATTTTTAATAATATGTAGCGAAATGATTAAACTCTTTTACACTAATGCGATACGATATTTATAACTATAACATAATGAGGGATTACTTTAAGATGTATGTTTTTGTAATTTTATTAACTACTAAAAATCTTGAGTTTGATTGAGATACAACTTTGAGATTAAACATGGCGCTACTTGGAAAAAGGCTGTAGCTCGCTTAACAACCATTTTACACTTTCTATGTTATTAGTTGGTGACAATGCAAATTAGGGAAAATTAGTTTTTATAGTATATTTAAATAAAATATCAACTCATAGTTTTCACAATTTTAATTGGAAATTATATATTTTATAAAACCAACAATATTTTACCACTACGAAAAAAATAATCACTATAAAAAAAATAAAATAATAATGTCAAATTTTTATTCGGAATCTGATTGTTAATAATTTTTAGGGTCACAAAATTTTAATTGTTTATAGTAACGGTGATATATTTCGGGTATGATATTTTTACTTACAAGGGCTATTTAAATCTTTATATTTGTCTTTAGATATGGCGAGAGAATAAACGGGAGGTATAATATATCAAGGTGATACGCTCATTCTTATCTTTTGTTGACTTCGTAGCTAATAAACGTTGAGTTACATGCATTTGTTCTAAACCGGCGCAGTAATTAAGTTTAAAATTTAAAATTTGCTTTCAATTTATTTCAGTTGCCGAATTGCAATAGATATAGAAGTGACAAACATGCGAATATAGTCTATAGTATATAGAATAGTCGCGATTCGAAACGCTCACAGAAAATATAAGGAAAAAGGAAAAAACAAAATGGATAAACTCACTCAAGCTACTAAAGATCTTATAAACAAAAAAAGAGAATTGAAAGACAAATACACAGATAATTTTAGAACACTTAGACAGTTAAACAAAGATATCACAAAATCCATTTGAAAAGATGTCAGAAATTACAACACTGAATACATAACTCAAGCCATTGATAAAAATAAAAGTTTAAAGGTTCGGCGCCGACAAATGACTGAAGGATCGAAAAATATTTGTAAACTTATAAATAAAAAAGGAGAAACTACAACAAATAAGGAAGATATTTTAAAAATTGCTCAAGATTTTTACTCAGAATTGTATAAGCGAGAAGAACTTCCAGATCCTGATTAAAATCGAATACCAAAAGTTCAAAATGTAGGCTCAGAAGACATCCCAGATATCACAACCGAGGAAATAAAATCAGCTCTCTCGGAGATGAAAAACAATAAATCATTTGGACAAGATGGGATAGTCATTGAACAAATCAAAGAAGGAGGAGGAACGTTAGTAAATGTGTTGAAAAAGATGTTCAATACTTGTTTGACAAGAGGCGTAACCCCCTCCCAGTGCATAATGCAATAATAACCATAATGCACAAAAAAGGTGACATTTTAGACATTTCTCATTTCTAAAGATAAATTTAGAATATTATTTTTGGAGCAGTTCTGTGTAAATCCTGACTTAATTTGGCTGGATTTGTTGACCTCGTTGATTCGTGAATTATTATTATTATATCGAAAAATACTGCTTATTTATATCGAAAAAGGCTGCTAGAACTATGCGGTTGTTATTTAAAGATTTATTTCTTGTTAATTCCACGTTTACTAAATTGTCTGTAGTGCTTTTCTTGTTCACTTACGAGACTTATCGAAGTAATACTGCAGGCGTTTGTTTAATATTTTTCCAAGAGTTTTCACAGAGTTCATGTTAATGCTATAAGGTGATGTGAGTTAGGATTATCTTTTAACTTGATATATTTTAATACAAGAATTATTGTAGCTTTACTTTAAGCAGTAGAAAATTATTTGGTGAAAAACATTTGAGATATCAACTGGTGCCGAAGTGGAATTTTACAGGGTAATTGATAGATTTAAAGAACACAAGAATGGTGACACATTTGTGTGTGGTATTTATAGAGTGGTTTTCTTAGTGCGTGTATTGGTCATGTCAGAATTTTAAGAAATATTTTAGAGAAAACAGTGGAGAATGGCAATTAATTACTGATCTGAACACTGATCTGGGATTTGCGAATGATACTGTCGTGCTTGCGAATTCTGTGAATTAAGTGTTGATATGACTATAATTTTTCATGGTACAACCATGTATGCGCTCAGTCACTAGCACTCAAAATTTTCTGTCTATACCTTGTTAAAGTTTAATATAAAATCACTTAAATTTTCTGTTTGTATATTGTAAAAATTTTTTTTAATTTAAAACAAAAGGAGCAAAAAAGAAGGAATATCATATATTTTTCATTTTCTATACATTATAATATATTATATATTCAAGCCATTTTTTTACATTTTTCTATGATAAAACCACATATTGTACATATTGCGTTTTACTTTATCCACACCTGGTATCTCTCAGCTACATGGGTTTTACATAGTTTTTAGGATTAAATCATAATTTTATCGTTTATCACTATACTTTCAAGCAGTCCCACTGTAATATCAACGGAGTAGAAATTCCAACAGACCTTTACTCCTGGCGCCGATCCTTTTTTTGTTATCAACTCCTTTCCTCTTCAGTGATCTTCGGTTTTTATCTGTTGTTTCTTTATCATCATCTATTTTCTTCTAACACGGCAAGAAAAGCCAGCCGATCTCCATTCCCTGAATATTTACGTCTCATCATCTTATTGTTCTCTATCTCACTTACTAAACTTTGGTTATCCGGTCACTTAAATTTCCTTTCAATTAATATCACTTGCCTCTAATTTCTCCCGATTTTCTTTATCTCTCGTTTGATTATATTGTTAAGCCTGAGTTTTATTTCTCTCTATTTCTTTTTTTTTTCTTTCGCCAATATTCCAAAAAAATAACCTTATAGCCCCAAGTTAAAAGATTATACCAGGTGTAGAACATCAAGAACTGGGTAGGAAATACAAGAGTAGAATGGAACGATCATATAAGCCGAATGATAACAAATAGACTAGTAAAGAGACGGTTTCCCAATAGGAAGACGATCACTAGGAAGACCACTAAAACGATGGAATGACAACTTACTGGAGGCACATTGAAAAACAGACAGAGTTATGTCTAAATAAAAATAAGTAGAAGAAAAAGGAGGTATTAAAATAGAAAAAACCATGAACATCATTTATCTCAATTTAAATAGAAATGACAATTGGGATATGAGCAAAGAGATAAAAATCCATATTTATAAAGGGAAGAGCAGTCAGTGTTTTTCCGAATGAAACAAGTATTATGTAGACATTCTGTTCGACATTATTGCATAGAGTTGAAAGCTGGACGCTCACTATATCCCCAACTAAAATTTAAGCTTTCGAAATGTCTAAGGTTAATATTAAAGATATATTAGAACGTCTACAAATGTTACTCATAGTAGAGAAAATCACAAAAATATGGAAACGGAATGTCCTCTAAATTTATAAAGTATATAAAATATATAGAAAACTATCCTTTTAAACTACATATTAATAATTTATTTAACGACTGTGCTCAATAGATTTAATTCCATTAATTTCCATTTATTTTTAATTCTTTAGAGAGTTCTGTTTTGTGTAATAGCTCTTAACACAAATACAAAGTTGCCTTTTCCAATGAACAGTAATGAAAAGTATCCGAAAGACGTAAGCTTGAAACTTTTAGAGCACGTTTATAGTTCTGCAAACGGTAGTATTGAAAGTCGTTGTGGGGCTGGTATTAGAAAAGTTTTAGAGTTAACAGTTTCATATTTGCTTAGAATTGCTATATATGCTTTTAAATATAATTACGAGAAATCATGAGTAACGTAATATATTTTTTAACATTTATTGATGATGGATAACAAAACTTATAAGCCATGTAATTTTTAGTAGAATCACATTTTGTGTTGATATTTTTACAAGGATATTAAGTTTTGCTATTTAAGTGTAGAATACAATCAACCCTTTTAATTAGATTAGAAAAATAATTCTTATAACTTTCAAATTCACCAAAATCACTTTTCAACTACTAGCAAAAGATCTCTTTTCAAAAGCTAAAGATCAGATTTCCGTTCTTATTCTCCAACGTATACCCGTCATATTAGATTTCACACTACAATATACCATTGTAAACATTAAGCACTCCAATCAACTCAATATCTACTAACATAATCCCTAATACCGATGCACATAACTCACTCCCTTTACCCTTCTTCTTCTTCAAGTGTCCTCTCCGCGACGGAGTTTTGGCAATCATCATTGCTATTCGTATCTTTGAAGCTGTTGCTCTAAATAATTGGTTAGATGTGCACTGGAACCAGTCTCTTAAATTGCGCAGCCAAGATATACGTCGTCTCCCCACGCTTCGTTTGCCCTGAATCTTACCTTGGATAATTAACTGGAGCAATCGGTACTTTTTCCCTCTCATCACATGACCCAAATATTCCAACTTTCTTCTTTTGATGGTGATGAACAGCTCTTGTTCTTTGTTCATTCTTCGAAGAACTTCACTCTTTGTTACTTTGTCTGTCCAAGATATTTTCAAAATTCTTCTGTATATCCACATTTTGAAGGCCTCTAGTTTATCAATATTGCTCTTGTTTAAAGTTTAAGTCTCTACTCCGTACAGCAGTATCGAGAAGATGTAGCATCTAACCAATCTCATTTTCAGGTTTAAGTTAATGTCATGACTTTCTAGAATGTCCTTCATATTAACAAAAGCAGCTCGAGCCTTTCCAATTCTAGTTTTTATTTCTTCTGTGATGTTATTGTTGTTATTAACGCTTGTTCCCAAATATTTATATTTGTGTTCGATTTCGTTATTGTTAATGTACAGATTTGCATTCAATCTTTGTTTTTTTGAAATAATCATGAATTTCGTCTTCTTGACGTTCATTGACCTTTCTCTTTCTCTTCACTAGCTGTGACTTCCTTGTTTAAAATGGCTTGAGGTCTTCTACTGTCTCCGCCATTAAAACCGTATCATCTACGTATCTAATATTATTAATTGGTTGGGCATTAACTTTTATCCCAATCTCTTCTTCTTCCAATGCTTTGTTCATAATTTCTTCCGAATAGAGATTAAATAGCAATAGTGATATCACACATCCTTGTCTAACTCCTTTTTTAATTTGAATTTCATTTGTTGTGCTATTTTCGATGCGTGCGACTGCTTTCTGATTATAATACAGAGTAGATATTATTCTTATATCTCAAGTGTCTAACTGTTTAGCTTCCAAGATCCCTAAAAGTTGGTCATGCTTGACGTTATCAAACGCCTTGTTGTAATCAATAAAACAAGCAAATACATCTCGATTCACATCCAAACACCTCTGTGTCAAGATGTTAAAGGCAAATAATGCTTCACGAGTTCCATATCCCTCCCGGAATCCAAACTGAGTTTCTCAAATATCTTCTTCCAATTTTCTGTAAATTCTATTGTGAATTATTTTGAGGAATATTTTTAAGGTGTGGCTCATCAGACTGATTATGTGATGATCACTGCACTGCTCAGCATGTGCCTTCTTGGGTAGAGGGACAAACTTCCCTTTACCCAAACTTCTCCAAAATATTTTGTGTTGCCTCTCATCTAGGAAGTAACACCTAAGCTAGCAAAAATTCTTAAATCCTATGATAACATCAAAATAGCCAGTACAACAGTTTGAATAGTCAATTCTATTTTGTGCTTGTTCAGCACCAATTTAACCATTTTTTCGCCTCTAGACAACATTTTTATAGATTTTAATAAAAAACGTTTAATCTAACTTTAGAAGCTGTTGTTAGAAAACTGGATATAAACGGCTGTATTAATACAAGATCAATGCAAATATGCTCATATGCGGATGATGTTGCCATAATAAGCCGCAAGAAAAGGGTATTAAGCGAAAAAGTTATAGAACTGAAACGAGAAGCTGCTACGTTTGGTCTATATATAAATGGCAAAACAAAATATATGGAGTGCCCAAAATCGAGTCAACATAAGAATCTGAAGGTAGACAACCATACCTACAAATATGCCTCCTCTTTTCCCTACCTAGGCTCAATCATCAATGACAACAAAACAATCAGTCAAGAAATACAAGCACAGATTCTTAGCGGTAATAAGTGCTTTTATGCATACAAAGAGTAATGAAAGTAAGTTACTGAATCTACAAAACAGTAATTAGACCAGTGGTCACATATGGATGTGAAACGTGGACTCTCTCAACCACTAATGAAAATCAACTGATAATATTTGAGCGCAAAATACTAAGGAAGATATTTGGACCAACCCAATGCAGCAACGGTTCGTGGAGAATTAAAATAAACCATGAGCTGGATGAACTAATGCAGAGAGCAGATATTGTTAGATTTGTAAAGTCACAAAGACTAAACTGGCTTGATCACCTAGAAAGAATGCCAGATAATCGAGCTGTAAAAGTAGTCCAGAGATGGAGGCCCCAAGGAAACAGAACAAGAGGAAGGCCCCGTAAAAGATGGACAGACGACGTAGACAGGGATCTTAAAACCATGAACATCAGGCAGTGGCGAAGGAAAGTATCCGACAGGGTTTATTGGAAGAATATTGTTAAGCAAGTCAAGACTCACAAAGGGTTGTAGCGCCATGAGAAGGAGAAGAAGAATAAAAAAAGACACACGTGTAAAAATTTCTTTATGGGACGTTACCAGGTGCTGGCAGAACTAAAATATAAAGCACATCACGACGATTCCGTAGGTACCTATATCACAATATTTAGTTCATAAATAGCTATTTTATCGGTGTCGGCGCTAGCGCAAGGTCTTCAAATTTCAGTACCGGTTGAACGTAAAGTTCATATCAGACCCATGTATCTGGTAACGGTAATCTGCTAATCTAAACGTTTTAAAAATAATTAATTTTTTCAAAAAAATGTTTTAGGTTTTAATGGGTTAAGATGGGATTTAAGTAATCCCGCTTTTTATTCAGATATCAAAATTTCTCAGATATTGGATCATTTCTTTGTTGGTTAAACCAATAATTTATACATGGAACATTCTATATACATACAACATTAAAGAACTTTTTTTATACGACTGTACAAAAAATGTCTTCTAGTCATAAATTAACAGATATATTGCCTACACGATATCCAAATATCTAAAGCCCCCATGTCCAAGATAAAATTTATGTAACTTGTTTTGTATTTAATTTATTGCATCTTTAGCGTCAGCTACTTCAAAATTCTTACAACGTGACTTTCGCAACACATGTCTCCCTGTGGTTAAAGTAACGCAGCGGATTAAGTTCCTCAAAAGTTTCTCTTGCTGCTCCGAATACTTCCTGAAGACATAAAACTTCGCGAACATTGGCTTTCTTAAAGTTTACTTGAAAACGGCACGAGGGTATTTACATTTACATGATACATACACAAAACGAAGCAAAAATAATATTAGTATTTTTTGCTTGGCACATTAGATGAAAACTCGGGAAAATAAAGTTTTTTATTACATGCTTACTACCTCGTTCGGGACGTTTACTTGGAGGATGATCGTTGGACCTGACAGTTTTTATCGTCGCAAAGAATCTTACGTTTTTGTGTAAAGTTTTCTTTAATAGTGATTTATTAAGGAGAGAGAAACTTCTTATCTCCAAAGTGGGGTGTTATAATACCGACACCTGATATGAATAACATTGTAACTCTACTTATAATTTTTTTAATTAGGATAACCTTTATTTTGGTCTAATAACTTTTATTCTATTTTGTCTAAATATAAAGTTATTTAACAAAGTGCACATTTTGAATCACTTCAAAACGTTGTAACCAATGTTACAATATTAAAAAATTTTATTATTGATGAATATTTTTTATAAAAATATTGTAACATTGTATACAATATATATGCGTACATGCATACGTCCATGACATAGACACTTCCACAAATTTACATGGATAGAACCTACTAGGAATCTGTGCTCGATAATCGACTATGTAATCCACCGTCAAATTTCCCAGCTGAAACAATTGACGTAAAGGTATACCGTGGATCAGAATGTGGATCCAACCATCGCTTACTTATGGCCAACGTCATAGTTAACTATCGTAAAAACAATAATACTCAGGTACAGAATATAGAAAAGGGACAAGAAGTAACATCCCCTAAATATAACCTAGAAAGCTTAAAAGAAGATTCAACAAAATATCTTTACAAATTACGACTGGCCACAAAATTACAAAATGTAGATCGAGAAAATATATCAGCGAGAAAATTATACCGGCAACTTAAAAAATGCATTCATGAGGCTGAAAGTGAAGCTTTGTGGTATAAAGACAAACATGAAACAAAAAATTAAAAATGGTGGTCGGAGACTATACAAAGTTAGTAAACAAGAAGAAAACCGCTTATCAGAAATGGATGTCAACGAGAAAGGAGGAAGATTACAAGATATATAAAAAAGTAAATCGAAATGTAAAAAGAGAAGTAGTGAAAAGTAAAAATGAGATGTCGGATCGAAGATGTGCAAAGGTGGATAGGTATATGGGTGGAACAAGAATTGGGCAAGCGTGGAAGGTGATAAAGTCTCTCCGGTGGGAAGGAAAGGAAAAATCTAACTTATAGTTAATAGATCTGAAACAGTGGAAACACCATTACGAGCTCTTACTGACAGAGGATAGATGTAAATTCCAAGATATCGAAATGAAAGAAATATCCGAACATACACAAACAATTGAGATAACAACCTGAGAGTTAAGCGATGCCCTCAAAAGATCGAAAAACGGTAAAGCAGCAGGACCTGGAGACATCCCAATTGAGTTGGTAAAGTATGGACCAAAGATATTACATGAGATGTTGGTTCAACTATTTAACAAATGTTTAAAAGGACAAAATATCCCTGATGATTGGAATGTTGGATAAATCACCTCAATATTCAAGAAAGCGGATAAACGCAAATGCTCTAATAATATGGGAATAACAACGGTTATCAGCTCAGTGGGGAGGTTGTTCGGTCGAATGATAAAAGAAAGAATAGAATCAGAATACGAAGACATACAAGAACAAAATGGATTTCGTGCAGGAAGATCGTGCACTAATGGTATATTTGTTCTGCAGCAGGTAATCGAAAAACGCAACTCAAGGAATCTATCTACCCATCTACTGTTTGTAGATTTAGAAAAGGCATACGATACGGTACCTTTGAAAAAACTGTTTCAAACATTTACAAAAGAAGGTCTCATTAGAGAGTATGTGGATGATATCGCAAATACATACAAAATGCAAGAAGTGTCGTTAAAGAAGGAAACTTTACATCTGAATCATTTCCAATAACAAAGGGGCTTAAACAAGGATGTTGTCTATCTCCGACCTTATTTAAAATATATATTCAATCATCGCTAGAGCAGTGGAGGAAACAAGTCTTCGGAATGGGAATAGACAAAGGCGGTGGTAAATGTCTAACAACTTTATTTTTAGCAGATAATCAGGTAGTCGTAGCGAATTATGAGGAAGACATGGACTACATGTTTAAAAACCCAAAGAAAGAGTATGAAAAATGGGGCATCAATATGAATATGTCAAAGACAGAGTATCTTAAAATAGGAGATGATGAAGAAGATCCAGAGTTAGAAATTAGAAACACAAAAACATGCAATGAATATAAATATCTCGGATCTATAATATCTGAGTAAAGCACTATTAAAAGAGACATCTAAACTTGCTACTATGGTCTAAAGATATTAGATAAAAAACGAAACTGACAATCTATCGAACCTTAGTAGAGCCTATTATGACTTAGGGCAGAAGTTTGGCAGATCACGAAAAAAGATAGAAAAAGAATAGAAGTAGTTATAATGGATTCTCTAAGAAGAGCGTGTGGCGTATTCAAAAAAGATCATATCAGGAATGAAGATATTAGAAGGAGGACAAATACTGTATATTCCAGTGTCGACAGAATTGAAACGAGACAACTAGTGTGGTATGCTCACGTGAAGCGAAGGAATGAAGAGATCGCCAAAGAAACCTTTAAATTACATACCACAACAAAGAAGAAGAAGGGGAAGGCCTTCAGTTGCCTGGGAAGAAAATGTACGGCACATAATGAGAGATAAGCCATCAAAGAAGACCAGTGGATGGACAGAAAACGATGGCGGTCGAAATGCGAGAAGCGGCAGAGGCTGTAGGAACCTCGTTTATTGAGTGAATTCCCGTTGTACAATTTTCAGCGAGTAGGTTAAAATAAACAATTACTATGACAGTATTATTCATTTTATAAAGTGGAAAGATGGAATTAATAGAATTAAGAAAGAATCAGGAACACGATAAATTGATCTATAAAATGTAATTGATGGTATGTAGTCAGTTACTGCAATACTGATATTTAGGAATGTAATAAAATTATAGGTACAGTTACTAGAGAATTACTAAGTTTGTGTTTAAAGGTTAAGATCTATCATATTATATATTGTTTAGTATGTTGCAGTAGATATAACTTAAATGATTGGTGTCTGTCTTATAATTGATAGATTCAGGAGTTTTATTAATGTGTACCATTTCAAGGAAAAGCCGATTTTTATAATTATCAACTTGTTCCAAGATTTTTACATTATTAAAGTCAAAGTTATGTCCTGTCTTCAAGTGGTGGTCCACTAAGGCACAAGAGTTTTTTTGTATGTTACAGTCACTTTTGTGTTGAGTGACACGTTTTTTAAGCCACTGTTGACTTTGACCAATATAACAACTTTGACATTGACTGCAATTTATTCTATAAATTATATTACTCATTAATGAATTTGGAGTTTTATCTTTTATTTTTGAGAATAACCTTGAATTTAGAAGTGGATTGTATTTAATTAATTTAATGTTCGGAAATGTTTTGAAAAGTGGGACAATTTGGTCTGTTAAATTTTATAACGGGAATTCACTCTATAAAATATTGCGGTTACCATAACTCCTAAATAAAATCAAACAAATATGTCATTTATTTAGATATGCCAAAAAAATTTAAATTTTCATTCTTATAGTTGTAAGTATTAAAATATTCATTTTGTTTACATATAATTATTAATTATTCTAATAAATTTACAGTTTTCTCCTGAAGAAGTCACAAAATCGTGACGAAATATTGAGACTGAACAAATAGAGTTTTATTTCCTGACCGATTGCTGATACTGTAAATCAATATTTAAAACAGTACGGTCGAAAAAATAATTTGAAATATATATATATAATAAATATTATAATATATATAATATATATATTATAATATATATTATAAATATATATATATATATATATAGGAGAAACAAAGATAGTGTTTGAAGAAATAATTTATAAATTATATACTAGAATATATTATAAAAAGTATTTATATGAAGAAATTCTTAAGAAATTAGCATAATAATAAGTGTAAAAAGTCTTTTTATTTTGCAATGTATTTGGTTATTTTAATAAGGTATATATTAGAGAATATTAGAGAAAATATTATATGAGGGCATTCTTAAGGAATTAATATAATAATAAATTTAAAAAGTGTTGCAATGTATTTGGTTATTTTAATAATTATAATATTGTAAATATATTTGAGTGAGCCATCTTTGTAGGCAACCAAGTATACACTTAAGTGAATTGGGTAGTAGGAACTTTTATATAGAATTATGGATTACAAAATAGTGTTATTTATTAATTGAAGATGTAATTTATATATAAATTTGTATTCTGATCTGAAAAGCCTAAATTTTCATAAAATTCTCGATAGAATTTTAGTTAGAATAGTAGTTTTCTAGATAGCATAAAAAGAATTATCTAGAAATATAGAAACAAGACGTCAATAGACAGAGTTTAACCTTTGTTCGCAAAAGAATCTTCGCGAACATGGTTATGTCTATGAAATAGAAAGATTCGAACATATATTTTTTCAATAACATTCGCGAACAGAAAAAATGATATAAATATGATGTGATTTGGATTCAAGATAGTCAGTATAAGGTCAGTCAGTCAGATTTTCAATATAGTAAAGTCAGTCAGTTGGTGAGATGTTCAATATAGTAAGATAGTAAGTTCAGTAAGTCAGAATAGTTCAGTCAAGATACACAGTTATCAGTGATTTAGTATATTAGATGAAGATGAAGAAACAGAATAAAGAGAATATTAGTGAAGATTAAAAATTATGTTAATATATATTGTATATTGTGATTGGAGATATATTTATTGGAGTTAATGTATATTGGATTGGAGTTAATATATGGTGATTGGAGATTGGAAGAGAAAAAAAGATTATTAGAAAGAAGAATAAATAGAAAAGAAGAGAGATCAATATTCTACTGATTTATAAATACTATTAAGAAGAAAAATATTCTAAAATGGTGGAAGCTGATAATTAAAACATTGTGGAGTATTTGGCAGGGCAAGTTTACAAAAAGAAGGATAACCGAGGCTGACAACGAAGACATTGAGTGGTGATTAAAATCTTTATTGTGGAAAACAGTTTCATTTAGGCATTCAGTGACAGAAAAGGTACCAAATTTTGTTAATATAATTTATTTAGTATCATAAGAATTTCAAGTTAAAG
The DNA here is from genome assembly GCF_040954645.1 of Diabrotica undecimpunctata. Taxonomy (NCBI): domain Eukaryota; kingdom Metazoa; phylum Arthropoda; class Insecta; order Coleoptera; family Chrysomelidae; genus Diabrotica; species Diabrotica undecimpunctata. The sequence continues at coordinate 125,352,945 of NC_092811.1, forward strand.
ATAGTTTGTTTTAAATTTATATTGTCTATATAATTTAATTAGTTTCATAAGAATTTCATGTGTGTTTCATAATTTGTATATATATTAAACCTAGAGCTAAAATTAATACTATTATCAAAATTAATATTAAACTCACCAGTCTTCCGGGTTGAACCGCGTCGATATCCATTGGATCGAGCTTTCGACATCCTCTCTGATGTCTTCGTCAGGGCTTCCGAGGTCTCAGTCTCCCGAGCCCCCAGACACTACTACACTCACTAGTCACTTCTAGTGTACTCACGAGTTCACTACTACTGTAGTACAACTACTGTAGAACCAAATCATATTCCACCAAATATGGGGCTCCCCCTAAACCAACTGGAAAAGCAGCAATATCACGTTCCTGTGTGACATTTAACAGAGTGTCAGATGATCTACGATATCATGGTCGTAGACATTTACTTGTGCTTAATGAAAATAAGAAAAGACGGAGATGTGCTGGGGAAGTGTGTCCATCTAATGTACGTACAAAATGTTTGAAATACGACGTTGGGCTTTGTATAGAATGTAATGAAATGGTAGCATATGGTAACATTCCAATTTTTTTTAATGAAGTGTGACCCTATCATATTTTATTTTAATTTTTCAAAAATATATACTCTTAATACATCGTTGACCCACCTTCTTTCGCTTAATAAAAAAAAATTGCCGTTAAGGGATTAAATATTTTGTATTTACTGGTAAAACTAGATGCAGTTGCTTTTAGGTGCTGAATTAAAAACTATATGTCCGCGTTTAACATTCTAACTTACCTATATCTGAGAGGGATCACTCTAAATATATTATCTCGAGTACGATTTCACTCATTGGACAAAGTCCGTGAAACTAGTTATACATTGTACATGGTTTGTATACATTGTATAAAAACAAAACAGTAGAATAGATTGTGAACGTACACCAAAATTTCTCGTTATGTCAGAATACAATAATTAATATTTCAACCGTAGTTTCCCTTTGCTGCTCCAGTAAATGTTACGGATTATAACTATTTCACCGCTATCTAATCCTATTTGAAGCTTGTATCGGTAGATAATACTTAATAGGATCAATGGATTTTCAATAGTAAACAAAACAAGAGTAAGCCTCTCAAATTCTGGATATATTTCCTGTATTATTTTTAGTCCAAGAACAATATAACGTCGGTCTAGTTATCAAAGGTCGTAACTCTCCAAAAATCATATTTTTACGTTTTAGTGTTTATAGCTATTAAAAATTATAAAACCTTTAAAACTGCAGTTATCAAAAGACTTATAGAAATCACCATCGGATCTAAATTTTTATATGCCCTAACTCCAATGTGCACATGTGTTTTTCTATAGTCGATGTTGTAATAGTAGACCACTTGTTAGAAGAGGCTCATTATTGAGTAAATATCTGTCAATTACTTTCGTGTTAATTATTATTCTATTAGGTAAGTAATACACTGTTTAATAAATAAAATACATTTTTTATTTAGACTTCAATTTTTAATAAAACAGTTCTGTAAAAAATACTACAGGAGTTAGGTCTTTTTCCTGCCTTAAAAATAATTTTACAAAAGACGTAACTCCATATTAACCTAAAAATCTTAAAGTATTAAAACTAATAATATATTTCTGGTTAAATACTTCATATATATATATATATATATATATATATATATATATATATATATATATATATATATATATGTATATATATATATATATATATATATATATATATATATATATATGAAAATTACTGAGTTCTCGGGAAGACCCGCGTTGGGAATTTAAAACTCGACGTTTCGGCACCCATTTTGGAGCCATTATCAAGAGTGATACGGTTCGGTTCGAGTTCGGGGTCTCAATCTGCCTACTCCCCTCACTAGAGAGGTACCAGTATTGTGTTCTATATTGCAAGAACTGTCTCTCGGCACTGAGGTCTCAATCTGCCTACTCCTCAGTGTCGAGTGACAACCTGTCTTTCCCTGTGTGGCTGCTTTTATACTCGCTGTATGCGCGGGAACGGTATGCGCTGACGTGGTCTGAACTGATGTGACCTGAGCGGTGTGGGCGGGAGGTCGCTGAAGCAGGGGTCGCCATGTTGCCGGCAATCGTTTCGCGTCATCGCGCGTGTTCAAGCTGTTATGCCGTTTTTCGATTTCGATAGCTTCACGAATGATTCTTGCTTTTAATGAGCGGATGGGAGCGATGGTTTTTGCTTTTTCGAAATCTATTTTGTGGCCTGTCTGAATATGATGTTGGGCTAGGGCTGAAGTGGTATCGGAATGTTTGACTGATATAGAATGTTCGTAAATACGGTTATGGATTCGTCGGTTTGTCTGTCCTACGTATGTACGTGGGCAACTGGAACAAGGTATCTCGTAGAGACCATGGTCTTTATTGGGGATTTGGTCTTTTACGGATCTGACGAGATTGGACAATTTGGAGTGAGTGGTGAAGATGGTTTTGATATTAAGAGGGATAAGAGTTCTACTGATCTTGTCAGTGACGCCTTTAATGAAAGGTAGAAAGATTTTGGGTTGATCCGGCGGCAAGGTTTCTTTTTTGGATGGAATGGGGTTTAGAAGTTTTTGAATGCTTCTATTGATTTGGGTTTTGTGGTAGCAGTTTTGTAGGAGTGTTTGTCTTATTGAATTGATTTCGGATGACCTGTGATTGTTGTCGCTAAGTCTTATGGAACGGGAAATTAGAGTGTTGATGACTGAATTAAGTTGGGCGGGGTGATGATGTGACTGGGCATTGAGATAGTGGTTTGTATGAGTGGGTTTCCGGTACACGAAATAGGAAAAACTGTGCGGTGGATTTTTCTGAATAAGAACATCAAGGAATGGCAAAGACGCTTCAGACTCAACTTCCATCGTGAATTGAATGCTGGGATGTATTCCATTCAGGTGGGAGAGGAAGAGATCTAATGTGTCTTTACCATGGGGCCAAATGACAAAGGTGTCATCAACGTACCGTAACCAGCAAGTGGGTTTGAGATTTGACGAGGACAAGGCTACTGTTTCGAAATGTTCCATGTATATATCTGCTATTACGGGAGAGAGGGGCGATCCCCTTGGGGCACCTTTGATTTGACGATAGAAATGATTTTGGAACGTGAAATATGTGTTAGACATGCAGTGTTTTATAAGAGATAATGTGTTTTGGGGAATTTGATATTTAGAGTCCAAGATGGAAATGGTTTGATCGATGGGAATGTTGGTGAATAAAGAAACAATGTCAAAACTGACTAGTATGTCTGAGGGTGAATATATATATATATATATATATATATATATATATATATATATATATATATATATTCGTATGAACTTTACACATTGAGGTTTAAAATAAAAAAATGATGACAACAACAATAATAAATAAGAAAACACAAACATAGAACATATAAAGTAAAAATTATTATAGTCGAAGGTTACAGCCTCGAAGCCAATCTCTTGCCTTGGGAGTAAGTTGGCGGATTTCTTGAAGACCGCCAACTTGTCACATCCAGGACTGGCATTTATACCCCATTGGTTCAGAGAGTTATTTCAAACGAAAAGCATATACTTTTGATGCAGATACTCAAGTATTGAGTTTTACAAAACGTATTTTGCTATGGGGTATGTCACACCCCACCACACCAGTCACGTAAGTTTTAGGCACCATACCAACGCAACTAATTAAAAAGTAAAAAAAGCTTTTTATGGAATTTTATATTAAAAAAACAAGCCCCTTCACGCAGAGTCAAATCAGTAAAAATTGTGTGAAAATGATACGAGTATGCAAATTTGTTGCCGTGGGATATAAATAAACCTGTCAATATCTGAACCAAACGCCTACAATTTAACGCAAAAATCTGTGAAAATACGAACTCTTTTCACATATCTATAATAAAAATTCGTTTCCTCTCTTTAATGCAACTCTATGATTTTAATGGAGAAGGCTGTTGTAAGACTGCAAGGCCCAATTAATACAAAGGATCAGCCGAGGGGATTAGCGGCATTAAGCCGGCAAATGACAATGATTGCTTTATTACATTTCTGGAATACGCAATTAATATAACCGGCAAACTTGCTAGGATTGATGGAGGCGATATTTCGCTTGAATCGGTGTCCATAATAATTGGAAATGTTCAAAAAGAAAATCACTGACATTGTTAAATTGGAACTGTTCTTAAAAATATTCGTCAATCTAACTTGTATTAATATAAGTTTTCTAGCATGCGATATCCAAGAATTATTTAATTAAAAAAAAAGGCCTTTCTTATACTTTTAAAATAGATCTTTTGTTTTTCTCTTCATTCGAAATCTACAGGGTAAGTTATAAGTATGGAACTTCTTAATTATCTCGGAAAGCGCTTTCACGAATTTTATAGCTTTTGGCGTTTAAGTGTCTTGTGATTAAAACTGAAGAAAAAAATGGTTCCACTATCCAAAACGAAGAAAATTACGTTATTTTTGCAAAATTTTAAAATTAAATTTATCAATACAAACTTTGAATCTTCTTCTTCACTGGCTTTACCACTCGGGGTGTCTTCGCCGCATCCACTATCGCCCTTCATCCTCTACGATCTCTTGCGCTGCTATTTCCAATTTGTTGTATCCCAATTCTAGATAAATCGGCTTCAACATCATCCTTCCATCTTTTTCTCGGTCGGCCTACTGATCTTCTACCATCTGGTCTTTCAAAAAACACTGTCTTTAACACTCTGTCATCCTCTGATCATACCACTTGATCTGCCCATCTTATCCGGTTTGCCTTGATATGTATAACTATGTTTTCAGTTCCATATAGAATCACCAATTCAAAATTGCGGCGTCTTTTCCAATCCCGTGTGAATTCATCTCTTTGAGGGCCAAATATTATTCTGAGAACCTTTCTTTTAAATACTGGAAGCTTATTGATTTCCCGCTGGTTGAGAGTCCATGTTTTACTGCCATAGGTTATAATTGGGCGAATAATCGACTTGTACTGTGTTAATTTAGATTTTCTTTTTAGCAGCATGGATCTTAATAATGTTGAAAGGGAGTATAATGCTTTATTTCCCGCAGCTATGCGGGAGACCTCTTTTTCTATGTGGTTTTCAGCTGTGATTATCCCCCAGGTATTTAAACTCCTTTACTACTTCGAAGTTGTGATCATTAATACTGATGTTCTGTCTAACTTTTGGTTTTAGATTTTTGGTTATTACCATGTATTTCGTCTTTTCTTCATTTATTCGGAAACCCAGACTACCTGTTTTCTCCTCGAGCTGTGGAAACACCTCTCTCACGTCTCTTGTAGAATGCATGACTGCATCTATATCATCAGCAAAGGCCAGCAACAGTTTTGATCCTTGATCAGCAAATCCTCCTGTCAGCTCAGACGATATTTTACTTATTGCATATTCTTAAACAAAATTGAACAGCAACGGTGACAAGGGGCCCCCTGCCTAAGTCCTGAATTTATACCAAATATCCTTCCTATCTTTACTTGCGCATATGAGTCTGTCTCGCACATTTGGCTTAATTCAACTAATTTTCTTGTTATTCTCATTTCTAACATTGCTATCCACAATTTGCTTCTTTTTATGGAATCATATGCTTGCTGGAAATCTATGAAAATTTGGTGCACATCGCGGTTGAATTCCCTGTTTTTCTCTAATATTTGTCGGATGGTAAATATCTGATCTATAGTTCACCTTCCAGCACGAAAGCCGCATTGGTAGTCGCCTAGAATATCTTCCGAATACAAACTTTTAATAAGCAAATGAAATAATAGTGATTTTTAAGTATAAAATTGTGGCGAATTAAAATCACTGTAGAATATGTTCAAAAGCACCTACAAACCTTTTTAAAAAACAAAAATTAAGGCCTTTTTTTATTATTTTAAAATAATTCTGTTCATTCACAATCTTCAGGGATTGTTTCAATCTTTAAAGACCTATAAAAATCATTCAGGTCATTTCCATTCAGAGATAATTGAGTGGTTCCATACTTAAAACAAACCCAGTAGATTGCAAATAAATAGAAAAACAAAAGCATTATTTCAAAAGTATAAAACAGGCCTTCATCTTTTTTGTAAAAAGGTTTGCTCGTTCCCGGTGACGACACTACTTTTTTCTTTAGTTTTAAGTACTAAATAACTAAAAAAATGAGTTCCAAGAGTGTGCTCTTAAATGTAAAAATCAATGTTTTTGGTATCAAGAAAATGGATTCTCTCTGTGGAATTAGTCAAATATATTTTTTGATGTCAAATCTCTGCAATTCTATATAATGTTAATATTGCTTCAAAATTAATAAAGGTTGTTTAAATTATATTTCTTTTATTTAAATTTCTTTTTATTAAATAAATCTTTTAAACTACCTCTTGAGGAGTATAGAAGCCAAACCAGCAATCTCCATATTTTCCCCAAATTGAGTTCAAACTGGCATCTATCTCTTTGTGTTCATCTCTACAACTTTAACAAAATATTGTGTAGCAAAGCCCTCAGTATCTTGGGCATATTTAACGTAAAAAAATAGGGTTAGTAGCAAAAACACAATCTTCATATCGGTCCGCGAATGGCAACATCGGCAATCTCCGTTTTAACCGATCACAGCGTATTACACGCTTCAGCCTTTGACGAAATTGCAACGCCTTTGAGTGTTATTAAGATTTTGTTAGAAGAATTACTACGTATTTATTAAATTTGTCGCTTAAGAGTTAAATAGTTTTGGGAGTATTATCTTCTTTGGCATTAAATTTAAAATGGAGACTGAAGCTATTCCAGTTACACCAACAAGAGCTCGTAAGAGAATTCAACAAAAATGAAAATGGAAAAAGAATATTGCTAAAGAACTGCGGTAACCCATTTTTTAACAGTTTTTAGTAGGTTATCTATTTTGGCGCGTTTGTCTAATACAGTAAGTAGGAAATAATTGATGAAAGTAGAAACAATATTTTTGCAGGCTTTTTATTATAAGATATAAGATGGAATGTTCGAATAAATGAACATTGATCAAATGAAAGGCAGATACCCAGCACAGTTTATTAATTAAATCTTGTCCAAGTACTTTCGCTTTCTAGACCATCTTCAGGGACATCTGAAATAACCAAGAAACGTTTTTTTAACTGAAGAAAACTAATTAACTTCGATAAAAAAACTCGAAGTTGATGGTTGATAAAAGTTTTTTTTTTGCGATATAACGTTTTAGACTTACTTCGTCAATTTTGGCCTATACAACAATCTGTTGAGACTGTCATCATCATCATCATCATCACGTAGCGCTACAATCCTGGGTGGGTCTTGGCTGACTGTACAACTTTTTTCCAATTTGTTCGGTCTTCCACCAACCTAAGGTCAAATGGAATGTTCATTTTCCGGAGATCTGCTTGGATGTTATCTCTCCATCGCATTCTGGGACGTCCGAGTGGTCTTTTGCCTGTGGGAATCTCCTCCCATACAAGTCTCTCGTTATGCAGTCTGTGCACGTGGCCTGCCCATCTTAGTCGCTGTGATTTAATTTCTTGGACAATATCGGCGACATTGTAGAGTGCTTTTAATTCGATATTGGTTCTGATCTTATACTGGTTTGTGGTGATGTCATGGTGAGGTCCGAAACATTTTCCAAGTATTTTTCGGTCAAAGCTTCTGAGCTTTTCTTCGTTTGCTTTAGTCATGGTCCAAATGTAAAATTTCAGATTTTTATGTTATAAACTTTTTTGTTTCATAAATATTTGTTTTAAGATTTTTTCATTAAAAATTTAGTTTCAGGGAAGATGTGTGTTTTGTTGCATTCATATATTGTTTTTTTTTTGTTGCAAAATCGGCAATCTACAAGTGTTTGAAGCAAAACCAGAAATCTCCAAACTTAAATTGTTAATTACTTCAAATTTAATGAAATAACTAAAGCCAATGTACAAATAAATATGAATAACAAAAATAAAACAAAAAAAGATTTGAGAAGTTTGTACCAACCCATTAATATAAGTGGCCCTGTATATTTAAAAATATTTTCAGAGTATGGTCCCAGCTATGATCAAACTTTTATTTAAATAATTTTTGTCGTGTCTCCTACGACGAGTTATTAATTGGACGCACTCGCACTAATGCCGCACCCTGTATTTTTATTCGATATGTTTATAAAAAAATGTGAGATACATATGAATATCACAAAAACCAGACGTCATATATCATGCATAGCTTTTAATTCCCAAAAGACGAAGACGGCGCAATAAGGTTGTGTCTTTGATTACTACAGGGAATATCTATATGATGAAAATCACATAATATTCAAATATGTATATAAAGATAGATATACTAACATTTGTTTTTTAGTTGATTATAATTTTAACAACAATAATTTAATGAATATATTTATAGTAAATAATTTTATGGTTATTATTATTTATTTTTATACTTTGATTTAGGCAGTTTTAGTCTGATTCTACTAGAATGGACCTAGAAAATTATGGACCTATTAGCCTGTTAAACCACATATACAAGTTCTTTTCTAGGTTACTGACATCAAAATTGGAGAAAAAATTAGATTTCTACCAACCGAAAGAGAAGGCAGGATTCCGTTCAAATTATAGTACCAATGATCACCTCCATACAATAAAGACATTCATTGAAAAATCTATCATTTATCATCATCCAGCCTCAAGACTCCACTGCTGAACAGAGGCCTCTTCCTCATGTTTCCAACCCCGTCTATCTTGCGCCGCTCTCATCCAGTTTTTATCGAGTCTTCTTAAATCGTCAGTCCACCATGTAGGTGGTCGACCGACGCTTCTCTTGTCTTCCCTTGGCCTCCATTCCAATAACCTCTTTGTCCATCGCCCATCTGTCATTCTGGCTATGTGTCCTGCCCATCTCCATTTTAGTCTGGCTATCTTCTCGATGATGTCAGTCACTCCGGTTCTTCTCCTGATGTCTTCGTTGGTTATTCTGTCTCGCAGAGTTATTCCTAACATGGACCGCTCCATTCTTCTCTGCGTGACTCTCAGTTTGGTAGCTGCTGCTTTTGTTAAGGTAAGTGTTTCTGCTCCGTACGTCAAGACTGGGAGGACGCACTGATCAAATACCTTTCTCTTTAGGCATGTGGGCAGCTCACTTTTAAAAGTTTCTCTCAGTTTTTCAAATGCTGCCCACCCAAGGCCGATTCTTCTCTTCAGTTCATGAGTCTGGTTATCCCTGCCAATCATAATTTCATGTCCCAGGTCCCATTTCATTTTCATTTTCATTTTCATCGGGACATGGAAAATCTATAGAATACAACAAACCTCTTGTCCTCACTTTCATAGATTTTCATGAACCATTTGACACGATCGAAATTGGCCAAAAATCGATTGGCCAAAGTGAGAATCTTCGCCCTGATTGGTCCACTCTGGCGTCACCACAACAAAGTTGCTTCAGAACAATAATAGTTCACAATATATAAAACAAAAAGCTATATATTTTTTTATTTTATAAATTTAAAGTGGTATGGACATGTAGGAAGAACTAGCGACAGCAGATGGATAAAGAGAATAACCGAATGGAGCCCCATAGAAAGGAGGAAAAGAGGACGACCCCGAAAATCCTGGAGGAACGAAGTAGACGACGCCATGAGTAAGAGAGGCCTAAACGATGGAGAATGGAACAACAGAGAGAGATGGAAACGGTTGAGCGAGGGAAGGCAGTGAATACTGTAGAATCCCTAATATATATATATATATATATATATATATATATATATATATATATATATATATATATATATATATATATATATATATGCCTTAATAAAAGAGATGACGCCATACGGTTACCTTCTACATGGAGACCTCTCATAAACAAAATATCGCCCCCTCCATCTTCGAATCAAAATCCCACTGTCGGAAATGTTCGCGCCAACTCTCGCGCCAATCCCCACCCTAACCCCCACCTAGGCCACGTCACCATCGACGGTATAAATGAACCGTCCCCTGGTCCCAGTCGTAGTAGTGAACTAGTGAGTGAACTAGAAGTGACTAGTGAGTGTAGTAGTGTCTGGGGGCTCGGGAGACTGAGACCTCGGAAGCCCTGAAGAAGACATCAGAGAGGATGTCGAAAGCTCGGCAAAATGGATATCGACGCGGTTCAACCCGGAAGACTGGTGAGTTTAATATTAATTTTTATAATAATATTAATCTTAGCTCTAAGTTTAATATATATATATATATATATATATATATATATATATATATATATATATATATATATATATATATATATATATATATATATATATATATATAATTTAAAACATTTAAAACAGTCAACACACTGAGATCTATTTTTTCCAGAACCAAACCCAACAAGGCAGATGTCAATATTTTGTTATTAGGTATCGAAAATATCTCATTCTTCATGGGAGATCTGTTTTATAGTTCTGCCGCACGTTTTTTAAAATCTTTAACAGATTGATTTTGTCCTGTTTATTGCTGCATAAAAATAATTCCACTACTATATCCGTCGTTTATCTAGACAAGACTTTGCCTTCCAATCTTGATTGAAAATCCATGTCAATAACTTAAAAACTCTCAAATCAATCACAATAATAGCTCTTCCAACAGTGGCAAAAGAAAAAACACTATTTTTTGTCGCAAACTTTAGAAACACCTCTCGGTAAAAGCTTTCAGTGATAACGAAATAATTATGATGTATTTTGTTTTGTTTACTGTGAGCTTTACGAGTATATCAAGAAGAGAAGTTTTCAGCTATTTTTTATGAGTAGTACAAACAGTATCGGTGCGTTTATAGCTCTGGTTTGTATATTCAACGCCGAAAGTTTTAAACACATTGGCCATTAGTTAAAAATATAATTTTTTGAAATTTTGTTATTCAATCGCCTTTTTCTACAAAAAAATCAGAATTAAAACTAACTAACGCAAAAAACGCTACAGTAAAACCTCCCTTAACCGAAACCTTTTTAACCGAAACGGCTGACAGTTTCAATAATTTCGTCAATAAAAAGTAAATTTTTATCGCAAAACATAAACAACTTTATTAATTTTACTCACCGATTGATGACTATGTGTGTTGGGAAATCAAAAAAACCAAGAGCTTTAAAAGATATTTCCGAAAAAGCACTTCCAGTTTTTTATAGAAGCCAAAAAATGGATGTCAAGCACTTTATTTTCAGAATGGTTTGAAAATAAATTCGTACCAAGTGTAAAATTCTTTTTAAGATCAAAAAACCTTGCCATCAAAGCATTGTTGCTTGTTGACAATGAGCTAACTCACCTTCAAAATCTACAAAATGGTGATAATTATCAGATTTTTGCCACCGAATGTCACGAGCTTAATTCAGCCGTTAGACCAGGGAGTAATAGAGACATTCAAGAGACATTATAGGGGAGCATTCTTAAGACATCTGTTATAACAGGAAATGAATGAATCCAAAAGTGTTCCCGAAATTCTCAAATATTTAACAATGAAACATGTTGTTTATTGGTGTACTGAGTCGTGGGCCAAAATCAAATCTTCAGCTTTGAAAAAATGCTGGAACAAAATTTTTGATGGGATTTTGATTGACGATCCTGAAGAAGAAAATGGTAAAAAAACGACAGAAGAAATTAAACCTTTAATAAAAAATTTTTGACGGAATGTGACGAAATTAACCAAGAAGAGATACGTGAGTGGTTAGCAGCCGATGACTCAGAAAGTGAATTCATCGACTAGGACATCATTGATATGGTTTTTCATCCAGACAACCTGAGCATATCAGACGACGAAGATGACGACCCAACAGACAACAGGCAGCACGAGACCGCCGACGATATTTTCAATGCCTTAGAATTTAGAATTTTATACAGTAGGCCTAATTAGTTAGGGACATGACTAGGTTCTTAATTTTTGTTGTTATTGTATACAGTTTTGTTCTTTTCAGATTGCTTTACCTTTTGTCGAACAATCGATTCGGGCAAACTCATGACGTTTTGCAAATGAAGGATGGAGAGATATGGCTGCAAAATATCATAGTATTTTTTAATACCAACACCTTGACCAAGAAAAATATAAAAAACAATGTTATTTTTAACCGAAATTCTTGTTATCCGAAACGGCCTCCCCCCCAATTATTTCGGTTAACGGAGGTTTTACTGTATTTTAAAACTAAAATTGCTACGAATAATTGCCAAACTATGTATACTCATTGCTCAAATAGCAAAAAGTAGATTACTTGGAAATTCAAAAGCCTCGGTCACATTTTTATCCCGAATTAAGAAAATAATACTAAGTTTCAACACGTTTTTAATTTAGAAGAGAACGTGCCGTATATTTTTAATGTATGCAGTAGCAAGGCGACAAGGGCACTTATCTGCATCCATTATATAACGGATTTAGATGTAATTACGATAAAAACGAAATTAAGTAATGGAATTTTTTATTAAACCATATTTCTCGGTTAAAATGATTTTCTAAAAGGTTGAAAGAATTATACCAATTTGGAAATATTAGAGCAATCGTTACAGAACTTTTAAAGCAGGGACAATTTAAATAACATTAATCATTACCTTCTGTGATTATCAAAATGGATTCAGACCAAATAGAGCTACTACAGACAACATATTCATACTTAGAACAATACAAGAGAAAGCTTATGAATACGACATAGAACTATATTATATGTATATAGACTTTAAACAAGCTTTTGATAGTGCGAAAAAAAAAACAAAATGCTAGAACACCTCCAAAAAATAAAAAAATATATTAGCCTCATCAAAATAACGTCGCAGGGTTCAAAAGTCGCAGTTAGAGTAAATGGAGAACTATCTCCCTTGTTTGACATCAACATGGGGGTGAGAGAGAGAGACGCACTTTCAACCATGCTGTTCAACCTAGTTCTTAAAGCAGTCATTAGAAAAACGAATGTAACCGCCCGTATAAACACCAAAACAGTATAAATTACTGCATATGCAGACGATGTAGCCATTATTATTACAAGCAAGACACGACTAGTGGAAACGTTCAAGGTAATTGATCCTGAAGCACAAAAAAGAGGGCTTAAAATAAACGAAACAAAAACTAAGTACATGACCATCAAAAGAACACCTGAGAATGAAAATATTATAGCAATAAACAACTATTCTATTGAACGTGTGGATGCCTTCACATATCTGGACACAGAAATCAAACAGAAGAATTCCGTAATTAGTGAAATTAATGCACGTATTTCCAGTGGAAATCGTACATACTATGTTAATAAAAGATTGATGACATCGAAATTATTAAACAAAAGAACCAAAATGACTATCTATAGAACTTTGATTAAACCCCTAGTAACCTATAGTTGTGAAACCTGGGTAATGGCGAAAAAAGTGGAAGCCCAACTCAGGACATTCAAGAGAAAGTTACTGAGAAAAATATATGGCCCGGTGCAACTGGAAGACGGCACATGGAGAATTAGGAGAAACGACTAGGTTAATGAACTGAATGAAGGGTATGACATTATAAGATTTGTGAAAAGTCAAATATTGTCATGGCTGGGACATTTTCAGCAACAAGAAAACACGAAAACGACAAAGAAGATGTTCCGGTAGGAAGGTGGATAAAAGAAAGGCCCAACACGAGATGGTTGGATGACATGGAAGACAACCTGAAAACCATAAATATAGGACAATGAAGGAGAAGGATCCAAGAGAGACATAGCCAGACAGGAAAAGACCCATCCAGGATTATGATGCCAAAAGAAGAAGAAGAAGAATCATTACATTATAGCCTCAGTTTTGACAAGAATTTATAAAAATTATATAATCAACTAGAAAAGTTTAATTTTAGGATATATTTTAAGAAAAAGTATTATTGTATGGCTCATTAGACTTAATAGCCTATATTCTACGCACTTTTTCGCTTTTTGTTTCTTTGGTAACGTAATAAATTCTAAGACTAGCCAATTTATCTCCAGGAGTACAGGAGGGTGGATTATGGCGTAGACGCTATAATTGTATATATATATATATATATATATATATATATATATATATATATATATATATATATATATATATATATATATATATATATTGTAAAGACTACGACCGTCAATTTATATTTCTAAAGTATTCAACTAGTGAATTCAGAGGTTTAATCGGTCATTCAGGTTGGCAAAGAAAAAAAGAAGTCAACTACTTCATAAGTTTATTGAAGACGTTTCGCTTTATATTTCTAAAGCTTCATCAGTTCTCTAAAATATAACAAATGACATTGAGTTTATAAGAAATACAGATATAGTTCATAACTTACAACTCAATATGTAGTATGTTATCGATGTTATCATATCTACTGTACACTTTACTCCTTATTTAAAACTAACTTAACCAAAAAAGAAAAAACAAAAAACACACAAACTTTGCAGAAAATAATGTTCATATTCGTAGATATGAATATTTAAAAAATTTTAAACGAACATTTGGCTTCATTTAGATGGTTCTCCACTGAAGACCAACAAAGTTCTGATTTATTGCAATCTAAGCAAACAACTTGACGCGATACCGAAAATTTTTTTTAAGGGCCATGTGTCACCAAATTCCAAGGTTTGAGACAATTATGAACTTCTACAGGGGACATTGCATAATTAGTTGGACAGGTGGAATTTATATGGCGGAAATATTTGATATATTATTTTTAATTTATGTTTTAATGAAACTTGGAAATAGGGGATAATTTTGTTATTATTTTGAACAAAAAATACGCCAACTTTTAACTGAAGAATAATTGGTATCATTTATTTCGTAAGATGAGAGAGTGGTAAACCTGGCTCAAATTGTCGATGTCGGTTCTTTTGTTTATTGCCGATGAGTTCTTGAGGATCTCACACATTTCAATAAAGGAGCGTTTCTGATGGTTGTTTTGTTTCGCCAGTATTTTGGTATTTGTGAAATCAATGTGATGTTTAGTGGAAATGGCGTATTGTGCAAGGGCACAAGAGGGTTTGGAAAGTCTGATGTCGCTTTTGTGTGAAGTTATACGCCCTAGAAGAGATCGACTAGTCTGGCCAATGTAGCAGGAGTTGCATTCTGAACAAGGTATCTGATAGACAACATTAGTGTGCTCTAACGAGCTTAGTGGAGTTTTAGACTTGGAGAATAACTTTCCAATGGTTTTAGTATTTTTTAGGGATATTTTGACGGGTAAGTTTTTGAATAGTTTAGTAAGCTTGTTCGTAATTTGTGGGAAATAGGGAAGAGAAGCATATTTTGTGGCTGGTTTTGGGGTTAACGGGGAAATGTTTCCCCGTTTCCCCGTTTCCCCGTTTCACGCCATTTCCACTAAACATCACATTGATTTCACAAATACCAAAATACTGGCGAAACAAAACAACCATCAGAAACGCTCCTTTATTGAAATGTGTGAGATCCTCAAGAACTCATCGGCAATAAACAAAAGAACCGACATCGAGAATTTGAGCCAGGTTTACCACTCTCTCATCTTACGAAATAAATGATACCAATTATTCTTCAGTTAAAAGTTGGCGTATTTTTTGTTCAAAATAATAACCAAATTATCCCCTATTTCCAAGTTTCATTAAAACATAAATTAAAAATAATATATCAAATATTTCCGCCATATAAATTCCACCTGTCCAACTAATTATGCAATGTCCCCTGTAGAAGTTCATAATTGTCTCAAACCTTGGAATTTGGTGACACATGGCCCTTAAAAAAAATTTTCGGTATCGCGTCAAGTTGTTTGCTTAGATTGCAATAAATCAGAACTTTGTTGGTCTTCAGTGGAGAACCATCTAAATGAAGCCAAATGTTCGTTTAAAATTTTTTAAATATTCATATCTACGAATATGAACATTATTTTCTGCAAAGTTTGTGTGTTTTTTGTTTTTTCTTTTTTAGTTAAGTTAGTTTTAAATAAGGAGTAAAGTGTACAGTAGATATGATAACATCGATAACATACTACATATTGAGTTGTAAGTTATGAACTATATCTGTATTTCTTATAAACTCAATGTCATTTGTTATATTTTAGAGAACTGATGAAGCTTTAGAAATATAAAGCGAAACGTCTTCAATAAACTTATGAAGTAGTTGACTTCTTTTTTTCTTTGCCAACCTGAATGACCGATTAAACCTCTGAATTCACTAGTTGAATACTTTAGAAATATATATATATATATATATATATATATATATATATATATATATATATATATATATATATATATATATATATATACGACTGTATGACAAACGTGATATTATTAGGTTCATCAAAATACACCGGCTGCGGTGGTTAGGTCACATAGAGAGAATAAATGAGATGGAGCCGCCAAAACATATTTATAACCAAAGAATAGATGGAGTGAGAAGGAGAGGCAGACCCAGAGCACGATTTAAGGATCAGGTGGAGGAAGACTTGATAATGTTGGGAGTACGAAACTGGAAAGCCAAAGTGAAGAATAGGAGAGAATGGAGACTTATCCTTGAGCAGGCCAAGACTCACCATGGATTGTGGAGCCAACGATGATGATGATGATGAGTCAATCTTTTGGAATATTGCCTGTGTCATAGATATTATTGAAGATTTTACATAGCATTCTTACAGATTCATCATCAATAAGTTTAAGAAATTCAGACTGTACTCCGTCTGGTCCTGGAGCTCTCCCTTCTTTTAGTGACATTATGGCTGCTCTTATTTCTGCCACTAGTATAGGTGGTCCTGTTTCCGTAGGTATTGGGGACTGGTTCTCTCTCATCAAAAAATAAAATTCGTATGTAATTTTTCCAGGGATTATCAATCCTCTCTTTGTCCACGATTACCTCTCCGTTATCATTAACAAGTTTACTTACTCTTCTATGTTTATATTTGCCAGTAATTTCTCTTACCTTTTTATGCACGTTAAAGTCGTCGTATTTACGTTTTAGAATTTCGATTTCTTGGCATTTTTTCTCCAGTTCTTTCTGTTTGGCTTTTTTTTTATCTTTCTCTGTATATCTGGTTGTAATGTTTTATACATAGAGTTACTGTTCTTGTTTTTCCTTCTTTCTTCCATTAGCTGCAGAATCTCTGTCGTCATCCATATCTTATTCTTATCTTCTTCATTCTTCATAAAATTGTCTTTTATGTCGTCTATCGTTTTATTAAGGGATTAATATCTTCTCTTCTATGCTTTCTGTTGTATTATCAATTTCTTTGAATTTTTTGTTTATTGTTTTGCCGACTTTGGTTTACTTGACTATTGTTTTACTTCACTACATTTCAGTTTTCTTATGTCATGTTTTTTTACAGTTTTTCCGTGTGTTTTTTTAACTTGGTTCTATATACGCCAACTAAAGGATTGTGGTCAGATTGAATATTAGCGCCTGGGTAGGTTTTAACACTATTGAAACTATATCAATATCTTTTGTTAACAAGTATATAGTCTATTTGGTTTCTTATAATAACGTCTTCTCCGTTGTCTCTAGGTGATTTTCACGTATACAGGCGTCTGGGTGGTAGTTTGTAAAATGTATTTAGAACTATTAAGTCATGTTCAGCTGCAAAGATACCCATTGTTTCGTTGATTTCTCTCTCCTAATCCATAAGGATCAATATGAAGGATCAATAGGTTGAACCAATAAGTTAGTTAATTATTGTAAGTTTGTGGTCATAAGGTATGTCTGGTCATAAGTACTATATGTGCGGCTTTGTCAGTGTTCGTATTAATTTTTCACTTATCAATTTAAAAAAATAGAAGTGTGTAATTAAGGTAGTTATTCTCCAGAAGTTTTTTTGATGTTTCTAAAGTGTTTTCGTCTAATAAATTATTTCGTATGAAGCTATTGTCATACGCTACTTTAAAATCTATCAACAGATGAAAGGTATCGAGATTTTATTCCTAGATTTTTTAAAAATGTATCTTAATACAACGATCCAATGTACTGTTGACCAATACCAATCGAATATAAAGATAAAAATAATTCCTAGAGATTTTCCACAGATTACCGAAACATAAAAGTTAAGCTGTATACACAACAAGCTATCAGCACTTAAATATTTAAACTTTCGGCATATTTCAGTATTTTCTCCGCTAAACTTCATGCGGTACAAAGTCTTTCAACACATAAATACACATAACATCTCTCACTGCTTCATTTTAAGCGATTGTCCCAGTTCTTTGCAATTTGTCAAACGTGTATATCCCAGGAATCCCTAGAGAAAACGGTTAAAGCTAAACCTAAATAAACTAAAGAAAATTTCAAATGCATTAGATTCAAAAGCATTGACTGTAGTAGCGCGCCGCTCAATGTGCACGTGAAATATCGGTAAGTGGCGAAACCGAATTGACGGAGTGTTGCAAAACCGCGTGTGATATAAAATGTTTCATGAAAAATAAAATTTTATGTGTCACCAAGAATAAAAACATTTTCCAGCGATAATAAAGAAGGAAAAGGTATAAAGTCAATTGTTTTCAATCTTTTAAAATAAAGAATACGGTCTAATATAAATATTGATGTAAAATCTACAACAAAATTTAATTTCCTGTAGTCGACTGTATACTATAAATCACACAAATTAAAAAAAAAGACCCTTTCGGGCTACATCACAGAATGTTTTCGGAATATCAACTTCATCATCAGTGCTGTTACCAGGTATAAATGAGTTATTCACCACTTCATATATATGGACTCTATATGGACCCTAGGTAGCAAAGATAAGCAACGTCTTAGGGCCAGCAACCCCAATTGGACAACAAAATACTCGTTTTGCATTCTGTAAAAACCTACAAACCCTAGATTAATATATAACCTATAAAACTATAAAAATGCTAAGCCACATATTAAATTTATCTAACACTTGCAAAAACCTACCGACCCACTTGGTATTATAATTCTAATTCACAGAATTTCTCTCCAGTCCCATATTTTCGTAATTCTAAAGTATTTTTTAATATCTGTTATTGTAAATTCAGTTAGACAAATTTTGGTATCATTAAAAGGATATTAGGATATTAGGTAATAGAAAAGACCATCGAATACAATCGACCACTCGTTCTGGCTTTTGTAGATTTCCATAAAGCCTTTGACACGATAGAATTTGACAAAATCCTGGAAGCACTACAAGCATGAAGCATTGACTACCGATATACAAGGTTAATTTACAATACATACAAGAATGCAACTATGTCGGTGAAACTACATAAAGACACGGATCATATCCCAATTGGCAGAGGATTTCGACAGGGTGATACTTTATCGCCTAAACCAGGGGCCAACTTAATCAGACTCGAGATTTACTATCTGTCTTTTTAATTATTTGCGGTCTACCAACTAGGAATTTTTTAACTATACTGGCGAGCAATAAAACTTTTAATCCAGAATTTTGAACGTGAAAAGCAGAATGAAAAGAGAAAAAATCGGCTACTCATTTATAGTCACTACCTAGTACATATACTATAACATTTATAGTATCATGTACAGAGTGGACCCCTCATAAAACGCTAGCGATGATCGATGCAAAATTGCTAGCACTTCAATAATTTTCGTAATATTTATTTTATTTTTCCGATAATTTTTTCCTTGCCCGCGATCGACTAACCTAGGAGCCGCGATCGACTGGTCGATCGCGATTGACGGGTTGGCCTCTCTTGGCCTAAACTGTTTACCACAGTAGTAAAAGATGCTTGTAAAAACTTAACTGGGAAGAGAAAGGCCTGAACATTGACGGTAGAAGATTAACAAATTTGAAATTCGCAGACGACATAGTTTTGTTCTCGGACAACCTCAAGGAGATATGTACAATGCTAAATGAACTTCAGTTAGTGTGTATCAGTGGGGGTCTTAAAATAAAAATCTTCAAAACAAAATTCATGACAAACCTAGTACCTAGCAAAAATATCAATATTGGAGACAACAAAGTAGAGCGGGTGGAAAAATACATATACCTTGGACACGAAATAAAGATCACAAGAGACAACCAAACAGGCGAACTACAAAGAAGAATAAACCTAGCATGGGCATCATCATCATCATTTTGGCTTTACAACCCTGTGTGGGTCGTAGCCTTCCCAAAATTTTTTTTTCCAGTCGTTTCTATCCATCGCCTTCCTCCGCCAAGCACGTATTTCCAAGCACCTAGCATGGGCAGTCTATGGAAAACTCAAAGACATATTTAGAAGCGATTTACCAATTTGTCTCAGTCTGTCTGTCACAGAGAACAAGAACAAGAACAAGAAACTGTATAAGACAACTAAACTCAGTGTTGTGGGATAAGAACATTACGATAAAGACAAAAAAGAGAATATATAATACCCTGACAAGAAGTATCCTGACATATGGGTCCGAAAACTGGACAATAAACAAGAGAAATAGAGGTAGAATAAGAGCAGTAGAAATGGAGTTCCTGAGGAGAAGCTGTAGACTTACAAAAAGAGACAGAATTGAAAACGCAGAGATTAAGCGGAGAATGGGAGTGCAATCAGACATAATCGACTATATAGAGGAGAAGAGACTATCCTGGTACGGCCACGTCAGAAGAGCGGACAGAGGACGCTGGATAAACAAAATCACAGAATGGAGCCCGATTGGAAGAAGAAAGAGAGGAAGACCCCGAAGGTCATTCAGAGATGAAATCGACGAGGCTATGGAGAAAAGAACCCTGCGAGATGGAGACTGGAATGACAGGGAAAATTGGAGAAAACGGTTGAGTGAAGGAAGACAGTGAAAACTGTGGAAATCCTTAGTAGTAGTAGTAGTAGATTTACCAATTTCTTTAAAACGTAAAACATTTGACCAATTTGCGTAGCCTGTGATGACCTATAGTTTCGAAAGTTTGACATTGACAGCTACAACTTCTAAAACGCTGCAAATAGCTCAGAGGAAAATGGAAAGGTCAATGCTGAGTATATCGCTTCGTGACAGAGTTATAAATGAAGACTTAAGACGAAGAACAGAAGTTACCCATGTAAGTTACCCATGGAACTGGGCCGGACATATCGCCCGAATCAATAATGGAAAGTTGATGAAGAGATTGCTTTAGTGGAGGCCGAGGTCAGACAAAAGAACTAGGGGAAGACCCCATACTCGTTGGACTGACGATCTCAAGAAAATGTCAATAAATTGGATGAACATTGCTCAAGATGGCCAAATATGAGGGAAGCCCATGTCCAGTAGTGGACGCAAAGGGCTGGGTGATGATGATGAAAAGGATATTAAGATCAAAAAGAGATTATACAAATAATGATTTCACTTTCACCAATTACGAACAATTATGAAGAGAAGGTATAAAATCGAAAAGACCAAATTCCCAAAATACAACTTTCTATTTTTAAAATACCAACAGAAAAATTATATAATTAAAAAAAATTTTCACAAAAAGTGCAATATTTTTCCATTTAAAATTCATAAATATTTTCGAAATTATAGTTCTGTTATAGGAGCCGGTCCATAACGTACCGGGTTTCTCATTATATTTTGACCCCCACTTATTTTCCTTAATTTCGGGAATACAAAAAAAAAGTTTCAAGTAAAAGTTATATTATTTTATCTGTACCGACCAACAGTGTAGCAACAGATCAAATTTTGTATACAGGGAGTGCTCAATAAAATGCATCTTCAATATTTCAAATGGGACATACACCCTGTATTTTTTTAAAGTTTTGAGTAGCTCTGCATTTCCTGATTACCAATATATAACATTGTGTAGCATTAGTTTTGTTCTATAATGGCATATGGTACTACAAAAGGGTAACCATAGGTGGCCTATGCAACTGACATTTCAAAATGAAACAATTATTAATTTATTATAAACTGTCAGTCCTCATACTGAAATGGGTTATACTGCAGATGAAAAAGTAGGTATATTCTCAATTTATGTAAAAAATAATAAAAACAAGCAAGCGGCAAGAAAAGAATATAGGCTGATTTATCCAGATCGACAGACTCCTGCAAATACATTTTTATATAATAATCGTCATAATAATAATTATCGTCATGTCATAAATGAAAAAATGTTTGAACGGAAGAAATGTGCTATCGTAGGAAATGATGATGAAGATCTTAATACTTTGTTTTACTTTGAAGGTAAAAATTAAATACTTAAATAATAGATTAAATCCATAATAACATTTTTTTTTTGGAAAATTCCGAAATTAGTCTAAACAATGCTACTAATGCATTAGAGAAAAGCCGTGCGACGATATATAGTTTTTTAAAAAAGCACTACTATAAGCCATACAAAATATTACCGGTACAAGAACTTACCGATGTTCATAAGAGAAGGCGTTCATAGTTCTGTCAAGACATGCTTACAAATTTGAACAATGATCCAAATTATTTTTATAACATTTTATGAACAGATGAATTAAATTTTTCAACTTCAGGCAGGCATTTTTAATAGAAGAAATAAGTATTCGTGGGAACAGAAAAATAATAGAAAAAGAAAAATTAGGCAAATAAAAAAGTCAGGAAGACAGTCAAAACAAAATAGTTGGACCATTGTTTTATGATTATAAATTAACTGGGGAATCATATTTGGACACAGTCATTACAGAAGTGGATGAGTTATTAAATCAATACACAAAATCAATTAAATAGTATTAAATGGCAACAAGATGGAGCACCGTCACATAATGTCGTAGCCGTTCAAGAACATTTAAATAATTAATTTAATGTGTGGATCGGCAATGAGGGTACCATTAGATGGCCACCAAATAGTCCCGACTTAACACCATGTGATAGCTTTTTATGGGGGTTTTTAAAAGAAAAAGTGTATTTTGATTCAAATACAAATATTAACACTATCACGGCAAAAGTTCGCGCGAAAATTGAAAATTTAAATGGTCATAGTCACACAATATCTGGCGCATTAGAAAATTTGAGGCAAAGATATTAATTGTGCATTGATAACAATGGAGGACACTTTGAGCGTCTATTGTAATCTTAAATGTATTATTGTATCTTAAATGTAGTATTGTAAGTTATTAATTTTGTTGAATTTCTAAATATATTTTTTTCTTATCCTAGTATAGTACAGTAGTACCATACGCCATTATAGAACAAAACTAATGCTACACTATGTTATATATTTGTAATCAGGAAATGCAGGGCTACTCAAAACTATAAAAAAATACAGGGTGTCCCATTTGAAATATTGAAGTTGCATTTTATTGGGCACTCCCTGTATACAAAATTTGGTCTGTTGCTACTAGACTACCACCCTTTTCATATTTAGATCATCCAAAGGCGTGTTTTTGCAAGTATAAAACAGAAACTTTTTGGATGTTTATAAGAGTTATTTCGTAAAATGGATTTCAAATGGATTTAACTTTTATAAATAGTTTTATAGACTTTCCATCTTTGCAAAATTGCTTGAATTTTTAACAGATTCGTAATAATAATAATAATAGCATTATTAGACGCTCAGCTTTCGGTATGTCACCTTGCGAACAACAATTGGTAATCGGAATTGACTGACTACGAAGCGAAATTAGACAAATGACAGAATATACACGGTGTAAGTAAATTAGTGCAACACACTTTAGGAGGTGATTTTGCATGAAGAGATAATTTTGTCAGTTGGACCTCTAGAATATTACTTTATTTACTTTTTTTTTTTAATTTATAAGAATGTTTTTATAAAAGAAAAAAAATATGTCAATATGTTTAGTAACATTATTTTAGATTTCTTATTAAAAAAAAATTACAGTCACCGTGGCCGTAGCGTTCGCCATATATATCATCTTTCTCTCTTGTCATTTTTCCATTACTGAGGATCGTGATTTCTTCCAATATTCCTAACAATTTTTCTTCATTGGTCTCTATCTACAACAACGAACGAAACACCTTCAGCACACCTAAAATACTTAGGGCTGACCATAGACGCGAGCCTTCAATGGTTGGAACATGTCAAAATGAATAGGCAAAAAGTAGCCGACATTGGTCACAAACTGTTCATAATAGCCGGCAAAGATTGGGGACGAAAACCACAGACGCTTAAGGCAATTTACGAAAACGCGATTAAACCCCTGCTCCTCTACGGGCCAGAGATCTGGGGAAAAAGAGCGACTGACTGCAGAATCGCAAAACAGTTGGCTGCCGCAGAGAGACCATTCCTGCGAGCAATCACAAGGGCATATAACACCGCCCCAACAGCGGCCCTGCATGTATTGGCCGGAACAACTCCGTTGAGCGTAGATGCCTTAGCTACATACAAGACATATACGGACTACAAAAATTAAATGGACGAACTAAAAACTAGGACAATTGACATACCACACCTAACATCACGAACAATAAGATCGTTACACAACACAAGCACACCGGACATACAGGTTTACGGAGACGCAAGCATTAAAAACACCAACGAAACAACTAGCAAAATAATAGGCACAAACATTGAAACAACAAATACAAACACTACAACCAACTACAAAATAAACACGACAGGAAACATAAACGACTTGGAAACTCTAGCACTTTACATCAACACAGAAACAATCGCACAAAATACACGAGAACACAGGAATAAAACAAAAACATTCTACACAGACTAACAAACAACAATACAACAACTGCAAAACGGCAACAGTAGAAACAAAATAATCACCAAAATTAAAAAGAACCTAGAGACACTCATTAAATACAACATAACATACAACATCACTAAAACAAACAGAAACAATCCAGGACACAAAACAGCACACAACCTTGCAAACGACGCACACACAAACCCGCAAAACACACTAACTATAATAACAAAACAGGACATAAGAAACGCTAAACTGAACACTAAACTGACAAAGTGGCAGCAAGAGTGGAACTCCTCAACAAAAGGGAGGAAAACATACAACATCATAAAACAAGTGAAACTAACAGATCCCAAATTCACATGGAAAGCCACACAACTACTTACAAGACACGGACACATACAAGAATACTATAACAGATTTAAACTACGAGAAACAAACGGAAACTGCAGATACAGGGTGTTAAAGTGGACATTTAAAATTTTTGGCTACAACTTTTACGTTTGTAAATATTTTTAAACAAAAATTTATAATTGGATGCTTTTAAGTAGGATAAGTTATAATTGTATACATACTTTAATGTAACTGATAGAGGGCGCCACATATGCCACATGTGTAGCATAGATTTGCGCCTAACTTTTTTGTTGTTTAATTTAGCTCTATTTGTGTTAAAAATATTAAAGATACTTTATTTTTACAAATAAAAGGTATACTTGTTAGTAACCTCAAAATTTTACCGTTTTCGAGATAATTGCATTTTATAAGACAGCTGCATAATAATTCTTAGTTGTGATATTTGTGCGGTAAAGCACTGAATACCTGTAGATAAGCATAATTCATAGTTTATTCTTATTAAAGCAACTCAAAGATGATAATTTAACATTAAAAAATTTTTGTTATTGCTGCTAAATGTATTATTGAAAAAAATATTCTTCATTCTCTTCTTTAGGTGCCGTGTCCGTATTCAGACGTTGGCCCTCATCATGTTTACAATTTTCCTTTTCTATCGCTTCTTAAGTTTCTATACCTACTGGCATTGTATTACTTTTTCTCTATTGTAAAATGCTGAAAACCCAAAATATGTGGTTTATGTAAGATGGTACACCACCACATTCTAGAGAGAAAGCAGTGAGAACATACTTAAATATAACTTTTCTGAACGTTGGATTGGTCGTGGCAGTCATATTCCTTGACAATGTGGTGAGATATTGATATAATTATTTAATTTATAAAAAATCCCAAAAGAATACTTATTATGCATTACGTATATTGTTTATCCATTTTTATTAAGACAATTAGAAACTAAAGCACAGGTATTGACACATATGTGTCCTGCGTTTATGTTTATATGTGTTTCATAATACTTTTGCTACAAATCTAACCTTAAAGACTAGGCATTTTTACAAAAACATGATCGCTGGCCTAATAATCGATATTGTTATAAATATAGTAAACACACAGGCAATTTAGTTTAGCATAATATTAGTTCGTTAGTTAATCATAATAGTCCATTTGTTCGAGATGTAATTATAGTTACTCATAAGCTGTAACGTAATCATATAAAAAGGTAATGTCATCGATAGGTTATTCCGTGTGTATATAAGTAACCAATGAATGAGATACATCACAGTTTAATACATTATTTAACCTCTGCCACAAATAAGATGTACTAATATACATTTAATAATATACCATAAGATTTGGATATGTATCCAAACGAATATATTCATCAATTATACATTATAGCCACCTCGTAGCCCAGAATTTAATCCGCTTGATTTTGGTGTATGTGGCGTATTAAAACAACGTGTCTATAAGAATCCCATAAACATTCGCAACCAACTATGGTAAGAAGTAAATACTGCAGCAGTTTCTTTACAACCAATGATACTATTGAGTTATGGAATGATTGACAAATGAATTAAAGAAAATGGTGGACATACTAAACACTTACTGTGAAAAAAAGTTATGTTATTTAGTTTAACTATTTCTTAATTTGCTTTGTAAATCAAATGTTTTGATTATGACTTTAATTTAACATAAAACGTAAAGTGTTTTATGTAAAATCCTATTATTCTGTTTTTTGTCAAATCCTATTATTAATTATTCTGCTCATATATTTATTTTTATTTAATATTTCGTTAACTATCAACTTTAATTAAAGGTATTTTTTATCAAAATTTAGATTTATTATTGTTTTTGGCTATTTTTCCTTCGTTGCCTGTAGTAATTGCCTTAAATCAGAATTATGCAGCTGATTTGTAAAATGCGATTATCTCGAAAACTGTTGAGTTTTGTAGTTATTAACAGGTATACCTTTTTTTTTTTGTTAAAAGAATGTATCCTTAATATTTTTTGTCACAAATACAGGTAACTCAAACAGCAAAAAAGTTAAGTACAAATTTATGCCACATATGTGGCACCCTCTATCAGCTACATGAAAGTGTACATCAAATTGTAATTTCTCATATTTAAAAGTATTTAGTTGTAAATTTTTATGCATAAATGTTTACAAACATGAAAGTTATAGCGAAAAATAAAATTTTAAATTTGCACTTTAACACCCTGTATCTTTCTTAATATCAACATTTTATTAAAGCAATTTGGCTTAAATCGAAATATTTTAAAGTGTGAATCTACTGTTTCTTTTTGTAGTATTACTTAAGGACTACCCTATATAATACTGTATGCATATTTTGGTTGTAATGGCCAGCTCATTTATTATTATTTTGTCTGGAAGTAAGCCACAATTATTAATAATAATATACATTATAATTTTTAATTAAAAATTACTTGAGGTAACCTTAAACTTTTTCATATATATTTACATGAACATAAAAAATACAAAAGCTTTACTGGTTGACAGAAAGCCTTAAACCATAAACTTCTGAGAATATGTAAGCACAGTTAAGATTGCTACCATTCAAAAAAACCCATAAAAAATTCTACGCATGATCAAAGAGGAACCTTAGTTTATGTCGAACGTAACAATCTGTCAGGACCAAAGAATTCCTTTTATCAAAGAAGTGATTCACCATAAATATAACCAAAACCTACCAAAAAAACCTGATTCATAAGTATACTCTCTTCTACACTCCTCAGTACAACAATAAATTGTTAAAAGATTGAACAGTTTATTGCTAGGTGATATGAAGATTAATGAGAACTCCTTCACTGGAAGGATCTTCTTCATTCTAATGCGAAGCCCAATTCAAAATCCAACAAATTTACTTTTGGAATGCAAAATATTCTGATTGTTTATATAGACATAATAATAAAAAAAATACCGTACAGATACATTTCCTTTACAAGCAAAACGAACAAGATTTTCTAATATATAATTTTATTTAAATCGCTAATTTTCATATTTAAAAATATTTGTTTTAAACTAAACATAAATATTGCAAATTTTTACTAAAATAGTCTAAAAAGTGGTTTGATTTGTTAAAAAGAGCTGTCAAATTTTTTACCTATTAAATTTTTAAACTGTTTGGTTAGTCTAATACTAGTATTTACCTAAGTTATCTGCTCTAGCGTACATAACTCCAAAAACAACTACGAGGACCACTTTCCACATAGTCATCTTGTATTTCACCCCACAATCACCAAACACAACGAAAAAATTAATCATACCAGCAAAAAACCATTCTAAATTTTTTAAAAGTCTTCACTTGTTATTTATATGCAACTAATCAACCGAAAATATTGTCCAGAGTCCGTATCATACCGCGCGCAGAGTAATAATTTTCACCGAGCGGGGAACTACCCTAAGAAAAGTCGAATGAGCACTGACTGAATGAGTCCGCTCAATGCATGCTCACAAGTTTCGAAATGGACCAATAGTCGGGAGCATACGAGCTCTCCCGAACAACAAATCAAAAAGTGATTTAGGGCTGTGGGGTTTATAGTTTTTTAATTTGAGATAGTGAAGTTCGGCGAAAGTGTTCGCATTTCGCTGGTTCAATTCTGCATTCTCTAAAAGTAAATTGGGCTTCGGCTGTAACCAGGGCTTGGATATTAAATTTAAGTCCTATCGTCGCTATATTAGTACAATTATAAAGAATTGTTAGAGTCTAAATATTAATGTTTTATTGTACTATTTATTATTTGTGTATAAACTATAAAAAAAATTTAATTGAAGTCGACTGCCTACTTATTATTTATTTTTTTTTATTACCAGGAGAACTCCTTTTTTTCAATTTAATTTCAAATATAAATACAGGGTGAGTCATGAGGAACTTTACATACTTCTACCATATGTAGAGTCCCTCAGGGAGCATATCATGTGGCCACTAAAAAATGTCAACTCCTCTTCTTTATTAATTAACAGGGTGATTTGTGTAATTGACCATTTATTTCATTTTACTGTAGTGTTTATACGGCTCATTTGATTTTTTTAATTTTTGCATGATACAGTACACTACTATCAAGCATTCGACTGGTATTAGCTAAACTAAAAAATTCCAGGACTGGCTTTGGAAAAATTAATTTAGGGAGTCGTATTAAATATTACACCCTGTATATATTTTTTTTTAAATGCAATAAGTGATTTTCAAACTACATAAATAGCCAATGAAAACGACATATGCGACAATGTTGTCGCACTTTTATTAAATTTTTAGTGAACGATCAAATCTTACCAAAAATAGAACAACCATAATGAAGTATCAAATTATAAGGTAATTAATTTAAACAAATGTTATAAATTTCAAACATTTTAATTGAAATGATAAACTGAGTCACTGCACAACAAAAAACAGTAACTACTAACAATAACGAAGAATCATTTAAAAAAAAAAACTAAAAATATATGAAAAAATTAATTCAAAATAGATTTTCGAAATGGAACCCTGCAGCCTGTACACATTTTTGTTGCCGAATTGTTAATTGACGTATTGAATTACGGATACTCTGGGGATCGTTTCTAATAGTATTACAACAATGTATAATTCTATAAATTAATTGTAAACTAGTTGCTTCAATCGTCCCCAAATATGGTAATCAACGGGATTGAAATCAGGGGATCTTGAAGGCCACGAAATAGGACCTGCACGTCCTATCTACCTGTTGCCATAAACATTATTGAGATTTTATCTCACTGCTAGTAAAAAGTGTGGGGGTGCCCCATCATGCTGAAAATACATCCCTCGGATAGCAACGTTCGCGTTGGCAAGTAAATTCGGCAAAATATTTTGTAGAAAGTTCAAATAGACCTGCCCTGTTAAAGGACCATCAAAAAAGTGAGGACCTACTAATTGGTTATTTATGACACCAATCCACACGTTAACCGAAAACCTTAACTGAGAACGACGTTCTCAAATAGCATGGGGATTTTCTTCTGCCCGCACATGTGAATTTCGTGAATTATTTATCCCGTCTCTGGTAAATTGGGCTTCATCTGTAAATAGTGTCCTGTATAGCGTTGGTCGATTATTGTTAATGAATCTACAAAATTCCAACCTATCGATCTCATCTCCAGCATGTAGTCGCTGAACCATTTGAATGTGATATGGGTATAGATTATTTTTTTGTAAGACTCTACTTACTTTTGATTAAGTAACATTGAGTTCTCGACTTACTTGTCTAGTGCTTATTGTAGGGTTCATAGTAACGGCGTCCATAATGTCATCTTCCTGCGCTTCATCTACATGTCGCTCTGTTGTTCCACTAGGAAAAGTGCCATTTTCTCGCAAATAATTAAAAACTGGCCCAAATGTTGGATGACTGGGAGTTCGACGATTAGGAAATCTCCTGCGATATTCTCTACTAGCAGCCCTACCATTCCCATTACAGAATCCATAAACAAATATTATGTCTGCATATTCTGTGGTCGAAAACTGATGTGGCATTTTGAACGAAAGTAACAAAAGCTCTACCAAAACTAACACAATGTACTTAACGTAGATATGACAGAAGAAATATGTATTCTTGTATACATAAATAACAATTGATAATGACAATAATGACAATGAGTATAAAATATCAAGAAACGTCAAACGGTCAACGCCAACCTTAATTTTAAACTTTTTTAGATTTCTTTTTATTTAGTACAGTTGATACAGTTGATACAGTTGAACACATACAAGAGGTTTGACTTTTTAATCAATTTAATTTATTATTTATCGAAAATAATGCGCCAATACGATCTATGAGTAAAAATTTAAAATTGAAAAACAATTGATTCTATCGTAGAGATAATACAAAGTGACAGTAAAGATGTTAATTTTCTACGTATTAGATTATGTTGTAGGAACTCATTTTAATTAAAATGTTTGAAATTTATAACATTTGTTTAAATTAATACCTTATAATTTGATACTTCATTATGGTTGTTCTATTTTTGGTAAGATTTGATCGTTCACTAAAAATTTAATAAAAGTGCGACAACATTGTCGCATATGTCGTTTTCATTGGCTATTTATGTAGTTTGAAAATCACTTATTGCATTTTAAAAAAAAATTATACAGGGTGTATTATTTAATACGAATCCCTAAATTAATTTTTCCAAAGCCAGTCCTGGAATTTTTTAGTTTAGCTAATACCAGTCGAATGCTTGATAGTAGTGTACTGTATCATGCAAAAATTAAAAAAATCAAATGAGCCGTATAAACACTACAGTAAAATGAAATAAATGGTTAATTACACAAATCACCCTGTTAATTAATAAAGAAGAGGAGTTGACATTTTTTAGTGGCCACATGATATGCTCCCTGAGGGACTCTACATATGGTAGAAGTATGTAAAGTTCCTCATGACTCACCCTGTATAAAGAATCCTAAGCTAACTATATCAAACAATAATCAAAGCAATAAATTGCACCAGTTTATGTAAAAGAAAATCTTATGTATTCTTATCTTAATCTAAATGAATATAATGTAGAGCAAAGTTCAGAGTTTTGTGCAATTTGTGTATCTTCAATAAAAACCTACATTTTTAAATTTATACAGATCGGATAAGGGTAACTTTGCCTTGTTTTTGGTGAATTCTGAAAATGTCATAACGTCCTTGCTTATAAAGCAGATAAACTGATCATACTTGGTGATTTTAATATAAATTTTAAAATTAAATCTGACCCTTCTTTTCATATTCAAAATCTACTAACATCTTTTAGTCTAAAAGTAACTATAAACGATTATACTAGACTAGTTGTATCGACAACATTATGACAAATTTTTCTGAGAATGTCTACAGAGTGGGCGTATTTGAACCTTGTTTTTCTGACCATCGAACTCAATTTTTATTTATTGACTCTGAGCATAAAGTTGTTGACACTAATCAAACATTTCAACGGTTTATTACTTGTTCTGGTTTACAGAAGCTTAAACATGCTTTGTAGCTAGTACAAAGATGGACTTTTTCTATGATATTAATAATGATTCTGATTTTTTGACAGTCTTTTTTACCGAAACTTATAACAATTTAATATTAAAGCATTTTCGAGTGAAAAAACTACGACAAAATGATGAGAAAACACCCGTGCAATGGTTTAATAATGAATTAAGGTCTTACTGATCTAATCTTTCTCCTTCCAGATGCCACTAAGGATCCCGATTTGTTCAAAGTATAAAAACAACAAAAATTTGAATATACCTAATCAGCAATTATAAATTGCTAAAAAGTTAGCTTTTTTTAAGCCCTTCTCTTTATTCGTATTACCGAATATAGGCCTCTCCTAATTCTCGCCATTCATCTATGTTGTTTGTGGATAATTGTTTGTGTTTGTGGATCAATTGTTTTTAATAATTCGAAGATATTAATTAGTCCAATTACTTCTTCTTCTTAGGAGCAGCAGCTTTTCTACCTTTTGGTGAACTTGCAGCAGCCTTGGCGGTCTTTGGCTTAGGTGCCTTTGGTTTTTTCGTAGGACTGCCTTTACTTGATTTCTTCGCTTTTGTTGGTGTTTTTACTTTGGCCTCTGCAGAAGTCGGAACTGCGGATGAAGATGATACAGTTTTAGGTGCTGACTTCTTTTCAACTTTCTTCGCCTTTGCCGGCTTTTTCTCTGTCTTTGATGCGGCTTTTTTAGCCTTTGTCACTTTCTTTACAGATTTTGCCTTTTCGCCTGCAGCAGAACGTTTGGAAGCGGCGGCAGTTTTTTTCGGTTTAGTTGTTCCTCCAGCTTTCTTTTTTTCTGCGGAACTAGGCTTTGCAGATCCAGAAGACGACGATGAGGTAAACGCTAACTTGAAAGATCCTGATGCGCCTTTTCCTTTTGTTTGCACCAATGATCCAGTAGCAACTGCAGCTTTTAAATATTTTTTGATGAACGGTGCAACTTTTTCAGCATCTACTTTGTAATTTGCAGCAATATACTTCTTGATAGCTTGAAGAGAAGAACCACCTC
Source organism: Diabrotica undecimpunctata (assembly GCF_040954645.1). Lineage (NCBI taxonomy): Eukaryota > Metazoa > Arthropoda > Insecta > Coleoptera > Chrysomelidae > Diabrotica > Diabrotica undecimpunctata. The sequence continues at coordinate 125,385,743 of NC_092811.1, forward strand.
TTTCCTTGAGCTCTTTGATAGCATTGTTCACCATTTCAGACGTTGAAGGATGAGAAGGTTTTGCCCGTGGATTTTTTGCCTTCTTCTCCTTTTTGGATGGCGAAGATGTTTGTATGCCGACGTAGCCGAAGCGGCTGATGATTGATTGATATGTTTCCACATTGGTCCTGCAGTTCTTTTAATATCGTTGCTCTAGCGCATTTGGGTCTTCCTCTTGGTCTTTTGGCTTTATATGGCCGCCAATTCCTGATTTCTTTATTCCATCGACCATCCTTAAGACGTTGGTTCTGTCTAGCCCCTTTCCATTACAGTTTAGCTGCCTGTTCGACAAGATCTTTCTCTTTTGTTCTATTACGAATGTCTTAATTGGTTTTATGGTCTTTGAGTGAGATACCCAGTGTCGTTACATAGCTCTGTGAGTTTTTTTTATCTTCTTCATGTTTATTTTAGTGAATGTTCAGGTTTGAGCTCCATATGTAAGTACAGGTAGGATACAGGAATTAAACACTTTGGTTCGAAGTCTTTGAGGTACATTTTTATTTTTAAGTACATATGAGTCTTCCGAATGCTGCCCATCCCATTTTTACACGTCTTTTTATTTCGGTAATCTGATTTTCTTTGCTTACCTTGACATTTTGACCCAGATATGTATATTCATCTACGTGTTCTATCTCTGTCCCTTTGATGGTTATCATAGGGTTGTCATCTTTGTTTGACATTAGTTTAGTTTTGCTGAAAATCATTTTCAGTCCTTTTTTTAGGGATTGTGTGTGTAGCTCTTCAATCATCGTTAAAAAAAAGGTCAGCTTACTGTGATTTAATTACTAATTCCAACAAACCTAGAGACTGCTGGAAAATAGTAAAGTTCGAAAGAAACAACACAACATTCAGTTCAGTACAACCTGATCTACCTCCAAACGAAATAAATGAATTTTTTACCACAATTGCAGAGAATATAATTACATCTCTTTCTAATTAATATCGATGTCCTTTTCAGTTATAGAACTTAATTATCCTTCTTTAGAGCTTAGACTATCCGGACATGTCTTTTTTTCGTCCCATTGTGGAAGAAAAGGTCTCTCAAATAATAAAGTCTCTTAGTAGTTCTATTGTAGGGACGTTCACGAAATTAATAACAAAATAATCACCTTTCCCTCATCTTATTAATTTAATTCTATCAACTATAGTATTTCCGGAAGTACTAAAATATTCAAAAGTACTACCTATCTACAAAAAAGCTGATTCCTCAAGAAACTGACAATTACAGACCAATACGCATGGTTTCTACTTTTTGTAGTGGTTTCGTTGTGGTACAACTCACAATATGGATTCAGAAGAGCTCGTTCCACTATTTAAAATTATGAGCGAGTTGATTAAGGGGCTTGAACGCGGCAATCGCATAGCAAAATCTCTTTGCGACTTATCGAAGGCTTTTGACTGTGTTTCACACGAAACAACTTATGAAACAACAGTTCGAACAACATATAAATAACTATATCGCAATGCTTATAAAAGGGCCTGCGATTTTCCAAAGTATAAATCTTAAGTTGTATTAGAATATATTTATAAGAATAAGTATACAAAAGGCCTCATTTTTTTGCTATTAACGATACAAATTTATGCTTAGTTTTTCAATAGCATTAAGATGTTGGTATAATGGAAACCATACATTAGGAGCTCACTGTAAAGTTAAGCTAATCAATAGATTATAGACTGTCTTTGTCGAATTAATGTATAGATCTTTAAATTACGCAAAACAAAACCAACCATTTGTTCAATTCAATTCTGAATAGTGATTATATCCTTATTCAAATTAATACTGTCACTGTGTCACTAACACTGTTTCTCTTGTATAAACTTCATTATAATCTTGTGCAAATAATAAAAGTTTTAAAAACTGAAAATCCAAGCCAATGTCTTTTATAAATAGATTGAAAATTAAGGGTCCAAAGTCAGATCCGTAAGGCACACCAAAATGAGCTGAAATGTGATTAGATAAGCGGTTCTTAATTATAACTGACTAAGGTATACTTTTTCCATTGTCAATTTGCCAAGCGTCGGCTTTTGAGGTTCTTTGATGTCGATGCCGACCATTGGCGTGGAAATTAAGAAAAGGGATCAGTTATCAAACGCATATTTCAAGAAAAATCATATAATTTTTATTAATTTTTACATAATTATATTCAGGAAAATTTCTCAATTTTTGGGCAGAAATTGTTTAAACAATTTTTTAAACAAATTCAAAATATCACCTTTTGTGCTCCAAAAAATATTTTTTAGGTTTTTGGGTGACTCTAAATAAGATCTATGTCATTTTTCTCAAAAGTTAATAGTTTTGGAGATATAAGCGATTTAAAATCCGAAAAATGCGATACCTAATATGCATTTTCGAGGCTTGAAAAATATGTAAATGAGTATTTTTGAGATTCAAGAGTATCTAAACTAAAGTATCAACATTGATTTTGGTGAGAAATCGGAGCAATATTTTCCGTAGCAGAAAAAGGTGATCTTTTGAATTTGAATTGTTTCCGGCAAAAATGTCCGGCACCCTTCAACCTTCGATTTGTTTAAACGGGGCATTTTTGAATAGGACTCTTCAAAGGACAGAATCAGTTTTTTTTTCAAATGGGAGCGGGCTCACAACACCGAATAAATAACAAATTAATTCTTTCAAATTAAAGCTTGTTAATTTTAGTGATTTATAAGAATATTGGACTTATTATTTAGTTTTTACATAAACCATAATATTTTTTTACAATTATCTGTAAATAATGGCTCATTCTGTCAGAAACTTTTAAAACATTGTCTATCCAGCAATTAAGATAGTCAACTGAAATTTAATTTTTAAACACGGCCTACTGTTAATGCACAAACAGGGTGAATCTTCAATATTTTGCTTCGAGTTAGAGATATCTGAAAAAGTTATTTGGAAAAGATGTTCCAAATATTATTTTAACCCCACATAACAAAGTTTTATGTCAAAATTCGCACTTTTACTTTTTTCATTAATTGAAGAGCTTATTTCCAGTGTCTTAAATCCAAAATTTCGATTTTTTAAATTTTCTTTTTTTAAACTTTATAGATTTCTTCAAGTCTAGAATAAAGTTATATGTACCAAAACAACTTCTTATTTACCATTTAAAAGTGCATATGAAAATTGTAAAATTGTATAATTTGTATGTTAAATTTGTATGAAAATCTGTAATTTCATGGATTTCATTATATGGATGTAAGACACTTTGGAAATAAGCTCTTCAATTGTAGTCAGGATTCTAAAACGGACAGTTGGCTGTCCCGAGATGCATCTTTAGACAGCCAATTGTAGATTTAGGATCGAGATTACAAATAATACTGAAAAACTAAAATTGCGAATTTTGTCATGAAATTTGGTATGTGCGTTTACAATAAGTGGAACAACTTTTCCAAATAAGTTTTTCCGATTTCTCTAACGCGAAGCAAAATATCGAAAATTTACCCTGTTTGTGGATTCGCAGTAAGCCGCGTTTAAAATTTAAATTTCAGATGACTATCTTAAAAAAATGTGCACTAACAACATGTATGACTGTGCAAAATGTCAAATCTGTATGTATTTTAGTAGCTGATATATAGAGTTGTCTTCATCTTAAATGCGACACACTGTATAATAATGAATACTAGTGTTCAAGATGCATCGCGATAGCTGTAAAGAAATTAATTAGAAGGACTGAAAAGAATCGTCAGTGTGCCTGTAAAATTGTAAACTGTTCGCTGAATAACGTCTTTTGCAGCAGTGTCAATCCTACCCAATTTTTTATTTGGTCGCTTTCGTTTTAAGGAATGATCTGTAACTGTGCCTAATTTAATAATTGTATATATCGTCTTATACCCGATTTTTTTAATACATGAATTCTCGAAACAATTGCATTATCAGCCATCCCAATATTTTCTTTTTTCAAACACTCATACATATTTAAAACTATTCTTTGTGATTGTACGTGCAAATCTTTATTTTTTAATTCAGAGCTGTCATTAACATAATTGTCATTATTTATTGATAACACAGAAGTTGATGCATCTTAAAAAATGCCATCCTAGAAAAATATAATATTACTTATAACTTATATTACCTATACCTTATAAGCCCCCGCCTCTGCAATAGGAAATATTTTAGGGTATCGGATAGCAGACAACAGGTGTTCATTAGAATTTATTGGTTTGCGCTTCGCGCTGTTGCCATAATGCATGAGTTTAAAATTAGTGAATATAACCTTAATACCATTATTAATATATCTGCAATTTTTCATGTTTCCAGGTAAGGTATAAAATCAATGAAATTTGGAAAAAAATAATACAATTCTTGAAACCGTTTTTGAGAACTTGGATTCTTAAAAGTTGTCTGATTTCTTAAAAGTCGATCATTATATCTATAAAAGTATTACCGCTAAATTCACCAACAGGGCAACGTCGAACGTTCAAATTCTCTCCAGACTACAATGTTGCCAATATTCGAAAATTACTTAGAATATAAGTAATATATACAAAGTTCACGGTTGCTTTAATTCATTAGTGAAGAGTCCATGGAAATATTAGTACCTAGTTAATTAATTTATATATATATTTTTGAGAATAAGTTCATATTATTTTTTAAGAGTGTCGTTCGTTGACTAGCAATTGAATAATAACGAATAGAAAATAGAGAATATTTTTTAAATATAACCTTAGGAATTTTAGGAAATATGTCTGACAACCTTGATTTGAAAGGCGGTCTCTTTGATACCAGAATAAGACATGTTTATGTTGGAAAATTATTAGTGGATGTACTATAACTTAATAACCATATAAGATAAGCCAGATTAGAAAGTTCATTCAATGCTAATTTCCTGAATATAGCAGCAGGATTTATCATATCAAAGGCTTTATTTAAATCAGTATAAATAGCATTCATTTGACGACCACTCTCTAGTGAATTAACTATATCAGTTTAAAATAGCCAGAAATTAGTTACTGTGGACCGACTAGTGATAAAACAATGCTGCTCTTTTATGCTCACTGCTCCATGCTTTTTTGATAACTGCATGTGGATGAAAAATAATAATAAATAATACGTTATAAAGAATGTTAAGGTTTTTTTTGATAAATTGATTTGTCTGATATTTAACTCACTCTTCTCTTTATTTGTTTTACCAAATTTATCTTTAAGGAATATTTATGGTATGATATACAGTTCAGGTATCTTTCTAAGCTCATTGGTTTTTTATACCAATCAACTATTACTCTATTGTCAGTAGACCGAATGAGACGTCTATTCAAAAAGAGAACAAAATGTTAAAAAAATGGTAGGTAATTGTTATATGACATATGATGATTGTCGTCAGACTAAGGACGCTGTCGGCTAAGCCTTGTTAGAAAACCAACTAACTGCTTTGAGTAGCGATGGAATTCGGGAGGAAGTACAGTCCTTACAAGTAACGCTAACCTCGCGAGGTAACAAAACATCTGTGGGCTCACAAAACATACAAGAGATAGCCGAATAGTTTGTGGACTGCCCAGCCTTTGCTAACGCGAGGCAGCAATTCTGAGACAGTTCCACTCTCACCAATCAAGCCTCAAAGAGGTAGTGACGGAGAGCAAGCTTAAGTGGCTTGACGGTTTTATCAGCAGACCAGACGTCTACAATGGAGGCTCGATGGCAATCCTAAATAGGAATCAATCTTTATAAACCTCAATAGGAAGAAAATATTAGGGCACGGATATTGGGTCCAAGACCTGCTTTTAGCTGCTAAAGGGCAGCCCTTAGCCAAACAATATTAGTTATCTGACAAAAATGAAGATCTTTTGAGAGATTGGACTGAACGAAAAAACCTGTCACAGTAAAAAAAGGATGGCATATATGAGAAAATACGTGTCTTTTTAATTTCGTAATAAATTCTTTACCTTTTATAAAATACCCATAGGATTACCTTAGTATCTTAATTATATTTATCTCTTGTTATTAAAAAAGACATCTGGAATAAACAATTTGAATAGGTACTTTTAAACTAATTGATGGATCGAGCTGCTACTTTAAGGCTTTTAAACACTACAAGACCCTCTTTGAGAGCAATTACAAAATTATATTGTGAGTTTAATTTTATTGTGTAAGCCGAAAAGATTTCTTCCACTTACTTCGGTATAGTATATCCTGTTTAATTTAAATTTTTTATTCAGACGTGAAACCTTCCTTTCTGGCATCTATTCCATGCGTCATCTCAGTTCTTATTCCCAATAAAATATTTATAAATTACCGGAAAACTAGAAACGTTTTTATAACCGTTCAATTATTAAAAAAAAATTTCAATATGTCTCGAATTCAAATGATGATTCTGCCGCAGTCGAAATATAGAACCAACCGCATTGAAGATGAGATTTACCTCGCTTCAGATATTGCAATCGACACTCTGCCTTTTGACGAAGCTTGATTTTACGCGAGCGTAGTGCCTGCTGGCGAGATACGGAACTTTGACATACAAAATTTCATTTACACATTCTATATAAACCATCACGACAAAGAACAAATTCTAAACAGTTTTTATAAATAGTTTATCTTTGTCTTTACGCAAAGTATATGCTTATATTTAAAATTAAAAATACGGTTTAAATATTTATTTATTTATATATATATATATATATATATATATATATATATATATATATATATATATGATATTATTTGCAATTATGAATTATGTACCAAATCAAAAATAAATAAAATTATGCAATAATTCAAAATTCTCAGGGCTCGTTTATCATATCAATTACCTTTATTTCGTGGCTTCGAATAGTATTTCTCACTTGATTGCTTTATCCAGGATAAAGAAGGAAAATAAATATAGTGAACAAAAATTTATAAATTATACCATAAAACATATAAAAAGTTCAAATGTTCTTCTAAATTTTATCATGTACAAACTTTCTTATCTAATTGCCACAAAAAAAATCTTTAATTTTGTTATCTCCTTTTTGAAACAAATTTATTTAATTTAATGTGAAATTTGCTCTAATTATTACTTCTCGAAGAAAAACATATTCTAATTTTGTACAAATATCCTGATGTTAATTGTATTTTCAAATTAATTTATTCTGATGGATGAATTCTACTTTTAAAAACAATAACTTTATAACTCTAAGAATTTATGGATAAATACTTTTTTGTTCCAATAATAACAAAGTTATATGGCTTTCAAAAACAAGTATGGTATGCAATACAAACACAACTCTTATGTTACAAATACTTTGACTGACTTTGTCATGTAGAAACGACGGACACCCTTTACCATTGACTGTGTTATCACAAATTGTTCAAGTTCTCCTGCAAACATGTTAATCTGATTCTGCAAATCTGCTTTCTCCTTTCACAATGTTTCAAAACAGCACTCGTACGGTTTCTCTTCACAAATCAAATCTCCGACTTGTTCAAAATAAGACCATCAATCTTTAGGTCCAAGGATTTTACTCCTCGACTTGGTGCTTCGTACTAATTTAATATAATGCTTCTTTTCTTTACTCATAGAAACTGGAACCTCTTCGGATACAAGGAGTTTAGAATTCTCGACTTGGTCTCTTTTCGCCTTCCACGATTTTGCTATCACCGAATTAACCACACAAAAGACAACTTGTAATACACTGCTTTCAACTGGACTACTTGTTATGGATGATAAAAACACAATTATCTAAACTTTCTCGTTTAAGTTTACATCGACCCTCTATTTTCCTCCCATTGTTTTTCCATAACCAATCACACAACATTTATCCTCACCATACCACTTTCCAAAAATCCCTACTGTTTTTTAAGAAATCAACTATATTGTATACAACTTAATTTTTGCTAACTTTCTAGGAGACAATCATGAAAATTCTTTTTTACTTACTAGCTTTTGTGCTACCCTTATCTCGAAATAAAACAATAAAAGTTTCTCTTTAACTTATCGTTTCTTTAAGTTTGTTTTCTGAAGCAACTATTATCTCTGATAACACCCAACTCTTTGTTTATTTAAGCCCCAAATTTCCAGGACCTATTAATAAAACGTCCGTGTCTAATTACTTATAAGCTTCTGAACAGTATTTAGCTAACTTTTTAAAGTTTATTAATACAAATTGTTCTTAAAACTTAAATCATCATAAAAGTCTACTCTCCTTTGAACACTTCTTAATGCTTAATTATTATATTTACTATTCGGAAATTTATTGATAAAAATAAGCAACTTGAAAATTAAATTACATACATAATGTACCGGGTGGTCCAATAAGCCGATCTCTCGGCTATATATCAGAAACTATTCATGTTATAACTTTAGGAGAAAAAAATCCTTAGTAAAAGTGGCCAAGAGAAATCGCTGGAAATAACTTTCAAATTTCTGAGTTAACCGCTAGGGGGCGTAACCTGTGAAGAAAAATTTGAAAACCAGTTTTTTGGGAAATATGCCCAATTATACCAAGTGTTAAATAAGTAAACTAGAAAGAGGCCTAAATTCTGCACAAAGTTGTTGAAGTACTTTTTTTTTATTTTTTCAAATAAATGGTGGGGGAGAGTGGGAAAGTAAGAGTTGTGGATAATTTAATTTACATCTACTATAAAACAATTGCATTTAGTTTTAATTGTCATAGGTAGGGGGCACTTTCGAATAGAAAAAAATTAAAATTTGTTTTTCTTTAAAATGTTTAATGGAAACCTCTATTTATTGTAAATTATAACGGAACTGGATTAAATTCGTAACAAAATGTATGTTAATAGCTTTTGGCGAACTGGAGATATGTATAAAAACGCATAAACATAAGTAAGTATAGTATTGACTCACCCTGTATTATAAATTAAATTAAAAAATAAGTCAGTAGGTACTTTCAAATTTTTTTATAGCAGAAGAATCTTAATGTTGATACCTATTTTGACCATTGTTATTTCATATGATTAAAAAAGGTTTTTTCGAAACTAAGTAGGCTACGACACTGAATTTGACGGGGAGTTCATATTGTTTATTTATTGACAGCAGTCAAAACATTGTTAAGAAGTGTTATATTATAATTCGAATTGAAGATTGCACTTTTTTCAATAGATATTAATGTTGGTAATATTAGTAATTAATTATCAGTACTAATAATTCGTGATGAGTATATCAAATGCAGAATTGTATGATATGATTGGAATTTATTTCGAATGTCACCAAAATGCCGCTATTGCCTCACGTATATATTCTGCAAGATATCCTGACAGGAGACATTATGGCAAAGAAGTATTTGAAAGAAAGGCAAGTAGATCACTATATATATCTTGGACATACCATTAAAATCGGCAAAGAAAACCAAATAGCCGAAATAAAAAGACGCATACAATTGTCTTAAGTAGCTTTCGGCAAGTTAAGCTTTATCTTGAATAATAAAGATATTTCAATGTGTCTAAAATGTAAAGTTTATGAGAAATGTATCTTGGCAGTAACTACATATGGACTGGAGACCATGGTCTTTACAAAGAAAACCTTAGAGCAGCTTAGTACAACCCAAAGAGCGATGGAGAGGGCTATGCTAGGGATTAGTTTGAGAGACAGGATTCGAAATATCGACATTCGGAAAAGAACAAAGATTACTGATGTCGCAGAACGTATAGTAAGGCTCAAGTGGTAATGGGCCGGACAGGTTGCCCGAGATAATCCCGAAAAGTAGACACACAGATTAACAAACTGGAGACCAAGAGAGAACAGGCGAGGAGTAGGCAGACCACATAAGAGGTGGGTAGATTATATTAAACAAGTCGCGGGCAAGCTGTGGATGAAAATTGCCAGGAGTAGAAATCAATGGAAGAGGCCTATGTCCAGCAGTGGATGAATAAAGTCAGACGAAGAAGATTTAAAATTAAAAAATACAGAAAACATGGTGTGAAGCTTCGAGCTAGTCTACAGTACCGACTAATGTACCACTTTTTTTGTAATTACAAAGATATGGTCATGATTTTAATTTGCTACATATTATTTTTATATAAATATATGAACTTTTTGATTTAAATTCGTCACTTAAATGATTGTATTAACCGAATTAGCACGTTTTAATTATAATTTCCTCCACCACTTTATAATAATAGACATGGGTCTAAATAAAATGCCCATTTTCGCCCAGTAAATAAGTGATGTGGATTTGGATTTCCATTCGGCCTTTTCAGTCGTCCGGAAAATTTATTAAGATATGGCGAGGGTAGATTTTAGTTCTGCAAACTTGGCTAATAGTGTGAGGGGTTTCAAATTATCTGGAACCGAATAAATGGGAAAGATTAATTGCCTCTATTCTCTCCACGGTTTGTTAGATATGGGGTGTATGTTTGTTAGACTGAGGCCATTTTATCTTTCAGCTAGGAAATAATAATAAAGAAATAAAGCAATGGAAAATACAAATGATGAGTACAGTAATACAAAAAAGGGATTATCTTCTGCTATCAGTAGTTTTCCTGGTTTTCCTTTATATAAAATACACTAAATCGCAAAAATTTTGCACCTCCAAAAATTATGTTCATTTTGGCAGTTTACTCCAGTTGTCAGAGACGAAATACCACTAAACCTTTAAAAATCATACTAACAGGCTGAATTTAGCAGAGAATATTAATTTTGGGATCCCAAAAAAGATGAAAAAAGTTTACCACTTTCATCCCCTGGCTTTCTCCTAAAACCCCCCTCGCAGGGGTTTTTACACCCCTGCGAGGGGGTTTTAGGGGGAAGCCTGGGGTAAAAGTGGTAAACTTTTTTGCATCTTTTTTGTGGTCACAAAATTAATACTCTCTGCAAAATTACAAAGGTACAAAATGTGCTGGTTGACTATAATAATGTTAAAATCTTACAAATAATTATAAAAACATGCTATTTCTCGAAATGAGTTACATTAAAAAATAAAAAATTTAATAATCTATAAAGCAAATACCAATCAACTTGTAACATCCTTAGTAATATTCTGCAATCCATTTAATTTAAAATTAATTTATCTGCTAAACTTGACTTTGACATTGATTTGTTTTAAAACTTATTAATCTAACTTGTAAAGGGTGTAATATAACATTTGTCATATATTTTTTGTAAATAATTCTAATTCTATATATCAGGAACTATTCATGTTATAACTTTAGAACAAAAAATTCCTTAATAAAAGTGGCCAAGAGAAATCTCTGGAAATAACTTTCAAGTTTATGGGTTAACCGCTAGGGGGCGTAACCTGTGAAGAAAAATTTGAAAACCAGTTTTTTGTAAAATATGCCCAATTATACCAAGTGTTAAATAAGTAAACTAGAAAGAGGCCTAAATTCCACACAAAGTTGTTTAAGTACTTTTTTTTATTTTTTCAAATAAAGGTAGGGGGAAAGTGGGAAAGTATTTGTGGATAAATAACTATAACTTTGGTTTGGATCAACCGATTTTAATGAAATTAGTGTCATTAGAAAGAGTGTGGATGATTTAATTTACATCTACTATAAAACAATTGCATTTAGTTTTAATTGTTATGGGTAGAGGGTACTTTCGAATAGAAAAAATTAAAATTTGTTTTTGTTCAAAATGTTTAATGGAAACACCTATTTATTGTAAATTATAATGGAACTAGAATAAACTTGTAACAAAATGTCGCAACCGCATGTTGATAGCTTTCGTCGAACTCGAGATATGAATAAAAAGGCATAAACATAAGTAAGTACAGTATTGACTCACCCTTTATTATAACTTAAAATTAAATATGTGAAAGATTCAATGTCCAATTAAATGTTCAAATTGTTTTCTATCGTTGTCCATATAAGGATGTAATCTTTTGCACGTAGACATAACAGCTGCTTCAATCTCAGCTGTTGATATACTATTTATTGCGTTTATAATGCACTGTTTCATGTCTCTCGCGTGGTTGGTTGAGTTTGGTACACTAAGGGCCGGTTTCACCAACAACAAATAAATCACTGAATAGTTAATCGTCGAATAAAATTTATTAGTAGAATAAATTTTATTCCGTTTCAATAACTATTTGTAATCCACAGTTAGTTATTCGTCGAATAAGTTCAAAGTGTAATGATTTTCCACAGACTGTACTCGTTGACACCTCTCTTGGCATCCACCTCTTAGGTGCTTGGCTAAGCGCATCGCACTATTTTTCACTGTAATCATATACATAACCTATAATATTTGATATTGGTTGATTAATTTGTCGAAATAATAATAATTGTCAATGTCAATACATAATTTATATAAAAAAAATCTGTTTGTTGTGATTGTAAATTATTGTGAATCTGAAACTTAAGAAAATGGATAAAAAACGCGAGAGCACCAAAAATTATTTAGAGGAAGAAATGGAGAACTTTGATAATCTAAACCTAGTTTTAAAGTCCACATAATCAAATTCAGCAAAAGGGTTTCTTCTTTGCAGCTGCAAGCGTGGTCTTCTCCTTCGCTGCTTATTTCCGTCATCAGAGGATGATGATGAAGAAGATAATAATCTAAAATAAATATTTATGTATACAAAATTCAAATTGTGTGATATAATTACGTTTACCTGCAATACATTGTTGATAATTTCAAGTTAAACTAATGAATTTTCTTTATTATTGAAATTTAAAGTGAGGTTAGCTGTCAACTTATTCGAAGAATAAATATTTATTTGGCCGATATTGGACTAATAACTTATTTGGAGTTTATTCATAGAATAAGTCTTATTTGACGTTGGTGAAACGCAGATATGTCAGTTTTATTGGTCGAATAACTTTATTCATTGAATAGACTGCTATTTGTCGTTGGTGAAACCGGCCCTTAGTCCTTCAATCTTCCCCACAGATAAAAGTCCAGACATGTTAAGTCTGGAGATCTAGCTGGCCATAAAAATATACTTCCCTTTCCAATCCATTTATTTGGATAACTTGCATAAAAATAATCTCGAACTCATCTGGAAAAGTGCGCAGGACACCCGTCATGTAATTTCATATCTCTTCTTGTTTGTAAGGAAATATCTTTCAGTAAGACAGGCAACTGATTTTCCAGAAAATCCAAATATGTTTCGCCATTTAAAGTTATATCAAAGAAATATGGACCTACGATCTTTCCATCAACTATACCACATCAAACATTAAGACTCTATCTACCTTGAACCTGCACCTCATGTATCCAGTGCGGATTTTCTTCAGTCCAATAATGCATATTATGCAGATTAACACCACCCGCACTATTAAACGTAGCCTCTTCTGTCCACAAAATCTTTGACATGATATGCGGTTGTTCTTCTAGCAGACCTAACATCCAATTGCCGTAATCCAGCCTTGCATCAAAATCTCTCTCATGTAAAGCTTGGTGGAGAACTACATGATAAGGATGCAGTCTAAAAAAGCAGAACAATAAATATTGGTGAAAAAGAAACCACTATATTTACTAAAACTTAAAAAATCTTGAAAAATCCACAACTGTTTCACAAGATAAATCGTGCATATGTATTTTTAAGAAACGGATAGAAGGAGAAAATCGCCGTGTTGCCGTTTTTATCGGAATATTAAAATATCAGTTGAATCTAAAGTTTAAAGGGAATTCCAAGTTTCTGACCTAAACGTTTACTCCATAATATGAAAAACCAACCTGTGATGTTTTAAAATCCTTAGAAAAGTAGTTTTGGGTATGTTTAATTCTATAGAGATTTGCCGACTACTTATATGTGAATTCTGTTGAATTAAAGCAAGAACATTGATTGAATTATCTTCGGTCATACCTCTACTATGTCGTTTAAAACAAGGACATTAATATACTTAAAAAAAATTCAATATTTATAAGTCAATTATTTTATGTATATGTGTATATGTCACTAATAACCTCAAACGTTGATGCCACAATGTTTGTAAATAAAAAAAAACGTCACTGAAATATTTTATTTATTTAAGCAATTATTTTCTTTTTTAAACTAGCAAAAACAGAACTAAACAGTATTATTAAAAAATCACATGATTTAAAGCACATATGAACATAGCTTGTCAAATATTTAGCATTAAAAGTGTTTTCTTTGGTAGAAAATTTTCCAACCACCCAAAGAGGTAATAAACCCTAAGGGCAATTTAAAAACGAAACTACAGTCTCTTCCTAATTCTCAAATATGCTAGACATTTCGCTGCTAAAGCAAATTCCGTCCTTTATTAAAGCCGTAAATACACTCTCCCTATAATAAGTAATTTTGCTAAGCTTCCTAGTGCATCTCGTTATGACTAAAAATATCTTACTTTAAGTATACACCAGAGAATGTGATAGCGTACACATGCGAATCGACCGAAACAGCTAATGGGATGTCGTTGTCTTTGATTTCCCATATGATCTTCTTCAAATTTAAATGGTAAAATATGCGCCTTGGGCTTTGATGTATTTTCATGTAAATGAAAAATAAACGAATAAACGATCTGTTTAAATTCTATTAAATATATATATATATATATATATATATATATATATATATATATATATTGTTATACTATGTAAAATTGAAAATAATATTGGTTTGCTCTTAATATATTTCAAAGTATAAAATATAATAATTCAAAATATTTCAACTGATAAACTATAAAAGATATTTCGAAGAAATGAAAGTCCATTATCTTTGGATTACCTGTAGTAAACAAAATTTAAAGATATGCATAAATTATTTTCTTTGTAAAATATATTTGAGTGAACATAGTGAAATAATAGAACAATGCGAGTGGATTTTCCAAATAGACTTGAACGCCAATACGGTGAATAAGACAATAGAATCGAAATATTTAAAATATATAATTCTCCGTTAGTTTTTAAGAATTTGTAGAAACGATTAGCATGTTAATAGTTTTTAGGAAAGGTATAATTGTAGGTAAAATTGTTGTTTGTTATCTAAATGGTAGATGGGGATAAATATGACGAACTTTGATTGGCGGAGATTTAAAAAAGTGGGATATTTATGTAGGAATAAGAGTTTAGCTAGATTTTTGAGGGAAAAAAGATAATCAGTTGTTTTCCAAAGGCGAACAGTCGTTGTTCTCTGGTGGTTCACAAGTGATAGTAAGCATTAGAAGTGAATGTTTGTGAGTTATCGTGGAGTTAGTGTATCTGACGGAAGCTGATCCAGAAAAATATTGTAAGTTATACTTTTCTACTTATATATTCCAAGAGTCACTGTTCAGGCCGGAACGAGAGATTCAGTTTATTGAGAGGAGAAGAGGCTAGCATCTTTTTGAACGATACGTGCATCTGAAGGAGATCATTGAACACGAGAGTCTCGCAATAATTTGTTGTAAGATTGCTGATTACCTAGGGAACTGCTAAGAATAGATAGTGTAGGCTACAAGGAACAAGGATTTGGACAACTCATCTAAGAGAGATAGTTTTTTTTTACCATTCGTCAGTTTTTCTTTATCAACAAAGTTTTTTTTTAATTGCTTCAGAAAAGATAGAAATATTTATCAGGAGATATAGAACAACAATTTTGATTTGAAATTTTAATTTATATAGTATATAACATTAATTTTTGAAGGTTCACGTACGTAGAACAAAATTTTGATAATCATTATATGAGATATTTTTTGTTGAAGATATTTGAGTGTGAATTTTATTTCAATATATAATTTTGTATCATATATGTTTATTATTCCGGTATTCCTTAGACCTTACCTATCATATGTAAAGCATAGATATTGAAGCACGAATATAACCCTGAGATAAGAGAATTAAATAGTGTGACAAAATCATAATTGCATCATTTAAATAAGTTTAATTAATTAATTAATTAGCTAATTAATTGCTTGGCGCACCTCTGACTTTTAATATCACATTAATATATATATATATATATATATATATATATATATATATATATATATATATATATATATATATATATGAGGCGGTAAGAACCAGAGCGGACAATCCTGTTAAAACTTAAATAAATGGAGAAAACTGAGGATATAAAATTGGTAATTTATCCTTCAAACGATCCTTTGGTATATTCCTTTTTTCAATATTAAATTTTTGATTGATAAAGATCACTTACACCATATTTAAAAAAAAAATAATACAAGGATCATCTTTTTTTAAACTAATGCTGTGAATTTTTAACCACTCGACTTTCGTTACATTCGCCGAGACTTTCCTATGTGTAGTATTTTTTTGCAAATTAGCTGTTGAAAAGAAATTTTCAGACCTCATTTCTATTACATGAAAAGGATTTCTTCTTCTCGCCGTAAAACTTACATTGATCCGTACATGGTTCAGTACTTGCTTGAATAATATTTTGCATATTTTGATGTCGTTGCCTTCATTGTTAGGTAAATAGTAATGTCGTGTGAAATTGGATTTTCTCAAAACTTTTTTATTTGAATAGTGACGTGCAACTCCTACTACTTTTACTTGCGAAAAAATAAATGCACTTTGCAAGTCGGTACTGGCAAGACCATAAAACTTTTGATTGATCTGCTCTTGACTTTCGGTGTTCAACAACTTATGGGAACTTAATTTGCAGTATGAATTTACTGGAGTATGTATTATGGCCGGAACAATCTTACCTTTAGTGCTTGTGTACTCTTTTCCACTCGCCCGAAAAACTTACGTAATTGAGATAAACAATTTGTTTCATGTTTCGGACAAGTGAATTGTTACCTAGATCCTATGATATCACACCTCTAGACTTTTTCCTTTGAGGTTACGTAAAATCCAGTCTACATGAATAAACCGGCTAAATTAAGGCGTTGAATAGCCAATATTGGTCGCATCATTAATCGAAATGTTCGAACGCGTCATCGTGAACTGGAACCTCAAAAAATTTTCAAATAAAATTAATTTTTTTCTTTGTTTTTTTACAACAGTCACACCAAATGATATCAACGCAGCCGCTGTTTGGTTAAAATTGAAATTGTGTGTTGTTATAATGATTTTAAAAACATATTTTATTTTATGTCGCTATTAGCGAATACGGCCGGTTTGCGCTCGACCGTTTTGCGCCCTTACCTGAAATCGACCGATTTGCGCTTTGCAATTTTCATAATATAAAACTATAACTACTATAGTTTCCTTAATCGGCCGATTTGCGCTCTCTGGCAATATAATTTTTACAGGGTACAGTTTTCGTATGAAAAAAAAACAAATAAAGATGGTTCGATTTTTTGGAGTTGTTTGAAAGAGAAAACTGAAAAATGTCGAGGCCACATAATTATGGATAATAACACAATAAGGAAGCCGTACATTCAGTGCTCGAAAAAGAGCTAGGGAAGACAATAGTTATTTGCCGATGTCAAAAATATATCAGATGAATTTCAAAGATTATATAGTCAAGGACTGGATTTCGTGACAGACATCCCAAAATTCTCTTCAGTGAAAAGTGGTTTAAACGATTGTAGAAAACGTGCGCGTGGGCTGCTCACAGATCCAGCGGTAGCATCCGAAATAGTATTTTCAGAAGAAATTATTACAATGAGGGACAAAACGAAATTTTTATTTATCGACAAGACCACTCCCTCGGGATACAGAATCTTGGTGTTTGCCAGCAACAAAGCTAGGCAGATTTTGGTTAACAGTAAGGACACTATTTATGGATGGAATATTCAAAAGCTGCAGTAAGCAATTTAGTCAAATATATACCGTTCATATCGATATTGGTGTTCTTTGCAAACAACTTTGTCCTAGCAAAGAACATTAATAGAAACAGACATACTAACATATATAGAACAAAAAAGACTAAAGTGGTATGGACATGTAAGAAGAACTAGCGACAGCAGATGGATAAAGAGAATAACCGAATGGAGCCTTATAGGAAGGAGGAAAAGAGGACCCCGAATATATATCGATATTGGTAGTACGTCAGAGGAGACAAATACAATTCCATTGATATTTGCGTTACTTCCTAAAAAAACCATACGATATGTTATTTTCATCAATGAAAGAGAAACTACCAAATTGGAAACCATCTCTTATAAAACTGGATTTTGAACAGGCAGTGATTGGTGCCTTAGAAAACTATTTTCCCGAAGCCAAAATTTCTGGTTGTAATTTTCATTTCAATGTATATTGTATATGGAAAATATTCAAAATATTGGACTTCTTTCTGAATACACTGACAACGAAGAGATACGTTTGCACATAAGAATGTGTGCTGCTTTAGCGTATCTACCCATAGAAGATATCGATGATGGCTGGTTATGCATTCAAGAAACCTTTCCTATTTCTGAAAAAATGGAACAGTTTTATAACTACTTTGTCAAACAATGGTTAGAAAATACTCACTCAGGAAATGTGGAATTGCCATGATCAAAGACATCGCAGTAATAACGTTTTAGAAGGTTGGAATCATCGTCTGAATACATTAATAAGACCACATCCCAATGTATTCCAATTAGTGAAGTGCCTGGTTAAAGAAGCAGAATATTGTGATCACCTTTATGATCGATTTCCTTTCAATCTAGAAGGAAAGCGGCGCAAGAAAACATATATTAATTTTGATGAAAGAATATCCAAAACTTTACAGAAATATAAAGATAAAAGGAACTTAAGGTTGTGTTTAAGGACATTGGCATATATGCAGAAGCTGCAATAAATAGACAATTTTTCATTCCTAAGAATTTTTTGTATTTTACTGTATTAAAATTTTGAAAAAAAAAACGAAAAAAAAAAAACAAAAAAAAATTAACAAATTAAAAAAAAAAACGAAAAAAAATGAAAAAATACAAAAAAAACATCTAAACACGCCAATGTTTATATTATGTATAAACTATCACAGTCCCAAGCCTGAATGAAAGTGTGAAGGGAAGATAGATAGTTTTATGATTTTTTAAAACTAATTTTACTAGCCTAACCGTTACCTAATCGTTATGGTAGAATAAAATTAAACGTCGATTACAAGAGAGCACAAAATGGTCGATATAAGAAAATAATTAGCTATACATCTCCATTAAGAAAGTGTTGCTAAAGCTCCATTAAGGCGGGTACACATTTGCGAGCAGAACTGTTCACGAACCGTACGCGTACAGATCGTTGAAAAATATTCTACATCGTACTGATCGCATACTTATCTCGATCCATGGAAAGCGACAAACCAACAACGAACACACATATGTGCGAAATGATTCATTTTATTTATAATTTGGGTACTGATTATGTTTCTGATTATGTTTCTGTTTTTGCTTGTTTAACAATAATCAGTTTACTGTTTTCTCACGTCTCTAGGGACACGTCATATTCATTTAATTTGTAATTAGGGTATTTATTACGTCACGTTTCTAGCTTCATGTTCAGTCAACAAAATATTTCATTTTCCGTTAATACCATCTTTGCAAGTGTGTTGTGTATTTTTGGATTGCAAGGATGTCTGATCAAGAGCAAAATACTGCAATTAAACTAAAAACCGCGAACTCAACGTCAAAATGCGTACACATTTTGGAGACGTAGGGGAGACTGGTGTCATTTGTAACAAGAGTGATATTGGCGCAATCATTTGAGATAAATCAAAACGCACTAATATGCATAGACGGATATCTGCCTCACACCACCGACTGTAGTTTCAGAGTTGGCCGTAACCTACTGCACAAGTTAGAGTCACTTGTTTCTATCATCATCATAAAAGTAAATTTTAGTTGCGCCACAAATTGTTGATTTTTAACATCTTTACCTCCGTTTACTGTAGCTAACTTTTTCTATGAAGGGCATAATATATACAAAAATCATCTTTCTTATTTATAGGTTAACTTGGTGTCGATTGTAACACACACTGCGGTGTCGTTTCTAACATGTTACAATTTACACCTATTATACTATTATTTAATAGAGTTTAATTATTTTCTATGGAATATTTTGGTCATGTGATGAGAGGGAAAAAGTACCGATTGTTCCAGTTAATTATCCAAGGAAAGATTCAGGGCAAACGAAGCGTGGGGAGACGACGTATATCTTGGCTGCGCAATTTAAGAGACTGGTTCCAGTGCACATTTAACCAATTATTGGGGTTAACACCAATAGTTATTTATGACGAAGCAGCTAGGAAGGAAATAGATACTAACCAATCTATTAGAAAAGTGACTAAAGATTATGGTATGTGTCACGATTCTTTATATCGCTATGTTAAATCGTTAGCTGAAAACTCACAATCTCTGGTTGGATACAATCCTCACAACAGAGTATTAAATGACGAAATGGAGTTACAGCTTGCTAAATACTGCGAAACTGCTGTATATTTGTATTTCGGACTTACCACAAAAGATTTACGCAAGTTAGCTTTTCAATTTGCAAAGTGTAACAGACTGCCCTGCCCAGAAAAATTGGACACGACTAAACGTGCAAGTGAAGATTGGCTTATTGCATTCATGCGACGAAATTCAAATTTAAGTCTTTGTACACCTCAAGCTACTAGCCCTTCACGAGCAATGAATTTTAGTAAAGAAAATGTAAACTTTTTTAATAAATTGTCAACTAAATTAGACAGATATAATTTTGAGCCTTACAAGCTATCCAAAGTTATAGCTAGAAAAAAAAACTAAGCAAGTGGGGAATACCGTACCTCCAATGTTCGTCTTCACACGGTTACGTTTTCAAGACCACTTTATTAGAGATGGACCAGTTGAGTGTATAGGAACTGGAAATAAGTCTGGATGGACGCAAGATAATGAATTTCTTGTTATTACGAAACACGTAAAATCAAGTGAAGCCAATAAAGTGCTTGTATTGCTAGACAACCACTAGTCTCATATTTCAATTTCTCTGATTGAATTTTGGAGAGCTAATTTCATTACTCCACTTTCATTTCTGCCGCACACTTCACATAGGCTTAAACCTTTAGATAATAAATCAGTGGATGAAAAACAATGCTGAAAAAAGAATGACTATACGATTGGTCTTCAATTATGAGAACATCATTTCCTTTGACCACTA
The DNA here is from genome assembly GCF_040954645.1 of Diabrotica undecimpunctata. Lineage (NCBI taxonomy): Eukaryota > Metazoa > Arthropoda > Insecta > Coleoptera > Chrysomelidae > Diabrotica > Diabrotica undecimpunctata. Next base: position 125,406,616 of record NC_092811.1, read on the forward strand.
TGCCTGTCAATATTCTTGCTGGTTTCTCCTGCACTGGTATTTGGCCTGTCAATCAAGATATTCTCCAACGATAGTGATTTTACTGCATCAACTCATAGACCGTAACTCATAGACCTCTATATGAAGAAACCATTGAAATTAATCAACCTGAACCACCTACAGTTCAAGACAACAGTCACTTGAAAAGTCAACCGGGTCCATCCACTACCTTGTCACCTAAAATACATACTATTCCGTCAGCCAAGCCTAATAATCCAGCTGTATTTATTTCGCCTCAAGATATTAAGCCACTGCCGAAAGCATATCTAACCAAACTCAAAAAAGAAGGAAGAACGAGACGAAAGACAGCTATATTCTGACTGATACACCAGAGAAGATGTTGATTGAAGAAGAAAATTCGAAGAAAAGGGACACCTTCAAGCGTAAAGTTCAGGTTGAACATAATCTAAAGACAAAATCTTTGCAATTAAAGAAAAATATCAAAAAGAGAAAAGCAGCCCTGAAAGCAACCGAAAAAGAGTCTTCCAATGAGGAAGTTTTGTGCTTGGTATGCGGTGGTCCATATTCATCAAGCTCCGAAGATTGGTGGTTAGTACAATGTCGAGAATGTAAGCACGTTACCAATTTAAACTGTATAAACAAAAGCCCATTATACATTTGCTTTAATTGTAAATCTGACTGTGATTAGTGTTTTCTCTTTAAAAATATGTTACCAGAATTTGTTATTGGTTTTATTTCGAACGCTTACACATATTCTTTTCTGTCATTGTAGTATTAAATATATTTTTTACTACTTTCTATTTAATTTATTTACTCTATGGGTTAATTTCTCTAACAATCAACACCAGCAATCATTTCTGTAATACTTAACCAGCTTTTGAGCCAAAGATACTGTGTAATAGACTCCCTAGTATAGGCTAGAATAAATTAAAAATTTCAAAAACTTCAACTGACTCAAAAAAACAATTTGTGAGATTTGTAACAACCCACACCAATCTCCCCCACACACACGAAAGGCACAATCGAAAATGTTAAATCAAAACAGCATTTGCTTGTTTAACAAAAATAAAAATATGTACAATAATCAGTTTACTGTTTTCTCACGTCTCTCTAGGATGAAACACGTCATTCACACAATGTCGATTTGATAAGACTTTAGATAAGATAAGAGACAATAAAAATGTTCGCTGCGTCTAGTAAGCGCCGTCCAAACTGAAAGCCGAGCTTCCTTTGAAGTCGTGAAATAAACCGCAACAATTTGGTTCGCGACGAGTCACGATGAAACAGTACGCAAGCGGTTTTTTCTGCCGTACACATTAACGAATATAGCGCTCACAAACGGTTCGCGAACAGTTCTGCTCGCAAATGTGTACCCGCCTTTAGAGCGCAAACCGGCCGATTTCAGGTAAGGGCGCAAAACGGTCGAGCGCATATCGGCCGACACCGCTATTACCTATAATAGTGTATGTAATTTCACTATATGGATCTTTCTGTAATTATTATTTTTGATAAGGTATTTCGACACGAATAAATAAATAAATTAGACTTTGTTATATAATTTAAGTATTTGTAAGCTAATAAATATTTCCTTCATTTCTTAAGATTTCTGTAGTTATTTTATCTATTATAAGGAATTTATCATTTTTATTTTTAGACAAAAATTATTTTGAATATAGAATCGGCAGATAATATAATTTCCATACTTATGAATCACACTCTGTACTTTTAACTAGTATAAAACCATAAAAATTTATCCGAAAGTGTCGAGAAAATAAGAATATTAGTTTGGTAAACGTAAAATATGTCAGGTAAATCCACTATCTGATAATATCGATTTTTTCTATTCACTAAAACCAAAGTCATGTATTCAGTTATCTTTAGACAGAAAAGTGTCAGCTTTAAATTCTTTATAGAGGTAACCTATTGGTAATAAATTACACTCATCTTTTTACTGGATGCTTTCTATACCTTTCGGTTACAGTACAAAATGTTTATTACATTTTAAAGAGTAATACACAAACTCCATACATAGTTAATAAAAAAAAAAAGTTCATTTCGTATATTAATTTTTTTTAGATTGATAGCTAACACCTCCTTTTTAACTTCATTTATACAGGGTGAGTCATGAGGAACTTTACATACTTCTACCATATGTAGAGTCCCTCAGGGAGCATATCATGTGGCCACTAAAAAATGTCAACTCCTCTTCTTTATTAAGTAACAGGGTGATTTGTGTAATTGGCCATTTATTTCATTTTACTGTAGTGTTTATACGGCTCATTGCTCATTTAATTTTTTTAATTTTTGCATGATACAGTACACTACTATCAAGCATTCGACTGGTATTAGCTAAACTAAAAAATTCCAGGACTGGCTTTGGAAAAATTAATTTAGGGATTCGTATTAAATATTACACCCTGTATAAATTTTTTTTAAAATGCAATAAGTGATTTTCAAACTACATAAATAGCCAATGAAAACGACATATGTGACAATGTTGTCGCACTTTTATTAAATTTTTAGTGAACGATCGAATCTTACCAAAAATAGAACAACCATAATGAAGTATCAAATTATAAGGTATTAATTTAAACAAATGTTATAAATTTCAAACATTTTAATTAAAATGAGTTCCTACAACATAATCTAATACGTAGAAAATTAACATCTTTACTGTCATTTTGTATTATCTCTACGATAGAATCAATTGTTTTTCAATTTTAAATTTTTACTCATAGATCGTATTGGGGCATTATTTTCGATAAATAATAAATTAAATTGATTAAAAAGTCAAACCTCTTGTATGTGTTAGTTTTTGTTGATTGTAAATGATTAAAATTTTATGTCAAATAATAATACATTGCATCAACTGTACTAAATAAAAATAAATCTAAAAAAGTTTAAAATGAAGGTTGGCGTTGACCGTTTGACGTTTCTTGATATTTTATACCCATTGTCATTATTGTTATTATCAATTGTTATTTATGTGTACAAGAATACATATTTCTTCTGTCATATCTACGTTAAGTACATTGTGTTAGTTTTGGTAGAGCTTTTGTTACTTTCGTTCAAAATGCCACATCAGTTTTCGACACAGCATATGCAGACATAATATTTGTTTATGGATTCTGTAATGGGAAATTTTAGGGCTGCTAGTAGAGAATATCGCAGGAGATTTCCTAATCGTCGAACTCCCAGTCATCCAACATTTGGGTCAGTTTTTAATTATTTGCGAGAAAATGGCACTTTTCCTAGTGGAACAACAGAGCGACCTGTAGATGAAGCGCAGGAAGATGACATTATGGACGCCGTTACTATGAACCCTACAATAAGCACTAGACAAGTAAGTCGAGAACTCAATGTTACTCAATCAAAAGTAAGTAGAGTCTTACAAAAAAATAATCTATACCCATATCACATTCAAATGGTTCAGCGACTACATGCTGGAGATGAGATCGATAGGTTGGAATTTTGTAGATGGATTAACAATAATCGACCAACGCTATACAGGACACTATTTACAGATGAAGCCCAATTTACCAGAGACGGGATAAATAATTCACGAAATTCACATGTGTGGGCAGAAGAAAATCCCCATGCTATTCGAGAACGTCGTTCTCAGTTAAGGTTTTCGGTTAACGTGTGGATTGGTGTCATAAATAACCAATTAGTAGGTCCTCACTTTTTTGATGGTCCTTTAACAAGGCAGGTCTATTTGAACTTTCTACAAAATATTTTGCCGAATTTGCTTGCCAACGCGAACGTTGCTATCTGAGGGATGTATTTTCAGCATGATGGGGCACCCCCACACTTTTTACTGGCAGTGAGACAACATCTCAATAATGTTTATGGCAACAGGTGGATAGGACGTGCAGGTCCTATTTCGTGGCCTTCAAGATCCCCTGATTTCAATCCCGTTGATTACCATATTTGGGGACGATTGAAGCAACTAGTTTACGCAGTGAATATTAATAACCGACAACAATTAATTGATAGAATTATACATTGTTGTAATACTAGTAGAAACGATCCCCAGAGTATCCGTAATTCAATACGTCAATTAACAATTCGGCAACAAAAATGTGTACAGGCTGCAGGGTTCCATTTCGAAAATCTATTTTGAATTATTTTTATTTTGTTACCATTATTGTATCTTTTCCAGTTCTAATTTATGGGTTTATCATAACTATGTACATATTTTTAGTTTTTTTTTTAAATTGTTCTTCGTTATTGTTAGTAGTTACTGTTTTTTGTTGTGCAGTGACTCAGTTTATCATTTCAATTAAAATGTTTGAAATTTATAACATTTGTTTAAATTAATTACCATATAATTTGATACTTCATTATGGTTGTTCTATTTTTGGTAAGATTTGATCGTTCACTAAAAATTTAATAAAAGTGCGACAACATTGTCGCATATGTCGTTTTCATTGGCTATTTATGTAGTTTGAAAATCACTTATTGCATTTTACAAAAAATATATACAGGGTGTAATATTTAATACGAATCCCTAAATTAATTTTTCCAAAGCCAGTCCTGGAATTTTTTAGTTTAGCTAATACCAGTCGAATGCTTGATAGTAGTGTACTGTATCATGCAAAAATTAAAAAAATCAAATGAGCCGTATAAACACTACAGTAAAATGAAATAAATGGTCAATTACACAAATCACACTGTTAATTAATAAAGAAGAAGAGTTGACATTTTTTAGTGGCCACATGATATGCTCCCTGAGGGACTCTACAAATGGTAGAAGTATGTAAAGTTCCTCATGACTCACCCTGTATATATGAAAGGCTTAATGTGAAACAATGACAAGCCACATGAGTTCAAAAAGAGTTAATGCTATGCTCGGTTAAAGTAATAGCAAAGAATATAAACGCATAATACCTCCAGGTGCCGTGGCCTTGGGGTAGACTTTCCGATGGGATTATCCAGTTTAACGGAGGCGAGATTTATCTTCTCAAACCTTAGTCCTTTAGAACAAAACTTTGCAAGAATTAAAATGGGACAAGAAATCACCTGTCCTCTTCCAACAAACAAAGGGACTAAGACAAGGCTGCTGTCTGTCACCCACCTTATTTAAAATCTATTTGGATAGATCCTTAGTGAAATGGGTAAAAAAATGTAGAAACATGGGAATAACGGTGAAAGAAAACAAGCTATATACACTTTTCTTTACGGATGACCAGGTAGTAATTATCGAAGATAGGTACGATCTTAGCTATATGGTAAAACTGCAAGAAGAATATGAGGTGGCAGGTCTAAACATGAATATTACAAACATGTGAATATCTCTCAGTGGGAACAGATGAAATATGTGACCTAGTCTTGAAAGACGACAAAATTAAAGGCGTGCAATCGTTCAAATATTTTGGGGTCATTTTGAACAAGAAGGGAAATAGCGCAGATAAAATCAGGGAAAGAATAAACAAGAGCAGAGCAGCGACCCGTGCCTTAAACTCGCTTCTCTGGCAAAAAACAATTCGACGAGAAACCAAAAAACCACATTTACAGTAGTATAGTCCAAAGTATTACACTTTACCGTTCGGAAGTATGGGACGTCACCAAAGCTAATAGAAACAAACTTATGACGACAGAAATGGATTATCTAAGACGAAGCTGCGGTAGATCAAAAATGAAGAGAGTTAGAAACGAATAAATAAGAAACGAAATGAAATTGGAGCCAAATATCAATGATGGCATAGAAAGAAAACAATTAATCTGGGTCGGACATGTTAAAAGAATGCCAGAGTACAGATGGCCTAGAAGAGTACTGTAATGGATCCATCCTCAAAAGAAGAAAGAGAGGACGACCACGGAGAAGTTGGCGCAACGATATTGACGAAGCAATGGCGGCAAGAGACTTAGAAGAGACAACTGCATATGATAGAAAAAGATGGAAATTGGGGGCGGAGAAGCGGCGGCAGCCGTAATATATCCGTTATTATTATATTATAAACGTTAGTTCTGATATTTCCGATGCTCTCTACATGTTGTCAGAAAACTCTTCGGTGATCGCAGTCTTCCTTGATTCTCGTTTGTAGCAGCCAGTCTCTCTTGATTGGCAGCGACATCCTTTCTTACGTCTTCGGGTTTATGATGCCTGCTAGGATATGGACCTTGTCCATAGATATTAGTTGCAGCTGATCCTGTAAGTCGCCCGAGGGTATACACATCTATTAATGCCCACGATGCCTACAAACTTTGATGTCATACTAGTTTGTTATAGTAATCACAATCTATAGTTTATTTTTATGAACGAGAGAGTAATTAGCATAATTTTAACTGGTACCTCCGACCACTCCATGGGCGTGCTCAAGATTAATTGAAAAATTACTTTGAATAATTGTAAAAAATAAATGAATTATTTCAGTGTTATAAAGTGTTATGTGTATGTAAACAAAAGTGACCTCTTTTATCACACACTATATTAGAACTGACTGGCCTACATTAAAAAGGGTTTTAAAAAATTCACATTTTTTTTAATTTTTAAAAATTACAAAAGAGAAAAAGAGTTTTTAAAACCGTCTAAGGTATGTTAAATAGATGAATAAAAATATTAATATAAAACTTACAGCTACTTGTTACAAATCCAAATCAGATTCAGAAGATGAACTTTCAGAACCAAGATTTATAATAACTGGCTCGATCATTTTATCAGTAATATTGTCCAGCTTCCACATTTTTTCCTCTTCTTTAATAGTGTGATTTACTGCCTTTTCCCAGTTTTCAGGTTTTACATTATTTACGGCCTCCAAAAACAACTGTTTAACATCATGAATTTTAAAAGTGGTATTTTTTCTTGAAACTTCACTCTTTATCTGTGCCCATACCAGTTCAATCGGGTTTAATTCACAATGATATGGTGGGGATCTAAGTACTGTCATTCCACGATTTTTGGCAATTTCATCAATTTCGTATTTTTTAAATTTTTCTTTATGAATGCACACAACGAATAAAGTTCCTTTCTTATAGATCCGGGATGGTACGTAATATTTTTTGAACTCAGCCAATTCTGCAAGTCTTTTTTTAACCACTTGGTTGTGGGCAGTCCTTCTATAAGTCTGGAGTGATAACTTGCATTATCCATTACTATTACACAGTTCTTAGGAAGAAGATTTATCATTTGTTCGAACCATTCTTACAAGACATCAGCGTTCATGTCTTCATGGTAGTTACCGGTACGAGTTGATTCAAAAGTTAATAAACCACCTTCAACAAAACCGTCTGAACTGCCAATGTGTACTATTATCAGCCTGCGTCCCTTTCCTGATGGTGGGTTTAAACCAGTAGATAAGTTATTTACAAAAGCGTGCCTTTGACTTGTAACAGTTTCATCCTGCCAAAATTTATTTGGTGTATGACCCTCGTTGATCCATGTTTCATCAAGAGAAAATGTTTTTCTTTTTTGGTTTCTCATTTCCTTTATGGTTCTTAGAAAATGTCTTCTCCATATGACAATATCGCTTCTTTCTAATAAAATAGACTTTCTGGGATTCTTTTTCCAGCGGAAGCCTATTTCTTTTAAAAGTTTCCATAACGTACTTCGACTCATTTCTGGGTAATCCTTATCATCTCGAACTGAGACAAGAACTTTATCCAATGTTGGAAATTCTTGTCTAAAGAAGAATTCATGCACTTTCCGTCGAAGTCCTTCTTTAAAATGATATTCTATTTGAAATTTTGGTTTCCCTGGAGCATTACGTGGCATTTGAAAACTACCACATTTCTCTTCTTTAATAACTCTGTATATCGTAGATTTCCCAACACCAAGTGTGCTGCTAACTAACTCAACGGTCTCATCAACACTTTCACATAAAAGTTTGTCTGTAAATGATTTAAAACAATTAAATATTAATGTTTTTTCATTAACTGTTAAAGGACCAATTTTTCGGCGTTTACACGGCACTTCCAAATTTTCCATAACACTAGTATACACAATAAACTGCACCTTGCAACTGAAGTACCTACTTTTAGTGAACTGTTAAGAATTTTGAATACGCCACTTGGACCTTCCTATATACAAAATGGAAAAACCCACTATCACATTTTCTGTGGAATAAGTTTAGAAGGTAATTATATAGTCAATTACTGTCGTAGATTCCTGGAATTAAAGAATTAAATGTTTGATTGTTGAAACCCTTACTTCGTGGAATGCACTCATTTCAGATAAAATAAAACGTTTTATTTTATCTAAAGAATTAAACTTTATTTTGCAAATAGGCAAAGAATTAAACTTTATTTTGCAAATAGGTAGGTACTTATTAAAATTTTATTGGTTATATATAACCAATAAAATAAACATCTTACATTTCTTACAAATTCATTAGTACCTGTTAACCTCCATCACTCCGACACTGGCAACCTTATTTAGAGATTAGTAACCCTCACAACTATTGTATTCTATTCTGCTCCAAACTTTATACCTGGTGGTCATAGTCAATTTAAAATTGTTTTCCTATATACTTCTGTAAACTTGTTGACAAATATCTGTTTTTCATTGAGTCACCCGTATCAACAGTTGAGGGATTTGCATACATAATTTATTGTTTTATTACTCTCTCATACATAAAAATACACTATAAATATTTTTAACAATTTAGAAAATTTATCAAGACATCTGCGGCTCTTAAACCTGTGAAAAAGTGAAAATATCAGATCTATCTATCACCGGATCATCCCAGAATTGCCAATTTTATGTGAATTCTACTAAATAATGTTATGTAGTTATAATAATTCTCTATACCTGTGCGGGTCACAAGCAATAAAAATACGATAATGAACTAGTCTGACAAAAAGGAAGACCTGAACCTTATTTTGGGGTGTCTCATGAAAGTGATTATGCAAAAAAATCTCATGGAAATATTTTTCCGGACGAACGCGAGCTTTTCGCCTTGTCTAACTGATTTTAACTTATAGACGAATTCTAAATATATCCAAAATATCAGCCACTTTTGACATGAATTATTAATAAATATGGCTAAATATACGAAAAAAATAGAACCTAAAACAAGTGTTGGATAGTAGGTACAGCGACTGTCAAACACACTGTATTTTTGCTCATTTCCTTGGTGTAAAGTATTTTTATGTTTCTGGATAAAGAGATTTATTTTCAATAAGGGATTTTTCAAATTTACTAAATCATGTGATTATAAATTAATTATTTCATTTTAACTGAAAATAATTGAGCACTCTATTTTATATATATAATTATACCTACGTATAAAATTATGTTCATTATTGGAAATGAAATAACTTTAATTATAATTTCAGTTTAATGAAGCAGTTTACTAAAATGGAAGCCAGTTTGTGCAATGTAGAAATTTATACAAATTTCTAAACGCATGATATTGATATGTATTTGTTATATATACCAATAATAACAATCAAAATGATATAATGATTATGTATGTATAAATTATATAGTGTTAATTATTCATACCTATATTATAATATTATATTTATAATTTCGTTCGCATCAACTACAAAGATGTACTAGGAATAGGGCAATAAAATCTTCTGTTCTTTTTTCTTTTTAATTGTCCAACATTTAATTCCGTACATCATAACTGGTCGTATGGTGGTTTTATAGAATTTTCCTTTGAGTTTAATTGGAAATTTTCTGTCACACAACAACCATTCGCCTTCTTTCTTCTTTATTTTGTAATACCATTCGTAGGTGTTTAAAGATATTACTGCGCACAATTAATTTCATCATGTATAGTTTGTTTTTAACCTGCTTGGTTCCCAACCTCTGCCTCTTTCTCGGAGAAACCTGTAACCTCTCTCTCTCTCTCTCTAGAGAGAGAGAGAGAGAGAGAAGAGGTGGCGGATAGGAGCAGTAGTTTACCAGTGGGTGAAGGGGAAATAAAATATCTCGACCAGTGTGTTAACGCTAAATCTTAGTCTTCTTATTCTTCCTCAGCTTTTCCCTTTGCAGGAGTCGCTGTGTGTAATTCGTTTTCGTTACTTATTTCTGTTCATCGTGTCTACTTCATTTTCTTTCTCAAATCTTCCGCCACTTAGTTTCTTAGGCAATCAGAAAGGGAGGAGAATATCTATGTTCAGTTTAGAACGTACTGGTTGCTCCATTTCGCCTTGTGTATGTATATTACCATAGACAAATAATAGGCAATATGTGTGTAAGAAACTATTTAAAAACAAGTAATCAATAAACAAAATTACATACATTCAATTCCAATAAATTCGTTAATCCCAATATTTAGAAGTAAACCAGCTGTACGGAATACGATACTAACTTTGGTTATCTATATTACAAATCTTATCTACTGCTAAATCATAACAGAAGTATGCTAGACTCTGATACGGCAGGACTGCTGGAATCTGAACTATTTCCATACCAATAGGTGTGCCTTCTTCTAACGAAGGTTGGCAATCACATCTTTAAAAGTTTCCCTATCTTTTGCAACATGAAATATTTGTTCAACACTAAGGTTAGTCCAATCTCAGATAGTCTTCAGCCAAGATTTCTTCTTTCTTTCCAAGCTGTAAAATATATTTTTACAAATAATGTTTTTTAATAAAATAGCTGTCTGGTTTCTTTTTGCCGTAATGGCTTTGAAAATTAAAAATTAAAAGTAAATTCGTAAAAAATAACAAAACGTAATTATTTTAAAAGAATCTTAAAAGATAACTTGTTCGACTCTAATTTACTCTCTTTTAATGTAAATACGACAGTAACATTATTATATAAAGGATGTTAACTATCGTATAACAAGATCTTTATATCGTATAACATAACTTGTAATTTATGTAATTTCAGTAAATTGTAATTGTTATTGATATTTTCTTACTTGACTACTTGACTTACTCTCTTGACTTATTGTAAGCATTGTTTATAAAATTGTACAATTTTCAGTGACAATAAAGCATATCGATGGCGTCACGACAAAAAGGCATAAGCGCCAAAATTTATAAATTTATGTTTTGGTATCAAAATAAAATACATTTTACGTCCTATCGACTATTAAAATGACGCAGCTGTAAAAAATTCTAACTCGACTAAAACAAGCTTTGAATTTTCTAACCGCCAAACGAGTTTCTTAAAAGATGAGACACCGAAATCAGTAAGCGACAAGATCCGTAGTGGAAGGTGGTGCTTACGTCTTGGGTCTGAAAACGTGGTTATATCAATAAGGTAAACAATAATTTAGAATATTATTAATATTTAATGTTTTGTTAAGCGTTTAGTTAGATTATTTATCTTGAGAAATCATAATATACCATAAGAATGTACAATTTTACCGACTGTCGGTTAGGCCTTTTTAGAAAATTTTTTTTCGTTTATCTAACCGCCATTTGGCCATTTAAAATACACTATGACTTAGATTTGCCATAGAAAAGTTACTACTTAACCGACTTAAATAAGGTTTGAACCTAAATAAAATATATATTGATTTTGTTGTATAGTTTTCTTTTTTTTAATTTTAAAGTTATATTTTGGTAGTAATATTATTTTAAAAAAACATTGAATGGCGCTTACTTCTTTTTTTTAATGGTTTTTAGAATGGTTTCTCGGGGGCACAAAATAATGAATCTTGCATTGCAATCCATTTGGGAAGATCAGAAAAGCAATGTGCAGGAATCCAGCGGAAATAATAAAAACCATGGTTCATTTGGTTCATTTTCCACTGAAAATGAGGTTCTCAATGAAGCGCTAAAGCATGATATTCTTTTAGAGCCTGTACTAAAAGACCATGAACAAGAACTCCAAATGCCTAGTTCTGTTCTAGATGATGATGCCATTGTGGATTTCAGTTTTCCTCAAGTCTAAATTTGAATATTGACAGCCGTTTATTTTCGAATATTGATGAAACTGCCGAAGAAGAGACTGATTTATTAACCTGTGATAAAAAGCTTGTACCTTACTCAGATAGTGATGATACTGATGATAGTAGTAATAATGCCGCAATAGTATTTAGTTCATTAGTTGATGATAAGATAGGTTGTAATGATTTTATACAACAAAATGCTTCTTTAAACTCCGAATCAGATTCATCATCCTTGACAGTATTTTTTAAAAATGAGACTGAAATTGACAGCATTAGTTCTAGCTCACTACGTTCTAGCTCATCAACTGGTTTAATTTTCTGTTATATCGGTTCTTCGTTTCTATTAGTTTGTTTTGTTATTGATAAATGTTATTTTCTGTTATCAAATTTTGATTTGCATTTTATTTCTATTAGTTTTATAATACAACTTACTTAGATATCAATGTAGAAAAAATGGTACGTTTTAATAGTTTTTGTTGTTTTTTACTTAATATAAGGTGATAATTATATTAACTTTTATTTTTGTATTTTTTTACACCAATATAACTCTAAGAAACTATAAATATATTATTGTGTATTGTTTAATTTGTATTATTTTTACATAATTGTTATGCTTTAAAATGAAAAGATTTATTCTCCATTTTTGTTATAATTCCGTAAAATTAAAAGGCGTACAAGTTCCTAAGCGACGTTTTTTGATCAAAATCCTTTTTTCGAAATATGGTAACCGCCTTTCAAAAAGGCTTAAACACCACAGAACCTAACATTAAAGGCGTAAGCACCAAAATGTTAAATATCTCATGTTTATAATAATTGTTTTATAAATAACATATGGTAAGTCAGAAACTGAAGACTCTAGCCAGTCTTCAGTTTCCTGACGACTGGCTAGAGTCAACTTTTGTTGCCATACCGAAAAAACCAAAAGCAAAGTCTTGTGATCAACATCGGATGATAAGTCTAATTAACCACATTTCGAAGGCATACACCAAGGTTATTTACAACAGAATAAGCAAAAAATGCGAGGATAATATTGGAGATTCGCAGTTTGGGTTTCGGAATTCTCTTGGGACAAGAGAAGCACTTTTTAGTCTACAGGTACTTATCCAGCGCTGCAGAGATATGAACAAAGACGTGTACATATGCTTTATAGACTACGCAAAAGCATTCGATAACGTAAAGCACGAAAAGATAATTGAAGTTCTCCATAAGATCGGAGTCGACTACAGAGACATTCGAACAATAGCGAGTCTCTATTGGGGCCAAACAGCTAAAGTGAAAGTAGGATCTACATTTACCAATAAAATTGAGATCAAGAAAGGGGTACGACAGGGCTGTATCTTGTCTCCTATTCTCTTTAATATATACTCAGAAGAAGTATTTAAGACAGCGCTGGAGGAAAGCACAGAAGGCATAAAGATAAATGGAGAAATAATTAATAACATAAGGTATGCTGATGACACTGTGATTCTAGCAAGTAGCATGGAGGAACTGAGTTGCCTAATGAGTAAGATACAAAAAACAAGTGCACAATACGGACTAAATATCACAAAAACCAAATGGATGTTAGTAAGCAAAACCCAACAACCACCACAGCAACTGATAGTAGACGATGAAAGAATTGAACACGTGGATTCGTACATCTACTTGGGAACAACAGTTAACTCAAATTGGGATCAAGCGAAGGAAATACGTATAAGAGTAGAAAAGGCAAGAGCATCGTTCACTAACATGAAGCAAATTTTCACCTCTAAAAGCCTCACCCTACCTCTCAAAATTCGACTTCTGAAATGTTATGTATTCCCGGTTTTGTTATATGGAATGGAGGCGTGGACAATGACCGCAACATTGATGAAAAAAGTAGAGGCCTTCGAAATGTGGGCTTACCGACGTATATTACATATATCCTGGACTGAGCACGTGACCAACGAAGAGGTACTACGCCGGATAGGTAAAGAGAGAGAGGTAGGAATAAGTATAAAGAAAAGAAAGTTGGAATACTTGGGTCACGTTATGAGACACAATAAATATAGAGTACTACAACTGATCGTCCAAGGGAAAATGGACAGCAGAAGGGGTCCAGGGAGGAGAAGACACTCGTGGCTCCAAAACTTGCGGCAATGGTTCGGATTGTCATCTGCTGAACTATTCAGATCTGCCGCAAACAAAGTCAGAATAGCCATGTTGATTGCCAACGTTCGGAACGGACAAGGCACATGAAGAAGAAGTCAGAATGCCTCAGTTCGATAATAATAAAATGCCAAAAAAATGTAAAAAAAGAAATATTAAGCGATATTAAACGTTTTTTGTGTCTCCTGAAAAGAACTGTCAATGGCGCTTATGTCTTTCTGTCGTGACACCGTCGATATCTCTATTCTATTTTAAATTAATAAAGCAATGATGGAAAACAAAGCCAAGTATGTATGCTTAATGGGGAATTTCAATGTAAAAATAGGGAAAGAAGAAAACCAAAACCAAAATGGAACAACATAGAATAAAATAGAATATACATATAGATAATTAATATGCATCGATAGAAATGTAATATTAGATACAGTAGTATTAAACACGATAAATATAGCTGACTATCACAGAATCTTAGTCAATGTTTTCCAATGTGACCCAATGCTTTCCTTCCAATGTGTTTTTCCTTTTTGCTTATCAATTACTTTTTAATTTGTTTTATTGTAGACATTGATCTTCTTCGATTTGTATTTTTGATTTTGATGTACCCTTTAGTTGCTGAGACTAACATCATGGCTATGTTTTGGAAAATTTTCGAGTATTCCTACATATTTCAGTATAAGGAATAATCCCAGTCTAAGCCCCGCCTATTTTTTGGATTTTGAAATCATAATTTCAAAAAACGAAAAGATAAAAGCATAACGTGGGCACTAATACATTCAATTTCAAATATCAAACATTTGTTCTATTCGATAAGCTTGTACAATGAAACAAATTACTCTATATGTGGTGGGGAACTGTAATCCAATAACTACGCATTAAAATATTAAATATTGTGGTGGCGTAAATCCGAAATAAAAATAAACATCGGCTTTTCCGCTTATTTATTTATTGCATCAATATTTATTCTGGAATGGAAATTTAAAATTGTATGCAATTTGGACAAACTTTTATAAAAATCGAAAATATTTGTATTAAATCGAATAATATGCAGTACGTGCACTTCATATATTTTTTAACCCATAACAACGACAGGCGGTCTCTCAGACGTATTCGGTTTTCGAATCCTTTATATTTTTCTAAATCGCGCACCCTACTGCTTAAAACTCAAGTGTAACTTTGTCTTAATGTAAATAACGGCTCATAACGAAATATCTATTACAGTGTCTGTAACAGGTCGTTTAGTTTTTTTTTGAGAACACGCTAACAAAACGGAAATGAGACTGAATACAATCCAAACGACTGATGCAATACCGCCATAACTAAAATGTGGCGGTATTGTAATCGACTATAGTGTATTTTTATGTATGAGAGAGTAATAAAACAATAAATTATGTATGCAAATCCCTAAACTGTTGATACGGGTGACTCAATGAAAAACAGATATTTGTCAACAAGTTTACAGAAGTATATAGGAAAACAATTTTAAATTGAGTATGACCACCAGGTACAAAGGTTGGAGCAGAATAGAATACAATAGTTGTGAGCGTTACTAATCCCTAAATAAGGTTGCCAGTGTCGGAGTGATGGAGGTTAACAGGTACTAATGAATTTGCAAGAAATGTAAGATGATTATTTTATTGGTTATATATAACCAATAAAAGTTTAATAAGTACCTACCTATTTGCAAAATAAAGTTTAATTCTTTAGATAAAATAAAACGTTTTATTTTATCTGAAATAAGTGCATTCCACGAAGTAAGGTTTTCAACAATCAAACATTTAATTCTTTAATTCCAGGAATCTACGACAGTAACTGACTAGATAATTACCTTCTAAACTTATTCCACAGAAAATGTGATAGTGGGTTTTTCCATTTTGTAGGAAGGTCCAAGTGGCGTATTCAAAATTCTTAACAGTTCACTAAACCAAATTTCGTCTACTGCGCCTTGGTCAGGAGTGCTTGCACTATCTCTACTTCAGTTGCAAGGTGCAGTTTATTGTGTATACTAGTGTTATGGAAAACTTGGAAGTGCCGTGTAAACGCCGAAAAATTGGTCCTCTAACAGTTAATGAAAAAACATTAATATTTAATTGTTTTAAATCATTTACAGACAAACGTTTATGTGAAAGTGTTGATGAGACCGTTGAGTTAGTTAGCAGTACACTTGGTGTTGGGAAATCTACGATTTACAGAGTTATTAAAGAAGAGAAATGTGGTACTTTTCAAATGCCACGTAATGCTCCAGGGAAACCAAAATTTCAAATAGAATATCATTTTAAAGAAGGACTTCGACGGCAAGTGCATGAATTCTTCTTTAGACAAGAATTTCCAACATTGGATAAAGTTCTTGTCTCAGTTCGAGATGATAAGGATTACCCAGAAATGAGTCGAAGTACGTTATGGAAACTTTTAAAAGAAATGGGCTTCCGCTAGAAAAAGAATCCCAGAAAGTCTATTTTATTAGAAAGAAGCGATATTGTCATATGGAGAAGACATTTTCTAAGAACCATAAAGGAAATGAGAAACCAAAAAAGAAAAATATTTTATCTTGATGAAACATGGATCAACGAGGGTCATACACCAAATAAATTTTGGCAGGATGAAACTGTTACAAGTCAAAGGCACGCTTTTGTAAATAACTTATCTACTGGTTTAAACCCACCATCAGGAAAGGGACGCAGGCTGATAATAGTACACATTGGCAGTTCAGACGGTTTTGTTGAAGGTGGTTTATTAACTTTTGAATCAACTCGTACCGGTGACTACCATGAAGACATGAACGCTGATGTCTTTCAAGAATTGTTCGAACAAATAATAGATCTTCTTCCTAAGAACTGTGTAATAGTAATGGATAATGCAAGTTATCACTCCAGACTTATAGAAAGACTGCCCACAACCAAGTGGTTAAAAAAAGACTTGCAGAATTGGCTGAGTTCAAAAAATATTACGTACCATCCCGGATCTATAAGAAAGGAACTTTATTCGTTGTGTGCCCTTCATAAAGAAAAATTTAAAAAATACGAAATTGATGAAATTGCCAAAAATCGTGGAATGACAGTACTTAGATCCCCACCATATCATTGTGAATTAAACCCGATTGAACTGGTATGGGCACAGATAAAGAGTGAAGTTTCAAGAAAAAATACCACTTTTAAAATTCATGATGTTAAACAGTTGTTTTTGGAGGACGTAAATAATGTAAAACCTGAAAACTGGGAAAAGGCAGTAAATCACACTATTAAAGAAGAGGAAAAAATGTGGAAGCTGGACAATATTACTGATAAAATGATCGAGCCAGTTATTATAAATCTTGGTTCTGAAAGTTCATCTTCTGAATCTGATTTGGATTTGTAACAAGTAGCTGTAAGTTTTATATTAATATTTTTATTCATCTATTTAACATACCTTAGACGGTTTTAAAAACTCTTTTTCTCTTTTGTAATTTTTAAAAATTAAAAAAAATGTGAATTTTTTAAAACCCTTTTTAATGTAGGCCAGTCAGTTCTAATATAGTGTGTGATAAAAGAGGTCACTTTTGTTTACATACACATAACACTTTATAACACTGAAATAATTCATTTATTTTTTACAATTATTTAAAGTAATTTTTCAATTAATCTTGAGCACGCCCATGGAGTGGTCGGAGCTACCAGTTAAAATTATGCTAATTACTCTCTTGTTCATAAAAATAAACTATAGACTGATATCTCCTTGTGCAATACTGCCGCAATTCATAATGTGGTAGTATTTCAGGTCGTTGAATTTTGATTTGTAGCAGTTTTGCACCACATAAATTGACGTTTTTGTAGATGTTCTAGGCCAAAAAACCAAAATTCAATTTTTCGGAAGTGTGACGGTATTGCAACAGAGGTGCGATATGAGTATATGCATATTGACGTCAGTAATAAACGTAGCAAACATTACAACAAAAGTTTTATTTAAAAGTCCTTTATAAAAGGCATATAAATTAAAATAAAAACCCTTTCGGGCTACATCATAGAAAACCTAATCGGTTTTACAATTCAATGACTACTAATGCGACTGACAAGTTATGTATAATTCGGCCTGTTATTAATTCCTCATCTGAAAAAATCTTATCTTTGCCTATAGAAGAATCTCTTAATATTAATGAACAGATATGTGCAACCAAAGCTCGACATCATATGAAACAATACTTGCAATACTATCAATGTAAGTTAATTTCCTTGCCTACAAGACATTTTGTTGTTTTAAATTTATTAACAAAATGGTTAACCTTGTTAAACTATATGGATAGATCATATTATGTTCTTAATTTCCTCTGATACTCTTGTAGCGTTTTATATTTAATATCTATATAATAGTATAAATTCTGTTTTAAGTTTTGTATTCAGTTGTTCAAAATATAGTTGTTTTTGTCTCTGTTACATTGTCAGGTATAAAATTATTCCGGTTAAAGCTAGGAAACGAGGACATTTAAAATAATCAATATAATACGTGCTATGTGTTATTTCGACGAATTTAAAAGAGTTGTTTTTGTCGTTGAAAACGATTTGTTTACATTCGAGTCCCCTAATATTCGGGTTGAAAAAGAGGTTCTTAGAAAAAATATTGCAAGTCAGGTATTCAATTTTTCTAAAACGTAATAAAGCTGGGAATATTTCAAGGTTGTTACGAACGAGTGTCGAGGGTATTATGTTTGTTTTAAGTTTATCGGAACAACTGGTTCCGGAAACCTAAGGGGAATTTATTTGGCGTTGAATTTGTAAAATGTAACAGAGATAGGAGTCAAGCAAGAGATTCAAGGTTAATTTTCACGATTGTAAGTCGTAACGAATTTGTGTGAGTTCCTTGGAATGTACGGGGTGTAAGAAACGTGGGGGGAGGTGATTTGCGTCTAGTTTTGGAACATCCGCGATGCGAAGTTTAGGTTGGGAAAAGCATTGAGTTTGAAAGGACGTGTGATATTTTTAATCACCAAGCCGGTAATTTTGTGTAATGGTTTAAGCTTCAAGACCGGTAAAAAGTGGTAATTACTCTCCGTAATATAACGGATTAGAATAGAGTAATCACTAAACCATCTAAAGGATTTGTGCAGATACCAGAATATGAAAAATATTTAAACCAGTATATAGGGTGTGCGGTTGATTTGCTTCCAGCCTCATTTTGTTGTCTCTGATCGTCATTGCAGTCTATGGAGACAGTTTTCTTTTGTTCCTGTTCGGAAGTGTTCCACCTAGCTTCTATCCCAGAGATGTTAGCAAGATTTTTAGAAGTTTAAGTGCAAAATTGTATGTGAATCCAAGGTAACATTTTGTGTTAATAGTAAAATAGACCTTTTTTTATAATAATAATTGCTTTCATTTAAATTTAAGAATCTGTAATAATTAAAATTATATATGTTAGGGCGTGGTAATAACTGTCATAATTTCATTCTGTCTTAAAATGTTGTGTTGACATACGACAGTTAGCTTTAATTTGTTTGTTTGATTTTAAAAATTTTAATTTGATTAAATAGAAAAGATGTTTCATAGAAAAGGTTAAATTTTACAGTATTTTTATATACAAGGATATCCTTAATTTCAATAATCTATTTTGGTCACATTAATAAATAACTAGACTTCGGCAAATATGCATATTGCATATTTTGCATATTGTGCATATTTTATGCAAATATTTCATATTTTGGCATATTTGTATAAAAGTTTGCATAAAGTGCATAAAAGTTCAGATTTTTATACTGTATTTGAAAATTTTTAAACATACCAATTTATTTCAATTCTTGTATAAAATTTTGTAGTCATTTTAATCAAGAAATGATCTAAGTACGTAATCTCTACAGGTACAAAACATTTACAATTTCAAAGAAGATCAATTTAAGTAGCCCTCAACATTCTTAGAAAGTCTCGGTCACTGAGGCATTCAGTTATTGGATAATCGCTAAGGGTTCGCTCATTTGCATTTTATGATCTAATCCCCAAATCTATCTACAATTTATTGTATCTTAACAGCAGGTAAACAGCTAATAGTTTTGTTCCTAATTTAGGGATTTTCCAAAATCTCCCAGTTTATTGAATTAGGTACCTAAACATTTCTAATTTGATGCTCAGATTTGTAAATCATTTTTGTTTTGATATTCAAAGCGTAAACACTCGTTGTGCGTAACAAAAAGGAAGATTGTGATTTTATAATGCCTAAAACAACCAGTGCTTCAACTTGGATTAAACCTTATAAAGAGCTGTCTATGGATATGGGAAAAATCTACTGTTCAGTCTGTGGCAAAATTGTAAGTATCTAATATTTTCTATTAAATATCTAATATTTCATACATACAGGGTGTTTCCAAATGACACTTACAACGTTTGACTGTAGATACTTCTCGAAAAATTGAACAAAACGATATAGTTAATGAGGGGTCAAACTTATTTACTTTTCGAGATACAGGGTGTTAAAATTAAAAAAAATTAAATTCTTTTAGTTAATAACAACAATAACTTTAAAACCAATAAACGTATTTACTTGAAATTTAGTACTCGTAGGTTGTTTTTAAATGAAAAATAGCTTCCTTTAGTGAGAAAAAATTGTCCATGGTACAATACAATGGTGTGTATTTAGAAAAATTTTTCACCTTTACTTTTTTTTATGAAGTCAGCTATTCTAAAACACAATTATTTTTATTGTAATTGAATTAACAAAAAAAAAACTTTTGTTGAATTTTAAAATAAGTTATATGATGTACTAATGGTTAGCAACAAAAACTAATTTGTGGATTAATACTGCATTTAAAACACTTAGCGAGTGTTTTTTTTTTTCCAAACCAGTTATTTGATTAACCAAAAACACCTTGTATGTTTTTATATTTTAAAGGTTGGGTTAAAATAAAGGTTTTTATTTTTATTTATAGATAGCATGTGAGAAGAAATTTCAGATAGACCAACATGTGAGAACTGCTTCACACATTGCAAAAAAAGGAAAAATAGGAGGAAAACATCAAACTTCAATGGCTAAATGTTTCCAATCTACTTCAAAAAAATTAGATGAGCAAGAAACTTTTAATGAAGACTTGTGTCGCGCATTAGTGTCTGCAAACATACCGCTTTCAAAATTAGCAAATATAAATTTTAGTTCGTTTCTAAAAAAATATTGCAAACTTAATGTTCCAAGTGATCGGTCTCTAAGAAGAAATAATGTGAACGGGCTATACTCGTCGGTGTTAATTAATATTAAGGAAGAAATTGCAGATAATTATTTTTACATATCTGTAGACGAAACCACTGATTCCTCAGGAAAGTATATTGCTCATTTATTGATTGGTGTTCTTAAAGAAGATACCTTACCAAAATCTCATCTTATTTCATGCCAGCAACTTGAGAAAACAGATGCTTTAACAATTTCGCGTTTTATACAAGAAACATTAGCAACTTTTTTTCTTCCGACAACTATTCCTTCTAATAAATTACTGCTTATTTTATCGGATGCTGCTCCTTATATGGTGAAAGCAGGACAAAATTTAAAAATATTTTTCCCAGATTTAATACATGTTACTTGTGTAGCGCATGGATTAAACAGAGTTGCAGAGGAAATACGAAAAAAGTTTCCTCTTGTAAATACCATGATATCGTGTCAAAAAAGTATTTCTTAAATCTCCTATAAGAATTCAACTTTATAAAGAAATGCTACCTAACATTCCTCTTCCACCACAACCTATTTTAACGCGATGGGGAACATGGTTAGAAGCAGCTAATTTTTATGCAGATCTTTTTGTTAAAATAAAGAACATAATTGACACGTTAACAGATGAAAGTTCCCAATCTCTTTTGGATTCTAAACAAACTTTTCAGAGTAACTTGCTTCAACAAGAACTTTCATTTATAAAATCAAATTTTAGTTTTGTTCAAAACACAATTACTCAGTTAGAATCACCAAAACTGTCATTGTTCGAAAGTACAGCATTAATAAAAGAATTTGCGTCATGTTGTCGGAACGTTAGAGGTAATATTGGAAAAGATATTTTAAAAAAATTTGAAGCTACTATGGAAAAAAATAAAGGTTACCATATTCTTTCTGAAGTAGTCAGTGTTCTAGCTGGAAATATTTCGGAAACAATTAATTTAGAACCAAATGTTTTGGTTAGTTTGAAAAATGCTCCCGTTACATCAGTTGATGTTGAACGAAGTTTTTCCATATATAAATATATGTACTCAGACAGAAGCCACAAGTTTTTGTTAGAAAATTTTGAACACCACTTGGTCATTTATTGTTACCATAATTCTAAATAAGTTTATTCATACTTAAAAATGATGTAGTTACTTAAAATAAATGTAAATCTTAATGAATAGTAGGAAATATTTAGTTATGTACACGTTTTTTTTTAAATAAAATTGTTACTATTTTACGATTTTTTTATTTATTTGTATGCATATTTTGTAAAATATTTGCATATTTTCGGGTAAACACGTGCATATTTATGCGCATATTTTCTACATTTTTATTTGCATATTTGCCGAAGTCTATAAATAACCTAGGAACCATTTTAAAAGATTTTGTAGCAATCTCCTTTGTAAACAGATAGACACGTAAGTTTTTTTTTATTCTGTATTTTGCAACTATTTATATAGTATATTTTTTGTGCCATCTGTATTTTTGACGACTGTTTGTTGGAGACAAAAATTAATGTTTGATTTGTTTCTCTGATTATTTAATTTAGAAAAATCTCCTAACCACTTTTTGTGTGTTTATTTTTTCAGGAAAGAAGAGCCTATTTTTTTTCCTTCAGCAAACTAGGATTCTTCGAAGCGGCGCCCTTATCAGAACATTGCTAGAAGTCCCTTTTTTGTCTGTCATATTTTGTTCGTTTTGTTCCAGGAGATTTATGTAAGTATCCCTTTGTTTTCATTTTTGTAGTTACCCCAATCTGACACCCTTTTTGTTCACTTATCCACGACCCCAGCTAACCCCTGAGTGCCGTTCGCACATATAACGATTGTTTTGCTTGCCCTGTCTTCGCCTCCATAGTTTCAGTCCCCAATTTTCTACCTCCATGATCTTACCCTGAGGTAGACAAAATAAATATTCGTTACACTCTCTAATGACTTCTAATGACTTTTTTATTTAAAGTATTAATCACAGCTTATTTAATTTTAATAAAAACCAAATTTACATTTAAAATTTTTCTTAAAATATAACTAGAATTTTTTTGTTTAAACTGTGATTTACCACAAAGAATTCCTTAATTTTATCCAGAAGTATAGTTCATCTTCATCCTTATATACAATTATACAAATGTTTAAATTCTCACCAGTCCTTTTTCCGAACAGAAGCCAATTTTTCTTTTAAAATGGCTATTTAAATATTTGAATTTTTGTAAATCACTGGTAGTTTGGGAAAGTTTTAGCCTCGACCGAATAAGAAAATATTGGCTCTTCAAATTAAATCCCTCGGTCTTAATTAATATAAGTAACTCTTTCGTAATTGGAATTTTTAGCACTTAATTATCTGGAGATGGGGAAATATAAACATAGAATTTATTCAAAATTATTCGCAAATATTTACAAAAATATTAATCCAAAGAATTGCAGTTAGAGTGGAAATGTTTGAGGGGTAGAAAGGATTTGGCCCAAAATGGATTTATTATAGAATATTATTTCTGTCTTCTTGTTGGAGTGGTGGATCTGCTTAGTGGATATTAAATATCATATTTTTATTATGTTTTTGGATTTAAGTAATCGAGTCAGATGAAAAATCACTCGCCTCAAATAATTACGCTGTGTTGACTTCCTTATGTCCTCATTTTATACTCAATATCCCTATCTCTATCAGATTATTCTTGTTGTGATATTCATATTGCTTATCTGTTTTATTATTGGTGATTGGTTCGTTTGTGAACAGAGTCTGATTCCAAAATAACTTGTAGTTATCATTTTTATGCATGATTCCTCTAGAAATAATCAAAACGATCGAAAATATCTACCAAAACAATAAAAGTAAAACTGGAAGAAGAACTAACCGACAATATTGAAGCTGGCAATGGGATAAGACAGGGAGATTCCCTGAGTCCTTTATTGTTCAACCTGATCATGGATGAAATAATAAAAAAAACGGGTGTGGCAGTCCAGTGGGACTGCCGGTAGAGGTTACACTTCTATACACGCATTCGCCGTTACAAATTTATTTGGGAGTCAATCTGCACAATCGTTACATATGTAATGCTATAGGTAAGACATAGCAGAAAGAGAAACAGAATTAATAACAACTTACTAACAATTAATAAACAACATTTGACCTGTAATAGGAGTATAGTAAATGAAGGATTGAATCAATATTTTGATGAAAATGTATATTTTTATTTCATATATATATGAAAGGAGTTGAATGCAAAAATTTTTTTACACATACTCTGAAGTAAAATTCTTATTTTGTTATTAATATAAAAATACAATACAATACACTGCAACATAATTCAATATATTATTACAATACAAATTAAAATGCAATATTCATAAGTATTTAAAATTGACAATAATATACATAACTTTTCTACTTACGTATACTTTTAATTTACCATGTAATAATATTAATAAAAAAGTCCTCCCCGACTGGGAATCGAATCCCGGTCTCCCGCGTGACAGGCGGGGATACTGACTACTACACTACCGAGGACATGACACAAACGTATATCAAAATTGACAGTTCTGGGTCATACAGTAATTTATTGAGATTATTAATTTGAAATACAAAAGACATGGTTACAACAGCAAATTTACTAAGATGTAAATTGGAGCTAGAAGGTCAGACAATAGAACAAGTGATGAAGTTTAAATATTCAGGCATCACATTATTTAGCTGTGGAAAGGTCGAAACTGAAGTGGAAGATCCAGTGAATAGAGCAAACAGAGCCGCAGGCTGCTTAAATGAAACAATATGGAGAAATAAAAATATCGGAAAAAAAAACAAAAGGCAGAATTTACAAAACAGTCGTCAGACCAATAATGACATACGCGGCAGAAACAAGACCTGACAAAGAGAGGACAAAAAGGATGTTAGAAACAGCAGAGATGAAAACACTTGAAAAAATTGATTGTAAGACACTATGAGACAGAGCTGGAAGTACAGATATACGACATAGATGCAAGGTGGAAACATCAAGGACTAGTTTTAAGAAATAAAAGAGTAGAATGAAACGATCATATAAGCCAAATGACAATAAATATGGTAGTAAAAACGGCAAAAGACGGTTCCCCAATAGAAATACGATCCGTAGGAAGACCACGAAAACAATGGAACGACAACTTACTGGAGACATATTGAAAAACAGACAGAGTCATGTCTCCATAAAAAGGAAGAAGATTTCAGCGATATATTTATAGCACGAATGGTTATCGGTTTATAAAGATTCCAGTTTGTTGGCTACCTCTTAATAGATTATTTTTCATATTTATTATTATATAGTTTCCAGACTGTCGGCAAAAATGACAGTATCATCAGCGTATCTTATATCGTTAAGTCATTCTCCATCTATATATATTCCCTCACCTATATCAGTTAGCACTAGGTTCATAATGTGCTTTGAATGTATATTGAATAATAATAGGGACAGTATACATCCCTGTCGCACACTTCATTTTATCTTTATGTTGTCTATTAAATTACTCCCAACTGTAACAACTGCAGTTTGTTCGTAAGTGAGTGAGGGATACGTTTCGAACTACTCTCGAAGGCCTCTCAATTGCAGAAGAAGAAGTTCTCGTAGACTGTACTGCAACCAACGAAATGAAAAGAGAACTTTGTAATAAATTTATCTTAATGTTCGTCGTAAGCGGCTGGTGCCTTTTCTATATTCAGAATAAGAATATTCCGTATATTGTTGCCATTTTTAACATCATACCATTGTGAAGCCGAATTAAAAACAAAATATAAGTCTCGACTCAATGTAGACAAAGAATTGGGAGTTACTATTTGTAATTTAAAACCTTCTTTTAAAAAATTTTGCTGTTAATGACAGATCCAAGGAAGTCACTAATAATTAATTGAAGCTACTTTGATTTTAGTACTAATAAGTTTATTAATATTTACATATTTACATAATTATTTTTATAATAATAATAATAGCTGTTTCTTTAGTCTTGCCACACACCCACCACCTGTTAAAGGTGGTGGGTGTGTTTCATTACTACTGTAATTATTATGCATTAGATTTTTTGAGGACACGTCGTCAATTTTACGAAAGTTCTCTTTCTACTTTAGTTTTCTTTCGAGTTTATTTGGACGCCGGTGACGTTTTTGGTAATTCATTATCTAATTCGTTTTTATATTTGTAGTAAAAATTATTTTATTTAATTTTAGCACTATGTCATCCAGAAAACCTTTAACGGCAAATGAAATAAACGATGAAATACAGCGTATAATGAATGGTGAAGATAGTAAGCAGGAACCTTTTGAAGATAGTGGAACAGTATATTGGTATAAACATGTGTACTGTACTTTCTTAATTTTCTGTAATATCAAACTAGCAGATATCGTTTTTATTTTCATTTTGATGCGTTGAGGCCCACAGGTTGAGAAACTCTGCTGAAAATGTTGAATATTCATAAAAATTTTAAAATCTAATTTTAAAAAATTTCTTAGTTTAAAAATTTTTGAAAACGACTTTTGGATTGGCAATTGAAACTTTAAAATAAATGTTAAATGTAATTCTCATTACAATCCAATGTGGTTTATTCTCTGGCGAAACAACTGTTAGAATAGGGATAAGTTTGCCACGTGAATCGCAAACGTCAAGGAAACTTGACAATGCATGCAAATAAGCAGAAGAGTCTGTTATAATTTATCATTTAACATAAAATGGATGTAGGTTTTTCTGAAAAAGTAATTAAAATGTTCGCTTACAATCTAAAAAGCTATTGGAAATCGAGCTAACGAAAATTGAATAATTAATTCAAAAGTTGATTAAATTTAGGTTATATTTGATATGCCGCAATTAATGGAATCCATTGATAAAAACTTGGGCAAGTATCGGTGCGTTTAATATATTTTAATTAAAATTTAACTGAAAAAAATGGGTTAACAATTGGCTAAATAATGGAGTTATGATGGTATTAAAATAATAAATAATAAATTTGTTAATAAAGCAATTATTGGAATATTGGTTAGAGTTGAGTACAGGTTTATTATATTTTTCGTTAAAAGAAACCAATGCATCTAGTCCTAAAATTAACGAACATTTTGTATTGTACCTAGTGTAATATGTTTAGTTGGACAGGCACCAAAGCACAATATGACTAGAAAGATTTTTGTCTTGGGAAAGAAAAATCAAAAGGTTAAAAAATTGACAAAAAATGTTTGGATGACACAGAAAATTCTAAATGTATAAATATGTTCTACTGTACTGGAACCGGTTTTACATCCCTACCTACAAACCATTTTAAATGCGATATTTCAACAGGATATCGAAGACATCATTTTGTCCGTAAAACGATGGAGTTCTTACAAGATCTGGTATAGAGACTTTGGAGTGGCCATCAAAATCAGCTGATTTTTCACCAATTGAACATATGTGGGATATGGTAGGCCAAAACCTATACCGATCGTCTGGTGCTTCAGCAAACTTAGAAGACCTGTGGCATACCATAAGAAGAATCTGGACGGGTATTCCACAATGTAATATGGACCACTTAATTCAATCAATGCTCCATAAAGTAACAGAGTGTGCAAAAAATCAAGGAGGAGCCACTCATTATTAATTGTTTTGTGAAATTGACGTTGCGAATTGGTTTATAATGTTATCAAATAATTAGAATATTATAATGAATACTTCCACAAATAAAAAATATTTGTCCTTCTAGGTGTTGGATTTTTTGGCCGTCAGTATATATACATACAAATACATTATTATATTAATTTATTTATAACATATTTTTTTTAATACAATTTTCAATGAAGTAATAATACAGGATGATTGGTTGAAGGCCCATACTTCTTCTTCTTCTTCTAATGGCGCTACAACCCTTTGTGAGTCTTGGCCTGCTTAACAATGTTCTTTCATTCTGCCCTGTCGGATACTTTCCTTCGCCACTGCCTGATGTTCATGGTTTTAAGATCCCTCTCTACGTCGTCTATCCATCTTTTACGGGACCTTCCTCTTGTTCTGTTTCCTTGGGGCTTCCATCTCTGGACTACTTTTACAGCTCGATTATCTGGCATTCTTTCTAGGTGACCAAGCTAGTTTAGTCTTTGTGATTTTACAAATCTGATAATATCTGCGCTCTGCATTAGTTCATCTACCTCGTGGTTCATTTTAATTCTCCACGAACTATCGCTGCATTGGGGGCCATTGAAGACCCATACACTTGGATATTTTAAAAAATTTACACGACTGAATATTTCTTCAATGAGAAAGCAAAATACGTGTTAAGCAATCTGTGTTTAGAAATGCTGAATTCTACTTCTTTATTTATTGTGACATATTCCAGTCACTATCATTCTCTTTACATTTATGCCGAATAGAGAAATCTAGTTCTCCATTACTCAGTAATATACATTATGTCCTAAGTACTTACACAGGATATTCTGTTTGCCGTTTCATCATCATCATGCAACCTCTTCTGTCCACTGCTGAACATAAGTCTCTCTCATTTTTCGCCACTCTTCACGGTTCTGTGCGTCCTGTTGTCATTTCTAAGATATTCGTTTAATGTCGTCTATCCAGCGTGTTGGTGGTCATCCTCTGCTGCGCTTGTCTTCTCTTGGGTGCCAGTCAATTAGTTTTCTGGTTCATCTTGAGTCTTGTAGTCTCGCTATGTGACCTGTCCAATTCCATTTCAGCTTCGCTATACGTTCGACCACATCAGTGATACCTGTTCTTTTCCTTAAGTCTTGGTTCTATATTTTGTCTTTTTGTGTCACGCCGAGAATCAATCTTTCCATTCGCCTTTGTGCCACTCGCATTTTTAGTGCTGTTGTTTTTGTGAGACTGATAGTTTCTGCTCCTTATGTCATAATAGGAAGAATGCATTGGTCAAATGTCTTCCGTTTCGTGGCTATCGGGATGTTGATCTTAAAGATGTCTCTTAGTGAACCATATGCCGCCCAAGCAAG
This sequence comes from Diabrotica undecimpunctata, assembly GCF_040954645.1. NCBI lineage: Eukaryota > Metazoa > Arthropoda > Insecta > Coleoptera > Chrysomelidae > Diabrotica > Diabrotica undecimpunctata. The sequence goes on from NC_092811.1 coordinate 125,435,607, forward strand.
TGTTATTCGTCGTTGAGATTCACAGGTCTGATTATCCTTGCTTATTCTGATTTCATGACCGAGATATATGTATTTTTCTGTCAATTCTACCACTTGATTTTGGATGGTTAGGTGTTCGCTGGGGACCAAATTTGTCATAAATTTGGTCTTACTGATGTTCATTTTTAGACCTATTATTGAAGATGCGATTTCTAATTCTTGTAGCATTTGTTGTGCTTCACGCAGATCTTTGGTAATAAGTACTATATCGTCGTCAAAACGCAGATGATTGAGCATTTCCTCGTCTATTTTTATTCCTCTATTTTCTCACTTTAGCATTTTAAAGGCGTATTAGAGGACTATTATAAATAATTTAGGTGAGATAGTGTCGCCTTGTCTCACACCTCGCTTTATATGAATCTCTCTGGTGGTTTCATATAGTTTTACATGCATTGTGACGTTTTGGTACAATGTTTGTACTAACTTTCTAAGCCGGTAGTATATTCTACTATTATTCAGAGCAGTTTTAATGCTGTCTAATTCCAAGTTATCGAAGGCTTTGTGAAAATCTACGAAGATTAGTAACAGTGATCTGTTATATTCTATCGATTTTTTTATTAAGGTTTTTACTGTTTGTAGGTGATCGTTTGTTCCGAATTTTGAGCGGCGGCCAGCTTGTTCTCAAGGCTGGTAGAAATCCAACTTTTTCTAGTCTAGATGTGGTTCAATAAGCTGATTGATTTATAGTTTTCTTAGTGCGCCTTGTCTCCTTTCTTATGTAGTAAAATTTTTACTGCATTTTTCCATGTTTCAGGTATGCAACAATCTGTTAGACAAAGGTTAAACAAAATTTTTATTTGGTTAAGAAGGGTACGTCCGCCCATCTTAATAGCTTCTATTACGACTCCATCTTCTTCTCGTGCTTTGTTGTTTTTCCAAGTTCGTTTGGTCTTCTCTTTGACTTATGTACAGTTCTTGATAGAAGTCTTTAACTACTATGTGTAGTAGTCCTTCTCTATTTGATATAGGAACTCCTTCTTTGTTCTTTAATTTGTGTATTTCACATTTTCCATTGTTTAGCCGTCTTCTCAGGTCTTTCAGACTTTCATTCTCTGCTATAGTTCGATCGACCTTTTCATTCTTAAATTTTTCTAAATCTTTACTTGTAGCTTTTGATAGTTCTTTATTTATTTTTTGTAGTTTTTCTTTGTCAATACTTTCGTTTCCTTTTATTTCTCTTCTAGTTTCCATTAGTTGCTTTGTTTAAATGGATATTTTTTCGTCTTGGTGTCTTTTAGGGCAACATTTTACTTGAGCCTCTCGAATAGCTTCTACAATATTTTCGTTTAGGGTATTTACATTATTTATGCATTTATTTTGTTGTATAATTTGATTGATATGGATTGGATTTTTCTGTTGTTAAGTCGAATTTTAGTTTGGTTCTTACTGTTCTATGATCACTGCCTGTGGTAAAGTTATTAAAGACTGTGACATCGTTGAATATATGTTTTTGTCACTGATTGTGTAGTTTATCTCATTTCTGATCTTGCCATCTGAGCTTTTCCACGTCCATTTTCTGTGATCTTTTTAGAAAAGAAACTATTCATCTGGTATAGATTTTGTTGTAATAGAAATCCTAGTAGTCTTTGTCCACGCACTTTTCTGCCTTTGGATCCAAATTTACCTAGTTTTGTTTCCTGTTCATCCTGCTTTATACCGATTTTTGCGTTAAAGTCGCCGCATATAATCGTGTAGCGTGTTGGTGTTTCTTTCAGTGCCGTTGAGATATTATCGTAGAATTCTTCAATCCGGCGGGCGAACTTTCGACACCAAATTGTCTTTGTACCTGGAGTAATCGAAGGGTCAAATTTTATTATAGGAAATTTTGACACCGCGGCGTAAAGCAGGTAGGTAGGTAATTAGCGGCGATGGACATTTGCACCCAAGCAGGACAAGCGGGTTTTCCCAATATTTATTGTCACGGCGGGGGGCGTGGCACTTGTGTACTTGTGACTAAATTATTTCAGTTGTAATTTATTTCTTGTTTGACGTTAACTTGTGCACGTATACGGATATTTAAAAAATGAGTTTGATAAGAAGTTCCCGTAGTCGAGATTTATCAGTGGTGGAGCATCATTCGTTCTCGAAACAGAAAGTGTTAAAAAGCGGCGAGATATTTTGGCGCTGCATCCAAAGAAACACTAAGTGTTCCGCAAAAGTGTTTACAATAGGCTGTGAGGACCTCACCATCACAAGAAGTGATTTGGTACATAATCATGAAGCCGATCCAAAAAAGCTTGAAGTAAAGATGGTAACCAATGCATGTAAAAGAAAAGCCCAAGAGGACATATCGGAAAAGCCTGCCAAAATTACAAGAACTGCTGTTGCTGAGAGTGATGCCAATTTGCTGACGGTTCCTGTAATAGCTAGCATAAGAAAGAACATTTACAACTGTCGTCGTAAACTGTTACCAGGTCCGTTACCAAGAAGCATATCAGAAGTCCATAACGCGGTTTTTTGTTTTTAAATCATCCTGAATTAAATGTAATTGTATTTTCATGCGAGACAAATATTCGTTTGTTGTGTAAATTAAAAACTTTGTATATGGATGGTACATTTTCATACAGTACCAAATATTTTCTACAATTATTTACTATACATGGCTTGGAAAATGGACATTATGTTCCTTTAGCATACTGTTTGTTAAAGGACAAATTGTCAATGACATACAAAAATTTATTTTCTTTATTAAGGTCTAAGATTTTTGAAACATTTCAATTATCATTAGAGCCAACTGAAATATTTGTGGACTTTGAAAAAGCAATTCACTGTGCTTTATTGTATATGTGGCCCAATGCAAAAATTAGTGGATGCCGTTTTCACTTACACCAAAACTGGTTTAAAAAAATTCAATCTTTGGGTTTGGTACAAGAATATAAGGATACAAATTCAGAAATTGGCAAATGGTTAAGGCATACGTTTGGTTTAACTTATTTAAATCCAGCAGAAGTTGAAGAATGCTTTCTTGATGATTTAATGTCATATAAACCTATAAACGCAACACTTGATATATATGCAGATTATTTACTGGAAAATTACATTTTCGATAGCGCTCTATTTCCACCACACATATGGTCTAATCAGAATCCGTCTATTGCGAGGACCACAAATGCCTGTGAATCCTTTCATTCGAGATTTAATTCTTCTTTTTATTCAACACATCCTTCTATTTTTATTTTTATTGAAAAGTTAAAAGAATTTCAAGTAGACACTTATGTCAAAATAAATAGTTTACATATACCAGCAAAAATCAAAGATACTACTGTTAAGGCTAAATTGGCATTTTTGGAGAAAATGATGGATAAACTACGATCCCAACAAATACGTAGGTTATATTTTATAAAAGCTGTATCTTATCATTCCTATAATAGCAAATAAATCATTGTATACAAGTATATTAACGGTAAAATGTACAAAAATTAGGTACTAGTTGTATTATATTTAGATATTATTACAGTTATAAAGAAATAAAATGCACATTACTTTTATTAAAATAAATAAATTAATTAATTATGGTATTTTATTTATGTCGCAGCTATATTTATTTGGTGTCGGATATACCTGTAAGATAAAAACGGGAATTGGGGCTGGTGTCGAAAATTGCCATTAAATTTTAGTCGCTACCTGCTTGGTGTCGAAATTTCCTATGCCCCTTCAATCTGCTCATCCGGACGGTCCGTTGTTGGACGGATTAACATCAACCTCTTTGTCTTTGATAGTTGCTTAAGTAACTCATTTACTGCTTGTTCAGATTCAAATATGATGAAGCAGAATCCTTTCCTTTGGTAATTTTACTTATGAATTGGCATTTATATATGAATGATCGATTTAAATTACGAGAAATAGTTATTGGTATAATCATCACTCAATCAGAGGTGAGACCACCTTCATAATATGATTCGCAGTATTATTGTACATAATTCTTCTCAGCTTCATCTCCATCGTTTTTAATAACACTTGTGTCGAGTCTTTTTCTAAGGCATCAATGCTAACGTTATTATTTCTAATTCATATCTGATTAGTTCTTTGGCGATTACTAATCTTTTGGTTTCTGCTCGTGTGCCAAATCTGTAGACTAGCTTTATCTTGAGTTATAAATATTGCGTCTACAGCATACCAGAGTATTTTAAATTATTTATTCCACATTCTATCTCCTCTTTCTTTGTTGCGCTTTTGACAACTTCATCCATAATTAAAATGAAGAACAGTAGATCCTGTGGAACAGTGTTGCTCATTTACATAGATAAACTGTGTTTTGGTAAGCTAAATTAATGTGGTGTAACTATTATAATAAATTATGAAATATCGTCTAATAAAATATAAAATGTTTAAAATAACTCGAAACAACTTAATCCATGTAGTCTGAATATTTTCGCTTGATCTTCCTTAGTATTAAAAATGACACACCTCACATGTTTTATTTAAAGCTCTCCCGTATAACGAAGTTTCTCGTTTTGTTATGTCACAGATGTACCTGATATTTTTAAACACGTACAAGTACATGTGGAAATGCCACTAGAATCGAAAAGCAACCACTTGTCATTCTAGGTAGCTTTACTGATGATATATGCCAGAGATTTATTTTGACATTTACGCATCTTTTGTTCCTTTTCTTTTCTTTTTCCAAATTTAAAGTCACTGTTTTGAATATTTTACTTTTGTAGCAAAAAATTTATTCAATCCCTCTGAGTTATGAGCTTTTAGTAAACAAGAGATTATATTAATTGTTAAAAATCGTGAATATATTAGGCAATAAATATAAAAATTAAGTAAATAAACTGAGGATATTTTAGCAAATAAAATACACTCCGCCAAAAAAGTATCTCATCACCTATGAAACTGTAAATTTTGTATTAAAAATAATTTAAAACATGGATTTTTACTGTTGTTTTTGAAGTTATACTTCTATACGCACGGTCGGCGTTGGAAATTTGCATGAGAGTGAATCTGTGAAACCATTACATATGTAAGATAATGAGTAAGAGAGAGACAGAAGATATATTTTCTCTCTCTTCCTCTCTTGAGAATAAAAATGTTTCTTTTGTATTATATATTTAATATTATATATATATATATATATATATATATATATATATATATATATATATATATATTATATAATAATATTGTATATATATTTATAATATTATATATAATATAATATGTATTAATATTATTATTTATGTGATATGTTTTGTATTATTTAAAATTAAACGTTTATAATTATTTTAGGCTTTTGTATTTCAAAATAATCACTGGTTTACCGAGAACTGTCAATTTTGAAATCCGTTAGTGTCATGTCTAATTGGCAAATTCTTTACGTGTTTGGTTCATACTTGGTTCATACGCTGGTGGTTGTGAGTTCAAATCCCAATCATAAATTTCCTTTTTTATTTTTAAAATATTTAAAAACCTCACGTTAATCTTATATGTATATGTAATATACGCAAAAAACATAAATTTTAAAAAAGAATGAAAATTTACAACATAATCCGAGTTGTTGGTTTTTTATTTTTATCTTCGTAAAGTAAGTTAAATGTATATTGGCCGTTTTAAATACTTATGAATATTACATTTTAATTTATATTGTATTATTATATTGAATTATGTTGCAGTGTATTTATTGTATTGTAACTTTTATATTAATAACAAAATAATCAATGAATTTTAATGGTGAGTATGTATAAAAATTTTTTTGCATTCAACTCCTTTTGTACATATATAAAAATATTGATACAAACCTTTATTTACTATACTCCTATTACAGGTCAAATGTTTATATACAGCAAACGATGCACCATATACCTATATAACTAATTCTTTTTCTCTTTCTGCTCTCTCTTACCTATAGCATTACATATGTAATGATTGTGCAGATTGACTCCTATATAAATTTTTAACGGCGAACGCGTGTATAGAAGTATAACTTCTACCGGCAGTCTCACTGGACTGCCACACCCGTTTTTTTTTGTGTTTTAATTACGTAACAAGTATTAAAGGAAAAATGCAGAATGTACGAAAAACAAAGGTTTTATTTAATTTATTTGATAAATTAGAAGTAAGCGCACAAACAGCATTCAATAAAAAAAAAATAAAAATCAAAAGTAATGATAATTTAGTAAGACATATTGCCTCCTCTAGCTCTTATAACATCTAAACAACATTCTGACATACTTCCAATTATTCTTCTTAGATAATTTTGATCGATATTATCCCATTCTACGGTAAACAACCGATGCAGGTCCTGAAGATTAGCTGGCGTCACATTACCAGATCTCAACCTTCTGTAAAGATGGTCCCAAACATGTTCTATTGGATCTTAGTCCGGTCTGTGCGCTGGCCAATTTAAAACTTGTAAATTCACTTAAAGGTACTCGGTAACGATTCTTGGCACGGTCTACATTTATTAAGTTGAGATCCTTGCTGTGCTGCAGTGATCTCAGTTTGGGAACCAAGATGCGGATAGTGAGGTGCTACGTTCTTCCAGTGTTACTATATGGAGTTGAAGCCTGGACACTGACGCAAGCCACTGAAAAACGAATCGAAGCCTTCGAGATGTGGATATACAGAAGGATACTAAAAATATCTTATGTGGACCATGTCACCAACGTTGAGGTCCTACAGCGCATGACAAAAGAAAAAGAAGTGCTTAATTTAATTAAACAACGTAAGCTTGAGTACCTCGGCCACGTGATGCGGAACGAAGAAAAATATCGAATTCTTCAACTTGTTATGCAGGGTAAAGTATTTGGCAGAAGAGGACCGGGACGCCGTCGTATCTCGTGGTTGAAAAATCTCCGACAATGGTTTGGGATGACCTCAGCGGAGCTGTTTCGCAGAGCAGTCAACAAAACCATGATAGCCTTGATGATCGCCAACATCCGGACCGGATAAGGCACTGAAGAAGAAGAACGATTCTTGCTACGCGTGGGCGTGCATTGTCATGCATTAAAATAAAGTCATTTCCTATAAATGGGGCGTAAGGAACAACAAGCATCTCCAAAATTTCTCTAATGTACCTATCAGCAGTTAAGGATCCTCCATCTAGCGGTACCAATTCGGTTTGACCCCTAAGAGATATTATTTCGCGCCAAAGCATAATACATCCTCCTCCAGAGTTTGTCGCCGGTTTTAGGTTGCATTGAAAATAACGCTCGCCATCTCGTCTACAAACTGGTATTCTTGGATCCGAAGTGTATAAACAAAATCTTGACTCATCCGTAAAGAGTATATTACCCCAGTCGTCGATATTCCAGTTTACGTGCTCTCTTGCAAATGTTAGGCGTGCTATACGGTGTTCCCTTGTAAGTTTCGGGGCAGTGGTAGCTACTCTGTCCCTAATTCCAGACTATCTTAAGATGTGCCTAACAGTTTCTGAAGATACACGTACATTTCCAGTCTCGGTTAAGTCATGTTGAAGTTGACTTGCAAAGTCAATGTCTTCGATGCAAAGCCTGGAGGACTAAAAATCTATTGTCCACATGCGTAGTTGCTCTTGGCCCACCTGTTACAGCTTGTCTTTCATAAAGACCAGTCTCTCGGTACCTTACTACCACTCGCGATACTGTCGACTAATTTACACCCACTAAATTTGTCACATATATCTGACTCCTTCCGTCTTCAATGAAGGAAATTATTCTAATCACTTGATCTCTCGTTAAATTTAAATTTATATGCCTACAATATCCTACAAAATTTCAATGCAAAATCAATATTGTTTAATTTTTTTTTACTTATTAATGTTTTTGTTAGTAGTCGGTGTTACTACCCCTAGCCCTTATGCAAGCTTCAATTCACGTGGACATGCTCTTAAACAAATTCTCAACATTTTGTTGTAGTAGGTTGTTTCATTCTTCAAGAGTGGCTTATACTAGCTGAGCGACGTTTTGTGGATTATCCCGGCGAGCTTTAATTGTTCTGTTCAGCATATCCCACAATGATCTATAGGGTTAAGGTCGAGTGAGCAAGCAGGTCACTTCAGAATAGTGATATCTTCTACTTCAAGGAAGTTTGTAGTCACTCTGCTGGAATATTTGCTATATTACTTTCTAGAACTAAATCAACGTACCTGCGAACTGTAGGATTAAATCTACATACCAAAATACCTGCAATTTGGTTGGATTAAAATTAATGGATTTTTTTCACCTATCATAATTGCTCTTCGAAACATAACACTTTTTCCTTAATCCGCAAACAGGTCTGGTAGTTTCCGTTCTAGCTTTTCTTCTTAGTCCTCTAAGTACACTAATTGGTCGATCTGGTATTACACAAATCCTGGTTTCGTCTGAAAATAACACATTTTCAATTTCCAATTTCCAATGTTCCAGTTTTGGTGTTGAAGACACCAATTTCGGCGATCAATTTTGTGCTGCTTGGATAACTCTAGAACTATCTACTGCTGTATAGTCCTTGGTCACGAAGTCTTTTTCTTTTTGTTTCAACTAAAACATTTACACCTGTAGCTTCTAAAATTTTCATTTTTAGCTGCGGTTGAGAAATTGTTGGGTTTTTTCTAGCTACTTGGACAATGAATCAATCGTAGCGAGCCGTTGTTTCTTTTTAGCGACTTTGTCTTGGTATATTCTTAAGGGTTAGTAATTCCTAATGCTTAACATACATTTTTGACATAACATCCTATGTTATGCCTACCACTGCAGCTATGTCCCTCAGAGATGTTTCTTGCTCCATAAGACCAATAATCTTTCCTCTGTACATATCCAATAACCCCACATCAAGCACATTTTTGTTTTTCAACGCAAAAGTTAGTTTTTTTTTGTTTCATTTTCAACTAACGCAAATAATCTATAAGATACCGAGTTGTGCTTTCTAATTGTTTTATTGATTTGTTTATCTTCAATAAAAACCTTCATTATTTGCTACAATGACAAGTTTTTTCAAAAAATAAATAAATATTGGTTCGAATTACATAGTGATTCTAAATGTTTGGGTGTAGATCTACTCTACAGTAAATAATAGATGTTTCCATTATTTTCAAATGTATATTGGTATTATTCTTTGTAAGAGAAAAGTTAATATTAATTCAATGTAATAGTGCTATAGAAATCTGTGAGAACATTTTCGGTATCGTTTATAATATTTTAGTTATATTATTATTTCATACCTTGTACCATGTCATTGTTAACACGGACATTAAAAATTCCCTAATCTTCTAATATTCATTTTGTGGGGTTTCTTTTTTAACCCTTTAACCCTTTAAGTATCACTAGTATTACCCTTGTACCACACATTTTCGCCAGAGTAAATGAGTAGTACAAAGTAGACTTCTACCTATTTACATCTATACTTGTATTTTAATAAGTAGTGCATAGATGGCTTTGATGTTGGAACGTTTACTCAAGTTGTAAACATTGTAGCGGTACAACATTTGTACCAGTGGTTTGTAGTGTGCTTCTTTTTTGCAATTAGCACGAGGCTGAATCTCTTGTGTTATTTTTTCATCAACATTTGACCATTGAGGAGTGCTATAAAAGGTAAGTGTTTTTTATTACCAATATAAGGATACTATACAATAGTTTAAGAATAAAAGATATATATCAAAAGTAAAGAAAATTTAAAATTATTTTGAATATGATATTTTAGAAAAATTTAACCTCAAACTTTCCTCTAAAAGATAAATATTTATAACCATCACAAATATGCTAAATTGGTTGTATAATATGTTGTGTTGGTCATTTTTGTACATTTTCGTCATATATTATGAACCAATCTATTTGCGCTCAGCAAATATTTTCCACAATACCTCAACATGCATGTTTTTTTCAGATGTCCGAAAACTATTCTGATAAAGGGCCTTACAACTGAACATTAACCAAAATATTACATGAAATAATGGATGATCAAGCTGAACATTCCGAGATTGAAGGGGACTCAGATGCTGACGATGTAGTAGAACCTGACACACCATCAGAAAGATCTAGCAGAAGTTCGTCTACAATACTGCCGTCTACTCCCTCTGGAAGTGGTACAGCCAAAATAGACATAGACGAGCCCCTACGTAGAAAACGTAAAAAATCTACAATTTACGACTTTTAAGAACACGAGGATTCAGATGATTCTGTAGCAGACAGAGATTACCAACCCGAAAAACTCTCTCAATACAAAAATATGAATGTTTTATCATCAAGTGAAGATGAAGCAACTTTCGATGTTACCAATGATTTTAAGGGGTGGTCTAAAGAACCAAGAATACCTACTGAATTTAAAAATTGTAATTACGCAGAATTCAAGGGTTCGAAAGTGATACCGTCTTCTGAAGACCCAGTAAGTTTTTTTAATGTTTTTTTTAATGACACCTTACTACAATACATTGTAGAAGAGTCAAATCTATATGCTGTCCAAGACGACAAAAATTTAGATTTGTCCTTCGAAGAATTGAAAGCTTTCCTAGGAATTTTAATTCTAATGGGATTTAATAGTTTACCTTCTATCAAAAAATACTGGTCTGCAGATCCAAATTTTCATAATGAAAGGATTACTAATATTTTCCCTCTAAAAAGATTTCTTAAAATATTAAGATATATCTATTTGAATGATAACCAACAAATGCCAGCCAGAGGAATTCAGGAATTTGACAAGTTGTACAAAGTGAGACCTCTTATTCAAAAATTAAAAAAAAAACCTTTATGGAATCTTTTTCTCCAAAAAAAAATATTTCAATTGATAAAAGTGTGGTTGCCTTTAAAGGAAGGACTACTTTGAAACAGTACATGCCAATGAAACACATAAAGAGGGGTATAAAAATTTGGGCAATGGCATGTGCTGAAACAGGTTACCTCATCAATTTTGAGGTATATCAAGGTAGAGAACCTGAACGGACTAACGAACATACTTTAAGGGAAAGAGTTATACTGAATTTAATTAAAGTATTGGAAAAAGGGGTCACTGCTTGTACTTTGACAATTTTTTTACCACACTTTCTCTTATGAATAAGTTTCAGAACTAGGTCATTTTGGTTGTGGAACAGTAAGACAAACACGAAAATATTTTTCAAAAGCACATTTAGTAGATGACAGAAAAATGAAAATGGGTGAAATTGATTGGAGTTGTCTGCAATGATATTACTATAAGTAAGTGGAAGGAACGTGGCTAAAAATCTGTGACCGTATGCAGCAATATGCATAATCATGCAGAAACTGGTTTTGTTTTGAAAACATCAAAAACTGGAGAACGAGAAAACATCCGCTGTCCTCAAGCCATTGTAGACTACAATATGTATATGGGCGGTGTTGATCGGTTTGACCAACGAATGCAGACATACTCAGTAGCTTGGAAAAGTCGTCGATGGTGGATGAAGTTATTTTATTACCTTTTTGATGCATCCATAGTAAATTCTTATATAATTTTTAAAAAATCCCTTAGGCAAAGTAACAGTAGAAAAAAAGCAATATCTCACCTTGAATATAGTTTCAAATTGCCTACCAGTCTGATAAAAGATTTTTCTGCGAGAAAAAAATTGGGAGGCAAAAACGGGATTGCAGAAACGCAGTGATATAGAGTGCGTAAACTGTAAAGTGGCTTTGTGCGTGGATTGTTTTAAACCATATCATTCAAGTGACTGAACTATTATTTTTATTTGTTTATTACAATATTGTGCAGTATTTTTATATCATTTAAAGTTTTATACCTATTATTGATACACTTTATTATTATTCAGCGGTTCACTGTATAACTAAGATGGCGCCGACTGAAGTATCTGTGATTTCTGTAGAGCTCGCAAAACTTAAAAAAGAGCAATTAATTGAAATAATTGTTAGCAATTGTCTACCTAATACCATTAATAATGTGATAATTAAAAGTTTTTTAAGTGAAAAAGTGTGTAATAAGTGTAAAAAGTCCGAGTTACAACGTGAAGAAAAAACTATCGACGAGACCATTTCAAATAGCAATGAAACCCACAGCTTATACATAGAAAATAGGCTGTTACAACAAGATAAAGAATCACAGGGTAAGTTGATTCATCACCTCGAGAAAAGGGCTTATGAACAAGAAACGTTAATCGAATTATTGCAACTATGTCTTAATGAAAAAAAATCAACAAAAACATCAAGAGATCAGACGTCAAATTCCTCTATTGGTATCTCAGAAAAGGAAAAGGTGGCGCGCCAACTATCAACAGACTTAATGCCTTCAGAATCGACAACACAACATACACCTGTATATGATAAGAGTGGCAGTGGCAGATATGAACGACGTCATGACAACTCTAACCTAAATACAAAGATAAATATAATCACTAATGAACAAGTGCGAGATGCAGTTGAAGCAGCGAAGATGTATAACAAACCCATTACTGGAACAGCTTCTAACTCTAATTCATCTACAGAAGTGAAGACAGTTCCAAAACTTGGATTTTTAAGTGTTTTCAACTGCATCCTGAAACGACAACCGAAGACTTGACTAATTATCTAAAGGTAAATGCTCCAAATGTCAGTTTCTACTGCAAGAAGATAAAGGTTACCGAGTATCAGGCTAGTTTCAAAGTTTCATATCCATTAGATCACAAAGATGAAGTCTTCAACCCCAGCATCTGGCCTGAGGGTTCGATGGTCCGCCGTTTTAACTTCAAATACAAGAATTTTACCAGCCGCGGTCCCCAACAAAACCAGAAATGATTGTTACGAATCCGGAATTGGGCAATCTAGATGCTACAAATAAATTTGGAGGCAGAACCAATCAACTAGAGATCGTATGTATAAATTCTCAATCTATTATAAACAAAATAAGTCTTATCGAATTATTGCTTGAAACTGAAAGTCCGGATTTATATACATGGTGGTGTACTTATATTTGTAAAGGTTAATTTTAAATTTAATATTCCAGGTTTTCTCACGAACATCTGTCAAGATTTTAACTTTGAGTGTTGTTGTATTAGTTTTAAATGTGACTCAAAAAAATTTTGTTTACTCAATGTGTATCGCTCCCCTAATGGGGATATTGATATTTTTATACATAAATTATATCATGTATTTAATATTTGTTACGTTAAATATGATTGTGTTATTCTTTGTGGTGATCTTAACATCGATTATCTTAAAGAGTCAAGGGAAAAATCTATATTGATGGATTTCATGATTAGTTTTGGAATTAACTGTAAAAATACTGAACCAACTAGAATATTTACAAACAAAAACGGTGTAATTTCACGATCGAAACTAGATTATTTTCTTACCAACATTCCTCAATTATACAATGAGGCTGTCGTGAACTACAATTTAGGTGATCATCTAGGACTTTATTTTAGTTTAAACATATCTGAGAGTAACAATACTGCTACATCCCAGATAGCTACTTATAGAAACTTATCAAAGAATTGTTTATCTAATCTTGTTGAGTCTTGATTCTGAGAATTTCGATAATGTTTATACATATTCAAATGATGTAGATGATGCATATAGAGCTTTTTTGAACACTGTCTCCTATCATATTGATACAACATGTCTTTTAATATCAAAACGCATAACTACTAATACCAACAGAAAATGGATCAATACTGAAATTCTTCAGCTTAGTAAAAAGCTGAAGGATTTATTTTGGCTAGCAAATGTTAGTGGTAATCCAGATTTAATGTATAACTATAAAATACAAAAGGCCAACTTTATCCGTAAGGTAAAGGATATAAAAAAAGCTTCATATCAAAGTTATCTACATAATCAAAATAATAATAAAAGAAGGAAGGAGATATGGAAAACTGTGAATCGTCAAACTGGTAAAAATAAAAACAATTTTGAGTGAAGCATTACTGACAATAATAAATTATTGATACATCCAGAACCCATAGCAAACAAATTTGGTGAGTATTTTTTTACATCAGTCAAACGCACATTATTAAAACATTTCAATAACTATACCTTTAACGATTTCACAACTATGACAATTAACAACACATTCTTTTTTTCTGAGGTCTCACCATTTGATATTGAAAATGCTATATCTTCCTTAAACTATACCAGCTCAGTAGGTATTGATCAAATCCCCACTAAAATAATTAAATACATTTCTTCATATATACCTCCTGTTCTGTCTCACATCATCAACCTATCTGTCAAGGATGGCAAGTTTCCAAGTGACCTTAAAACGGGAATAGTTAGTCCAATTTTCAAAAAGGGAGATCCATGTTTGGTTGATAATTACAGGCCAATCACCGTAACAAGTGTACTCTCTAAGATTATCGAAAAGTGTATTTACACTAAAATGTTAAATTTTCTGAATAAATATGATATCTTAAATAAATGCCAGCATGGGTTTCTTCCTAATAAATCTACAGAGAGTGCTTCTATTTCATTATTTAATTATATCCACCCTGCTTTGGATCGAAAAAGGTATGTGGGTGCACTCTTTTTTGACTTAACTAAGGCTTTTGACTCTATTGACATTGAAATTATACTGCATAAATTAGAAGCCCTTGGTTTTCGGGGTCATTTCTTGAACTGGTTAAGGTCATACTTACAACATCGTAAATTCCTAGTAAAAGTCGATAATAAGAAGTCATCTATTTTTAATCTTGATCAAGGTGTACCGCAAGGCTCCATATTGGGACCCTTAATATTTCTTTTATATGTCAATGATTTGATAAATTTTTTAACTGCAGACCATACAGTTCTTTATGCAGATGATTCAACAATTGTAGTTGACGAGTCAACTGAAGTCGAACTCATTTCAAAAATGAACTTAGTAGCACAGGAATTTACAACCTGGTGTAAAAGGAACTCTTTAATGGTGAATGCAAAGAAAACTATTTGTATGCAGTTCTACTAGCATGTATGAAAATGTCACTAAAGTCTGCAAAACAATGAATAAGGGTTACTATGCGATCCTTCACTTGAAAACTCTATTTAACACCAATCAATTGATAAGTGGGTATTATGCATTGGTTTATTTATATATGGCCTATAATGTTGTCTTGTGGGGAAACTCTAGAAACTCTTCTAGAGTTTTTATAACTCAAAAGAGAATTCTTAGATTGATATTCAATATTGATAATAGACAATCATGTCGTAAATATTTTATTGAACACAGACTGTTAACTTTTCATGCTTTATATATTTATAAGTGTATTATTCACGTCAAAACTAAATTTCAAAATTTTACCATCAACTCTGACTTTCATAATTACCCGACAAGACACGGGAGGTTGATAAGCGTGTGTAAACACTCCACAACTCTCTTTGAAACTAGCCCTGATTTTGCAGGATCTAAATTTTACAATTGTTTGCCACTTAATATAAGAAATAAAAATAATATTCAAAAATTCAAAAATAAATTAAAAGCATGCTTGATCCAATTATGCGTTTACAACCTAAATGATTATTTTGACTTAATAAAAGACTACAGGGAATGAGGACCGACGGGTTCAGAGACGCTCTATATCGCATATCTTTTTTTTATATTTTATTGATTTTGTTTTATGTAATTGTCCTATATAACTTGTTGATCATGCTTTATGTACTATATGACTTGGCCTATATCACAATGTGATCTGATGGGATTAATAAACAATATTCTATTCTATTCTATTCTATTCTATTTGGTACACCCTATGTACCAGAGAAACTAGGATGAAGATTATTTCTTGATTGAACTCTGGTACAACGGTTGACCATCTTTTTTTTTTCATAGAAAAAACAAAAATATATTCAAAATCTAGTAACTGATGTACTAACTATAGTATTCCAAACTATTATCTGAAAAAACTTTGAAAAAAGTTCATCATAATAAACTTGCGCCTTAAAAAAACTTTTGTTAAAATTAATGCTTAATAATTCTTCTAATAAATGTTACTTTAAGTCTTGCTGCATTATTGTATTGATAGAGTTTTCGTCATTATCTCTAACAAATGTTTTAATAAACAATACCAAAAAGCAAATATTCCCATTTCCAGAATGGGAAATTGCTCTAAGAGCAGAAACAAATTGCAGCACATCTAAAATAGCAATTTAAAGGCGTCGTACGTTTCGATGCTTCGTGTGATTTTTGCAAATACGCCACCACTGAGCGACAGGCACAGACCGTCTAATTTATTGGTTCAATTGTTAAAGTACATTTTCAATACATCGACTATGCTCTCATCTATTTTCCCCCATTCCCCGGTATTCGTACCGTCTCGTTGCTCCATCGCCAAATTAAACGTCGACTTCGGTCGTTTTGCTACATTTGAAGTTGGGAATATTGCCACAATTTCAGTTAATGATATAATTGCCTTGATATCGATTCTCCTCTAGAAATTTTATCAAAAGTTATTTTGTGGTTGTAGGTTCTTTTTGTTATAGCTGATGTTACTTCCTTAATTTTTTGAATGATCTTTTCGAAAATAAACCACAAACCATAAGATATTTTCTCAATTTGGCGTTCTATCTTTCAAATAGCTGTAGGTAACAATGGGATAGCAAATAAATTGTATAGCAATTATAATCCAACAACTAACAAAATCCATCAAAAAAATCAATTAACAAAAATATAAAATGCAATAACATATCCTGCTGTTCAAAAATAGGCGGGTAAAAATAACTAGAATACAAAATTGTATATTCGACCTTTTGTTTTTGTTTTCAAATGTCTGATTCTCCATATTGTATCATTAAACTATCCTGTTCTGATTGCTTTTGCTACTGGTTTCCTTACTTCCTCCTCATTATTATTGTCACTCAATCAGTCTATTCCCAGATATTAAAATTTCATAACTCGTTTTAGTATTTGCTTTTGAATCTGCGCCTTATTGCTTTCTTCCATTAATATTCCCAAACTTTTTGTTTTATGCTCCGAAATTTTCTTGTTATATTCCTTGACGTTGGTATTAAACTGTTGTAGCATTCATTGTCAATGATCTTTATTATCTGCTATCAGAATTGCGTCTTCAGCGTAACATATTATCTTTATTTCATTGTTTCCCATAATTCCCTGTAGGTAACAATCTACTCACTAACCTAGACATGGTTGTGACGAAGAATTTAGGACTCCACACTGAAATACAGTCGCTGAATGACGAAGCAAGAAACCATAATCCCATCCTACTGGAGATTGGTATATGGAATCAGTCTACCACATAACTTGCAAAAATAAGAAAACAAAGTAGCTATTCTTCAAAAGACTCATCAGCATCAGAAGGCAGATGCATTAGCAGAAGAAATCAGAAACAATTCAAATATATACAGCCTATAAGAACTAGAGGCAAGAGTCTTAGACTTCGAAAACGTCATAAGAGAAGCCATAAACAATAGCACTACCTACTGAAAAGGACTAAACCAGCAAGAGAGGTATATTCAGAGACATAAGCCAGGGGCCTAAATGAACTAATTGGGAAGAAGAACGGAGCAAAGAAAAGAGCCAGAAGAACAAGAGCTCAAGGAGACAAGAACAGAGAGGCAGACTAAACAGGCAGGTCAAAGATGAGCTCCAAAATCCGGAATGGGACAACATGTGAAGCAACTACACTACATGAAAAAAAAATGGCATAGTATACACTACTGAAGACAAGTTCAAAATCATGAGAGCCATTCTAGAATGAACACTGAAACACACAATTCGCAGAATAAAGCAACCTAAAATAACCAACAGGGATCTAAAATACCTCATAGCGAAAGCAGTTGTTTATCTAATCAACATAGTACACGCACTGATGGAATTCAGAAGATTCTCTAACAGATGGAAAGAAGCCCATGCAATTACAATCCACACACCAGAAAAAATTGCATGTTTCCACAGAACTGCAGGCTTACTGCCAGCAGTCAGTATGATTGCTCAAAAAGTGATACTCTCAAGGCTCTAACAGGAAACAGAAGAATTACAGGTGTTACCAGAAGCCCAGTTTGGATTTAAAGCCAAATACTCAAGCAAACACCAGGTTTTTAGGTCACAAAATACATGACAGCAGGTTACAACGATAGACGGTATACCGGAGCACTTTCCTAGACGTAAGCAAAGCATTCTACACAGTCTATACACACAGTATATAGCAATGTCTAAACTTAGCTACTGTCCTCGTATCTCGCCGCCATCCAAAAATTTAGGATTCGCATATTAAAAGTCTTATCCGAAATCGGTATTCCGGAGACAGCACTACCACATGGAGCTGTTTTGTCCACGCTGCTGTATAGCATATACACAGTCGACACCCTCAGAACACCAGGCCGCATGATCAGCCTCTATGAGGACGACACGTCAATAGTGGCCAAGCATAGAAACCAAGATGTTATAATCAGAAACTTTCAGATAGCACTATGTGGCCTTGAAGAATGATGCATACAGTGTAAAATTGCAGTAAATCCGAAAAAAAAACCCAAGCAGTAGTGGTATAAGCCAATATCAGAAGCCTAACTGGGAGAAATAGTAAATTAACATTTAGAACAAAGCCAAGGCTCAACAACAGCATCACACTGCCCACCCGGACATACACATTTCTTGCATGGGAACAGACCTGCAAGACGAACAGAAAGAAGATCCAAACTATCCACAATAGAGCACTACGGGAAGCAGCAAACGTCCTTCGATACGTAGCGAAAAGATTTCTTTTCAGAGACACTCAACAGATCAGAGTATTGGACCAGATGGACGATAAAGCAGTAATAAAATTTGCCGAACTATTGAACAATCATAGCCATATCCTGCGAGCGATCATAAGGTACGATGTTGTCCAACGATGGAAACATAGAAGACCCAAACAGCAACTCCTTGGCAATAACTAAAAATAAATAGTGACTAAAAATAAATAAAATGACCAGCCAAAAAAAAATAACTTACACAAAAATGGCACATGTTAACAAAAAAAATAACAAAAAATTTAAGAACCGGACCGAAAGGACCCATAGTCTCATCCAAGTGTTGATCCTGTGGAGATTGTTCAGCCGAAAGGCTCTGGTAGACTTACGAATGCTCGATGTTCGGACACACAAAATACATAAAGAATAAGAAACAAGATTACGAGACTAAAGCGTCTCACGTTGTCCTGGCTTTCACGCAGAGAAGACGACTAGTGGGAGTTTTGTTTCCCAAGACTCTCACGTGCCAAGCATTATTATGATAGTATCATCTCATAGCGTATCAGCGTGATATAATAAGAGTTATGGAGGAGTATTTGGGGCTCGGATGATTCGTCCTTGATCTACTTGGATCAATCTTCTTCACCCCAATGAATTGCAAGCCCAAATGTTTCTACGGATATGCAATTCTCATTCAGTTTGGGTATTATTATTGTGTGTGTTCTTAAAGACATTAACTTATTAATAAATATTATGGCTTATTAACGTTGTAAGCTGTGTTCCACGATATTGTATAAGCTCATTCGCTATTTCATCTTCTATGTGTGTTTCAATGAGTGTTTTCCTGTTTTTCAACTATGTTAATTCATTTGATGATATTTCTGAAGTTTCAAGTGTATGTGCAGTTTCTGTTGTTCGGTTTATTTGCATGAGATAAGGTGTCCATTCTTCTTTGATGATGTATTTAATGTGTTGCTATGAACTCCTTTATTTTTGTGGTTTGATGCTTTATAATTTCCCCATGTCCTATGATTGATCAAAATCATATTCCATTTATTTCGAGAACTTTTTTCACAAGGTGTGCGTATTTTTGTTTTGGGAGTTTTGTTTGTATTGTAGTTCGGAAAATTTTTGAAGTTATACTTCTATACGCGCGCTCCACGTTGGAAATTTGTATGGGAGTGAATCTGTGAAATCATTACATATGTAAGATAATGAGTAAGAGAGAGACAGAAATTATATTTTCTCTCTCTTCCTCTCTCGAATATAAAAATGTTCCTTTTGTATATATAATTTAATATTATATATATATATATATTAAATAAAGATATATATACATATAATACTATATGTATATATAATATAATATTTATTAATATTATTATTTATGTGATATGTTTTGTATTATTTATTAAATGTTCATAATTATATTAGTCTTTTTGTATTTCAAAATACTACTACTACTAAGAATTTCCACAGTTTTCACTGTCTTCCTTCACTCAACCGTTTTCTCCAATTTTCCCTGTCATTCCAGTCTCCATCTCGCAGGGTTCTTTTCTCCATAGCCTCGTCGATTTCATCTCTGAATGACCTTCGGGGTCTTCCTCTCTTTCTTCTTCCAATCGGGCTCCATTCTGTGATTTTGTTTATCCAGTGTCATCTGTCCGCTCTTCTGACGTGGCCGTACCAGGATAGTCTCTTCTCCTCTATATAGTCGATTATGTCTGATTGCACTCCCATTCTCCGCTTAGTCTCTGCGTTTTCAATTCTGTCTCTTTTTGTAAGTCTACAGATTCTCCTCAGGAACTCCATTTCTACTGCTCTTATTCTACCTCTATTTCTCTTGTTTATTGTCCAGTTTTCGGACCCATATGTCAGGATACTTCTTGTCAGGGTATTATATATTCTCTTTTTTGTCTTTATCGTAATGTTCTTATCCCACAACACTGAGTTTAGTTGTCTTATACAGTTTCTTGTTTGTCTCAGTCTGTTGTTTATATCTTCTTCTGTTGTTCCCTGGTTCGATATTATGGTTCCTAAATACTTGAATTTATCTGTTCCATTTATTTGTCTTCCCTCGTCTATCTCTAGGTTTCTCATATCCTTGTTTTCTGTTGTTAGGTATTCGGTTTTCTCTAAGTTTATTTCCATTCCGTTGTTTTTATATTCTTCTTCTAGTTTTCTAAGCATAAAGCTGAGATCTTCTTCATCTTGTGCGATGACTACTTGATCGTCGGCAAAACTTAAGGTGTATAGGTATTCGTCTCTTACTGGTATGCCCATTCCTTCGCACTTTCTCCTCCATGGTTTGAGTGTCTTTTCCAAGAATATTTTAAACAGAGTAGGGGACTGCAGAATAAATCACTGTATGATCCAGAACTGTCAATTTTGAAATAAGTTTATGTCATATCCTCGGTAGTATAGTGGTCAGTATCCCCGCCTGTCACGCGGGAGACCAGGGTTTGATTCCCAGTCGGGGAGGACTTTTTTATTAATATAATTACATGGTAAATATAAAAACATATATGCGTAAGTAGAAAAGTTATGTATATTATTGTCATTTTTAAATACTTATGAATATTGCATTTTAATTTGTATTGTATTATTAAATTAATAACAAAATAAACAATGAATTTTACTGTAGAGTATGTGTAAAAAATTTTTGCATTCAACTTCTTTCATACATATATGAAAATAAAAATATACATTTTCATCATAATATTGATTCAATCCTTCATTTACTATACTATTACAGGTCAAAAGTTGTTTATTAATTGTTAGTAAGTTGTTATTAATTCTGTTTCTTTTTCTGCTATGTCTTACCTATAGCATTACATATGTAAATGATTGTGCAGATTGACTCCCAAATAAATTTGTAACGGCGAATGCGTGTATAGAAGTGTAACTTCCACCGGCAGTCTCACTGGACTGCCACACCCGTTTTTTTTATGTAATATTACAATTAGGCTATTTACATTAAGACGATACTGTACATCACATTAAAGTAATTTATACTTGGCCAGCCCTTGTTTTAATAACTAGTTCACATCTTTTGGGTATAGAATTTATTAATTTTTGCAGTTCCTCCATGGAAATACAGTGATGCCAAGCGCGGATTAGAGATTCGATTAATTTCGTTTACTTATGGGTTTGCTTTTGGAAATGATGTTTGATATCCTTTGCCACAAATTCTCGATGGGATTGAGGTACGGGGATTGCGCAGGCCAGTCCATCCTATCAATTTCATTACTCTCCATCCAAGCTTTAACCAATTTTGCTCTATGGCAAGGAACATTATCATCCTGAAAAATAAATTTTTCTTCGCTAAATAGGTCTTTTCCACTACGCAGCATCTTATTCTGTAGTACCTCAATGTATTTTGATAGCATTCATCATCCTAGAGACAACGTATAGGCGACCAACTCCTCGAGCGGACATGCAACCCCATATCATTACGGAGGTTGGCTGTTCAATTGTGGGAAGAACACATCTTGGAGAAAATTCTTCTGACCAGGAAATCTTCTGACATAGAATTTTTCTGACATTTTCAGCATGATTATTAATATTGAAAGTGGATTCATCTCTAAACAGTACACTCTGCCACTGTTCTGCTGTCCAAATTCGATGTTCCTTGGCCCATTTCAGACGGTGCAATCTTTGCTTTTCTGAAAGCAGTGGTTTCTTCCGTGCCTTACATCCTTTAAGTCCAAAACTAAGCAGTCTTTTTCTCACAATGAAAGTGCAGTGCTACATCTGTAGATTCAGACCACAGCTTCGTCAATTAGGTGGAATTAAGGCTTCTGTCTGCCAGACTTGTTCTTCTTAACGCAGCGTCATCCTGAACAGAAGTTTTCTTTGGTCGGCTCCTACGCGGTCTGTCGTCGTTTTTGCCTTGTTGAGCATACTTCTTAATGACCCTAATTACTGTAGATTGATTACAGTTTACTGCGCATGCTATTTCGCGACTAGATTTGTCGTTTTTATGGTGAAAAATAATTTCAACGCTTTTCGTCCGATAATTTAGTTTCTTTGTCTGGGATGACATTTTGACCTTTATATCAAAAATCAAAGAGCGTATAAATGTGTTAGGGTAACTACAGTGTTTATATAGTCAAAATATGTGGCAAATTTGTCATTAGTAATTAAAAAAACATTAATAAGTGTACCGATAATGCTAATTACAAGCACAAACTTAAAATGAATTAGCGAAAATATACAAAAAACTTGTGTTAAACCTCAAAACTATAATGCGCTTAGGTAATGCAGTACTTTTTAACACCACTGTACTTTTTTGTTAATCTTTTTACACCTTCAGAATATTATTTTTTATCACAAGAATGTATAAACGTGCTTGAGCAAGTTTTATATCACGTTAAAGAGACACACAACAAATAATATCCATCCATCACGAATAACCCTGTACATCACTGCATTAACACGATATAAACGCTCGCAATTAAACCAGCTGCCGCCTCCCGTTTTCCTTATCCATATCTCTCTATAATACACACCGTTCTCCTCCAAACGTCTGCGAGCTATTAACTCAAAACACGAAAATATAAATTAAGAAGACATTTTCAGCTCCAATTAAATCGCAATTGAGAACCAACTGCTAGGTCGAACTCTGTAGTTTTAAACGATTTACGATTGTACAAAACTATGGAACACGAATGCTAATGCTTTATGTCTGCAGTGTTAGTTCGAATCCTGCTACATAAATCGTTTCGGTTGTTTGGCGGTCATAAATTAACCTGCCTGTAATGGACTTCTTCAAAACAACACTTCGCTCGATTCATCAGCATTGTGAAATCATTTCGAATATTTAGCTTGGGTTTTTTTTAATAAATCAAAGGGACAACAATTTCATTTTCTTAGATGTATGGTTGGTAGTATCTATCTCTGGGTTTAAAGATAGTCGCAGCTTTTGAAAATCATACCAAGTTCTTAAGCAGAATCTTATTTTTGTTTTAATAGTGATACAAAGTAAGACATACACGAAAAATAAGAAAATTATTTAACAATATTATTATCATCGTTATAAATATTTTCTTTTATTTCTTTGTATGGTCCGCTTCCCTAAATACATTTTTCCATTAGTTTTTATCCAAATTATACACTTAAGCATTTTTTAACACGTATCCTTTGGACCTATTCTTCTACTTCTTCAGGAACTTGCACGGCAGCTATTTTTCGTCTTGGGTGTTTAAAATTTGACGGTGAGTATGCCGTAATCGCCTTAAGCTATTTTCTGCTATTTTGGTACCAGTTGGCGTTATTTCTCCATACACCCTTCAACCAATGGCACTATAGCCTAAGTCGGGCGTTGGCCTCGTTGAGTCAGCTTCTCTGAAGATCTTAATCAACTGCTCTTCTTTTGTATGAAGGTGTTTATAGTAGATTTTTGGAATCTTCATCTGCTTCGCCTTTTTGGTCTTTTAACAGATCGTTTTCGTTGCTTCTTGTGTTTTGTATTTTTTTGATAATTCTGTTCCTATGCAGCCGGACCATGTGTTCTACCCATCGTAATCGCTGCAGCCTAGTGTTTTGTGCTAGTGTTAGGAAGAGATGAGAGAGAAAGATGATAATACCAGGAAATGTTAGGTACTCTATGTAGAAAACCGGTATAGGTTAAAATGCTTTCTTTGGCTAAGAAGTCGACAATATAATAAGGTTCAAATCCTATTCCTGTATGTGCTTTATTCGAGAGAAAATTTACATTGATCTCTTTAGTTAAAAGAATTTGTTTTAGTATGTTTAATTCTATAAACGTTGGACAGTCTCGTAAGTTTGGGAGTCCGTAATTACCAATGGGTTTTAACACTACTAAGACGTCAAAAGAAATTATAATATTGGTGAAATCAACTTCAGCTACATATAATAAAGCTCAAAAACTTGACAAAACAATAATTGTGTCCTGGGTAATAGAAAATTTTTCTGCAATTTTATATATTTTGTAATTTATCTCCAAAACTTAATATATAAACTAGATCAACGTTTATGAATAACAAATTTTTACCACATACCTTATAATATAACAAACTAAAAGAGCATATTACATAAATAATTTCACAATTAAACTCGAATAGTGGAAACTCCCACATGTAATAATTTATGTAATTACAATGGTCGTCCACAAAATGAGTCAAATTGGCTGGAATAAATGAACTGGAAAATTCAACAGCTTTATATAATAGTGTTCACGTTAATCAATTTTTTAGAGAATATTTAACTTGTGCAGATGTACACTGATATATAGAATGTTTTATACTAGTAATGTTTGCAACAAGTGTATAAAGAGGTACCTTTTTTCTAAAACGGAAGGAAAAGTTGAAAAAACTTGCCGTCAAATTTTTTGTGCGTATTTTACATGCAATAATTTTTCTTAGGTCGTGTGCAAATAAGAAATTAATACTAGTTTATAGGGGTCAAACTAGGCCAGCGTGTTCTTTTCAGTTCTGATGGTTCCACCCAATTTTGTTTATGTATTTTTGACTGCTGATTACGAACTGCTGGACTGAATTCGATCAAAGTGGTCAAACAATTATTATACACAATTCTATTATATATAAGGCTTTAGATCGTAAACTAAATCGCAAAACCAAGTCAGAAACAAGAAATCATTGGTTTGATCATGAGTGTGAACTGGCCACAAATAGAAAGAACGCAGCATATAAAACAAATATCGAAGCAGGTTGTACATGGAGAAAAAAAGATGAGTATAGACGTCTTAGAAGAAAGAAAAAATGTATCTATCGACGTAAGAAGAAGCAATACGAACAGAACATTCAACAAGATTCAAAGTTTATTCGATAAAAATGAAACGAGAAAATACTACAAATCCTTAAATAATAACCGTCAAAAATTTAAACCGCAATTAAAATTTGTAAAAACACTAACGGTGAAATTCTACATGATAAAAACTCAGTTCTTAACAGATGGGCACAATATTTCAACGAATATCTAAATATAAACGATATTGAAGGAGGTTACAACATAGAAAATTAACAAAATTTATAAGGTCAACTACACAGTGACGATCCAACAAGAGAAGAAGTGTCAAATGCCATCCTAAAACTAAAAAAAGGTGGTGATCAATTTTTGCAGCAATCAATAAACCAATAGTACTTATATGGCAGAATGAATTGTTACCAGAAGAGTAGCTGGAGGGAATAATATGTCCGTTGTATAAAAAGTGTGATCAACTGGAGTGTAAGAACTATAGAGGCATTACTCTGTTAGCATCTGCGTGTAAAATCTTCGGCAATGTATTGTTTGAAAGACGTTCTTTGATATTAAGAATTGTCTAAGATAGGGGGACGCGCTGGCGTGTTTCCTCATTAATAGTGTCTTGAAAAAGGCAATCAGACAATTAAATATTACAATGAATGGAATTGCTTGCGGGCGCGGCAAGTGAATTAGGACTTGTGGTAAACGAGGAAAAAAACAAATATATGCTGGTTGCTAAAACTCTCGAAATATCCAACAGAGAAATCAAATTAACAACACTATACCTTTGAGCAGGTCAAAGGATTTACATATCTCGGATTGCTAGTAAAAACGCAACAAACACGACAAGCGACGAAATAAAAAAACGCCTAGCAATAGCAGTGGACCATATCATAAAATGATGAAAGACTTCTTGGTATTTTTGAAAGGAAAATTTTTTCGGAAAATTTTTGTGGCTATGGCTATGGCTTCGAAGATACAACTTTGAACTCTATCAGTTATACACCGATCCAGATATTATGTAATTTGTTAAAGTGCAGAGACTTAGATAGAGTGTACACATTGCTAGGATGTCAGATGACGAATACACGAAGAGATTAACATTTTCAATACTAAAGGGAACAAGAAGTAGAGGACGACCACTAAGGAGATGGTTTGATGATGTGGAAAAAGACCTACATATTCTAAGGGTCAGAACATGTAGGGAAGTTGCCAGGAATCGACAGGAGTGACGACTTCTTTGTGAGCAGACCAAGATCCACAATGGATTGTCGAGCCATTTATGATGATGAAAATAAAAGAAAATTGGACAAAAAAAACGAGAAAGACCAAGAACAACATAGCTTGATGAAGAAAAGCAATTAGAAAGCGATTTATGCTTAGGGACTGGGCTGATAATCGTGAATGGAGACTGGGAACCGGAAGGCACAGGATTCTATAACATCGAGCGCATGGAGCTCAATGAGATTAAACGGTGTAGCAGTATGAAAATTCCATATACAAACCATTGTAATATTTTTTCATAAAAACTGTGCTCTCATGAACTTCCAAATTGAGTATAAATTTTATATTTTTAAATCTTTTTTTGTTTACATTAAAACAGTATATACTTTATTTCATTTTTATTATATATTAATTACAATAGTTGTAATTAAAAATGACTCCAGAACAAGTTTTAAAAAATAAGCCACACTTTTTTTCCGCACTAATTTCTATATAATCGATCGATAAAATATAAAAGTTCGTACGACACTGAGGGCGGTAAAAGCACTTAACTATCTCAGTGGTCGTCGTTTTTTGGCGGTGTGCGGTTTACGGTTTTCGGTTAACGCTTATTCGGACACACCTGATAAAGAACCTTACCGGAAGTCGCTCTTATCACTTTATTCACTTTCCTAGTTGTTTCTCCTTCGCGGAATAGTTACTTCGGATTACGTAATATAGGTTTTATCGACTTTTTTTGTTACATATTCGTTCGCTTCTGGAAACTTTCTCGTTGAGCTTACATACATATCCACTTATAATTTGATAGTTATCACATGTTTGCGCTATTAATTAAGTGCTATAATTAATTAAGCTTAATTCTTACCTAAGAAGTCTAAGTAAGACCTCTTAAGAAATTAACAACAAGCTGCATGAAAGCAATACTATTAAAGATTAATTTTAATCTGATTCTGTAAAAGAATACTGCCGATTCATCTTTTAGACTATCTATAACATATCTTTTCTCGCAAATTTCCCGATCACATGGACCTAATTAACCCTACAGCAGGCGCGCCGACTACCGTTTCATAACCGGGCGCGCTGTGTATTTTGTACACAAAACACATTTTAGTTGATTTTACCAAATTTAGTGCGTTTGAACAAAATGATAACTACGATTTACAAAAATAGTTTATTGTTACATAAAATAATAAACATAAAACATGTACCTACGGGTTACTTCACTCGATTTCTTCTGATTGCTGCCGTTCATTGTTCTTACATTTTACGCAGGTCATTGTGGTTTCTGAATGCATTTTACATACAAATATTCTACATAGCCCACATCTAACTGTTGTGCTGGAATTTTTTGAGCCTAGACATATTGCACAACGTCCACGTTTTCTAGAGCTTTGCACTTCTGTTTTAGTAGGTTCTTCACATGATTTATATTTCATTAGAAAACCTTGAATATCCTGAGGAAGATACTGCATTGTCGCTCTTTCTGAAAGATGTACTTTCATTAAACTCAAGCTTAAATTCTTCAGAAAAATTCGGCGACATATTTTGGGATTTGTTTTATTGGCACAAAACAACACCTGCGCGTTGATATCGGCCATATCCATTAGAGAAAAAAATATAATTAGTGGCCATCTTCTGGTTATTCTTTTTACAGAATATGGTGCACACATTTGGTCAATAGTATCCACACCGCCTTTTGTGGCATTATAATCTAGAATAATTTCTGGTTTTTTAGTTTCGACGTCTACGGTGGCAGTGTCATGCATCGTGGATAAAAATATGACCGACTTACTTTTTTTTTGAACAAATGAAACCAAAGTGACATTTTTCTGGAATCCCAAGAGTGACGTTCCCACTTCTTTTTGTTTTTGGGGTAAAAATTCAATAGGTATTTCCCTTTTGTTTTTTCTCAAAGTGCCAATTGTATTTATTTTATTTTACAAAAGGGAAATAGCTAAAGGATAACTGGTATACCAATTATCGGTTGTCAAATTGCGATTTGAACTTTTTATATAATTAATAAGCCTATCTACAATATCACTGGGAGAGTTTGATACAGCATAAGGCCCCTCAGGTTGCCGTCCACAATAAATCTCTAAATTTCCAACAAAGTAAGTTTGTGCATCGCCCAAAATGAACAGCTTGATACCGTATTTTGCTGGTTTATTTTGTAAATACTGGATAAAACTACAACGTCCTCTGAATCCCTCTAGTTTTTTGTCTATTGTAACAAATTCACCAAGATTATAGGAATTTTTACAGTTACTAACAAATGCGTCCAATATTTTTCTAATTGGTGCAAGTTTGTCATATATTTTCCATTCATGTCTTGTGGTTTTGTCATCAAAGCGCATTGAACGTAACAAAAATAAAAATCTTTTGTAACTCAGTACAGCTCTAAGAATTTCTATACCTGTTCCATCAGATGTCCAAAGTTCAAGTGCGTTAGTATGGTTAGCCTTTTTAGTACCTAGGAGGTAAAGCACTCCCAGTAACGCCATTATTTCGCTTTTTGAAGTATGTTTCATATCTCGTTCTCTTTTATATTGAACAGATTCTTTTTTACTATCAATGTACAAATTAGTAAATTGTACGATGTTCTCTAATATATCAGAATCTATAATTTTTTCAAAAGCTGAAAGTTCTGAGGTCACTTTTGAAGCCACTGCCTTTGGTCCTGGAAGTATTTTGATAATATTTTTCTTTTTAATTTTTGATTGCGACGACAGCGGAATCTTACGCCATGCAGTTTTTTTTATCTTTACCTTGAAAATATTCGAAAGCAATCGTACTTACTGCAGTATTATCCTCGAAGTTACTGGCTCTGTCGTGGTCATTCTGTTCTTGTTCAGATTCAGAATTGTGGTCATCATGGTGTATTATTTCTTCATCTGTCTCAGATTCATCGGAATATTCTATTTCACTAGTTTCTGTTTCTGGGTCTTCATTAAGAATTTTATATAACTCAGCCTCAGTTAAAAACTTCTTTCTAGCCCTGCAAAAATAAAAAAAATAACACACAAATAATATAACAATGCAACTAAATTCTTACATGATATTCTCTCAGCGTAGCCGTTATATTCCTTCTCAATTATGTAACAATATCCTGTTCAACCTAAAATAAAGTAAAACTAAAGTTATTTTGACTTTAATTTCGAATTACAACTTTTTATAAAGTAAAATAATTAATGGATAAAATACTTACACTAGAAGGCGCGCCGTGTATTATGTAGACAAAACCGTCAGACTCTCGTATTTCTAAGAATTCTCACAAAACTCAGCTGCAACAAAAAATATTACTCAACTATTCGAACGACAGATCTCTACTGGACGAATAGACGCGACGATATCGCCAGATTGACGACACTTCTATTTTTAGACGACTTTTTCTATTGGACGTGTACAAAATACACGGGCGCGCCCGCTCGAGGGTTAAATCTCAGAAGGTTTTGTTAACAGAAATTTTAAGCCTTTACAAGATGATGACCCATCTCACATACTGCACCCCTGTAAATTCCGGCAGGGATAAATAGAGTTCGAAAATAAATTATAACCGTATAATAAAAAATATTGTGTTTATACCAAAGAAATAAAAGCAAATTTTTAATGATAAAATAAATTGTTTAAACAAATACTCTCTGAAACCAGTATTTAATTTAATGTACAATATAAAAAAAATACCACAAGTTATTTAAAGATAGCAAATTACCCCGTATAGATACAAAATGAATTAGTACTGATTCTAAGAAATACTTTTAAAATACATTACGAAATTGTTTATGTCAAATATTACTATAGTCTTTGTAGACGTTGATAAACATTGAGAGAAGGAAATATCGTTAGAAATATTGGTGAACACCTTGAAACAATTTCTATACACGATGTCAGAATACAATTAATTGACTACTTTCAAACTGTTGTCAATAATCACTGAATTTAATCTTTTACTTTTTAAAACAAAATTCACTTTCTACTTTTTAACTTTTACGGATGCCAAAAAAACTTTTGTTTAACGTAGACCGGCTCTTTTTATTGAAGTTACACTTCTATACGCGCGCTCCACGTTAGAAATTTGTATGGGAGTGAATCTGTGAAATCATTACATATGTAAGATAATGAGTAAGAGAGAGACAGAAGATATATTTTCTCTCTCTTCCTCTCGTGAATATAAAAATGTTCCTTTTGTATATATAATTTAATATAAAATATTTATTAATATTATTATTTATGTGATATGTTTTGTATTATTTATTAAATGTTCATAAATATATTAGTCTTTTGTATTTCAAAATAATAATCTCAATAAATCACTGTATTACGCAGAACTGTCAATTTTGAAATACGTTTGTGTCATGTCCTCGGTAGTATAGTAGTCAGTATCCCCGCCTGTCACGCGGGAGACCGGGGTTCGATTCCCAGTCGGGGAGGACTTTTTTATTAATATTATTACATGGTAAATTAGACATATGCGTAAGTAGAAAAGTTATGTATATTATTGTCATTTTTAAATACTTATGAAATTTGCATTTTAATTTGTATTGTATTATTATAATGAATTATGTTGCAGTGTATTGTATTGTATTTTTATATTAATAACAAAATAAACAATGAATTTTACTGCAGAGTATGTGTAAAAAAAAATTTGCATTCAACTCCTTTCATACATATATGAAAATAAAAATATACATTTTCATCAAAATATTGATTCAATCCTTCATTTACTATACTCCTGTTACAGGTCAAATGTTGTTTATTAATTGTTAGTAAGTTGTTATTAATTCTGTTTCTCTTTCTGCTATGTCGTACCTATAGCATTACATATCTATTGATTGTGCAGATTGACTCTCAAATAAATTTGTAACGGCGAATGCGTGTATAGAAGTGTAACTTCTACCGGCAGTCCCACTGGACTGCCACAAACGTTTTTTTTGTTCTATATATGTTAGTATGTCTGTTTTTTTTTCTAATTCACCAACTGCTTCTATCTGCTATCTCGAACACACCGCTGTTTTTTCCATTTCCAAAATTTCTTTTCTGATGCAGCCCCCTTCTCTCAATGAACATTCCTTCCTTTTTATTGGTCAACTCAAATATCCTATTCTTTGGAAGTCTTTGAATTTCCCGTCGTAAACATTTTACCTTCTACCCTTCGATTTCTAAATACTTGTCTTGCCTCGATCTTAATCTCTGCTAAAAATCTCCACAAAACCCCCATGCATTGTCTACCCACTTTTACTGACAAATCGTTCTTAGAATAATAGAAATATAAATTGTTTATACACGAAAAACTACTGGGCAATTTCAATCTGTACATAATTTTTTTCGATAAAACCGACAAATAGGTATTTTACATAATTGAATGAAACAACGGACAGATTACCAGAAATACAAAGAAGAGAATTTATAACACCTTGGTACGCAGTATAATGACCTATGGAGCAGAGAATTGGGTAATAAATAAATAAAACAGGTCCAAAATTACAGCAACTGAAATGGAGTTCATGAGAAGAAGCTGCAGAGTGACAAAAATGGATCGCATCACAAATGAGGAGATAAAACGAAGAATGGCAGTAGAACAAGACATACTCAGCTACATCGAAGAAAAACATTTACTTTGGTATGGACATGTGAGAAGAACTGATCATACAAGGTGGATAGCAAATATTTCGGATTGGAGCCCAATAGGAAGGAGGAAAAGAAGTAGACCCCGAAGATCATGGAGGGATGAAGTGGACGAGGCCATGGAAAGACGAGACCTTAGATATGGAGAATGGCAGAACAGAAAGGACTGGAGACATTGGCTGAAAGAAGGAAGGCGGCGACAGCTGTAACAAATCCTTATATATATAGATAGATGAATGCAACAAAGAAATATTTGAAAAAATATTACTTTACCGTTTTACAAATTGACAAATTTTATGTACACAAATTATTATACAGTTAGAGATTTGGATTTCCCTTCTTCTTTTTCTCTGCCTTTATTTATCTACAATAATATTATATAAAGATGGAAGACAACCGTATATACGTATTTCTGACTATTGGTCGTCTTCTATACGGTGCAGCCAAATTAGAAAAGGAGCAAATTAACTTGGGAAAGGATCACTACAGGAGCAATGCGACCAATTTGTGGCAATAATGTTAGAAGACTCTGAGGTTACCAGAGCAACAACTAACACATCCACGGAGAAAGCTAAGCTCTCTCTCTCTCCAATGGCGCTGCTGCCCAAATCGGGCCTTGGCCTCCTCTAAACTATGTCTCCAACCTTGTCGGTCCCGCGCCGATCTTCTCCAGGTTCTCACGTCTAGCAAATTTTGCGCGTCCGCTGCCACTTCATCCTCCCATCTTTTCCGTGGCCTTCCTTTTGGTCTTGCGCCCTGCATTTTACTATCTAGGGCTATTTTCGGCAATCTTTCTGTCTCCATTCTTACTACATGACCAGCCCAGCGAAGTCTCTGAAGTTTAACGAATTTTGAGATCGGTATCTTTTTGAACAGTTGGTAGAGTTCATGGTTATACTTGGATCTCCATATTCCGTTTTCGTTAATAGGTCCAAATATCTTTCTTAGGACTTTTCTTTCGAACACTTCCAGTTTTCTTTTTGTCTCTTCTGTCATTACCCATGTTTCGCATCCATAACATACTATTGGTCTGATAATAGTTTTGTAGACCCTGATTTTCGATCTCCAGTGTGTGTTTTTGGAGCGAAACACATGATCGAGTAAAAAATAAGCTTTGTTTCCCTTTACTATTCTTCTTTGGATTTCTGGTTCTTCTGTTCCATTCGTGTTTAATGTAACTCCTAAATATGTGAAATTTTCTACCGTTTCAATATCGTCCTCTAATTCAACTCAACTAATATCGTCAAGCTAAGCTACCTGAGGAAATTAATGTCAAACATTTGGAACGGTTCAAACAACAAGAAAAAGGTATACTGTATCCAGAAATTTAGTGTCTCATTATAAAAGTTATTTTAATAACAGCTGTAAAACTGAATAATCCCTTGTAAATACTCTATTGTTGTATAATTATCACAGCTACCACAGCTGCCAGGATCAAATTATTACCATTATAATCAGATCAAATATTATCATTCAAGCATAATGTCAAAAAACTCTTTTTATAAACATACAAATTTCCCATTATTATTGTTATTAATCATTATTTTAAGTCTCAACGAAGAACATGTTTTGTGTGTGTGTTTTGTGTTTTATTGGCACTGGTTTTCACACTGGCCAGTCAATTTCATAATGATTTTTTTAGACTATAACTTATCATTAACTCAGGGGAGTAATGTGTAGTGTCTGTGTTGAGTAAATGTCTTGTTACTTTAGTAAAGTCGACTTCATTGTCTTTACAAAGAGACGCTAATTGTATCTGAACGTCTGAGGTCCCTTCGGTGAGTACCGATTTACTCGTTTTAAAAGGTTCATATTTATTCATGTTGACTTTCATGTCTGAAAAAGTTGGCAAAAAAAAGGAAATTTCTTTATTAATAAAAAAAATATATTCTTTATTAAAGGTTATGCATCACATAGAAATCATTAATCGATAGTCTTATAAAATATTTTATGCTGCACCTAAATTTAAAAACACTTTTAAGCATAAATCAATATTTTTGATTTTCGCTGTATACCACTTAAAATTTTATAAATTTGATTATTGATTATTGATTTCTATGCAATGCAGAAATGTTTATGAAAAATAGTTTTTTTCATGAAATTAATAATAAAAAAATTTCCCATTTGGTGCCAACGTTTTCAGACATACTTTATACCTTACTAACAATTGAAAAACTTCTTTCCTTACATGAAGTATAAAATATAATCATATTTAGCTATATGTATATACCTACATTAATTCATTTTAATTTTCACTTCACAATTTTATTATTTCACTTGCAATTTGTTTAACAAAACAAAAATTGTTTATTACTTTCAAAATTTGGATATATTTAATAAAGAATCGACACAGAAAATATAATAATTAATTAATTCTAATGCTCCATCAGTTTATGTATTTTTCCCTTAATTATCTAGATATTTATTTAAATTAAATATGTAATGTAAATGCCAAATAAAATATAAAATTCGTTAAGCCGGCCCTTTTTACTATTTACCTGAAGAGGCAAATCCCTTTATGGCTTCGACTTTATCAGCGGAATACTTTTAAATTCTGCATAAGTTAGTTCTTATAATTGTGAATGAAGTTTATTGATAGTAAAATAAAGGTAGAAGGTATCGGCGTATACATTTCTTCTTCTTCTTCTTCTTTTGGCATCATAACCCTGGATGGGTCTTTGCCTGTCTGGCTATGTCCTTCCATTCAGATCTCTCTTGTGCCCTTCTTCTCCATTGTCTTATGTTCATTGTTTTCAGGTCGTCTTCCACGTCATCCAACCATCTCGTTCTGGGCCTTCCTTTTTTTCGCCTTCCTATGGGCTTCCATTGTAACATTTTCTTAGTTGTTTTTGCATCGCTTTGTCTCTGCACATGTCCCAGCCTTGACAATCTTTGACTTTTCACGTATACATTTACATTAT
This sequence comes from Diabrotica undecimpunctata, assembly GCF_040954645.1. Lineage (NCBI taxonomy): Eukaryota > Metazoa > Arthropoda > Insecta > Coleoptera > Chrysomelidae > Diabrotica > Diabrotica undecimpunctata. Next base: position 125,470,630 of record NC_092811.1, read on the forward strand.
TATAAATAAGTTAGATTATATTACCTTGTAAGGATTTTAGTTAATACTTAAGGGATGTTTAACTCCCTACAAATATTTGTAGCAAAATATCTGCCAAAATTTACTTTTGTAAGCGTAAAAATTAAATATTTCAAAAATACAAGAGAAAAATGTTTCGCCATATTATTATAGCAAAGTGACATTTCTAGCGATAAATAGCTATTTAGATAAACGATTTTGCATTTAGTAAAATATCACATTGTCAGTCAAACACACAACGAAAGCTTTTATACTTTTGTACGGTAATTTATCACTAACATAAAAGACAAACACCCGTTTCACTATTTTCCTCAATAACTATCCACTAGAGTAAAACGTTGTTTATGGAGTAACTTCATATTTTTATTGGACTACATACTCTCTAAAATCCTCAACTCTAAAAATTGGATTTACGGCAGTTTTGTTTCAGCTTTCGGTTTATATTGGGTTTACTCTTCACCAAGTTTATTGTAAATGTTATTTTCTGAAGTGTCCCAATTTAGATCACATCCTTTGAACACGGTACAGTGGCGAGAGGCTCTTCTCCGGTGGTGTGAACTAAGTGGAATAACTGGAAAACGCAATTAAAGATATCGATTTTGTGTTGCGTTCAAACAAAAGGAATTGTTTTTCAGGTTTGCTTCTTAAAAAGGTACTTTAGACTTTTCTATTTATTGCACAACAAAGACACTTAAGAAAGAATTGTAGATTACCAAACAATAATTTGTTACGAGTAGTTTTAGAGTAAATATATCTAAGAAAAAATTTAGTGAATAGTTCCAGAACCAGCTTATGGTACCTTTATTAAAAAAGAAACTATTTAGTATAGACCAATCAAGTTAAGTAAGAAATAAGAATTTTTTACTAACTTGATTGTTTGATAAAATTTGTTTAAAATGTACCTGAACTTGAGAGTCTTAGCCTGTTTGAATTGTTTGCCATGAAAGATGGACCAGATCGGATGAATAGTTTTTGCGAAATTTAATTTGTTTAGATTTTTTTAAAAATAAGCTAATTTGACTAAATGCCGGTCCAGATAATTTGACTAAATGTATCTCAATGATTTCGGGGACTATTTTCTTTTTTAAGACGTATATTAATAACCTATGGAAAAAAGTTTATACCGTGTTCTGTAGTAAAGTGTTTGTGGCGAATGTGACCTTTCCATGACAGAGTAATATTATATCGTCAGCATAATTCTATATTGTACAGGATCTTTAATGAAGGAACTTAATCGTTTATACTAAGGAAAAATAATGTGCTGCTTAGAACAGAACCTGGTGGGACACTGTTTTTGGTTGTGTGATATAAGGATGTTTTACCGTTAGTAATTACTTTAAAGGTGAGGAAGATTTTTATAAAAGAATATAATATAACATATAATATAATACCAGATATAAAAGCGCGTTTGTTGATTAAAAAAGTAGAAAATTGTCCATGGTGCATCGATATGGTATGAAGTCTGATTAAAATTATTTCGAAAATGATCGCCTTTTTTGATAGCAATCGTTAGGAATTGTCTACATGGTGATGGGAATTGTTGGGAATATCAAATGTTGTTAAATAGTTGGAGTATTTTCTCGTATGTATTTTGGCAAGGATTTAAAAAAAAAACGGGTGTGGCAGTCCCATGGTAGAAGTTATACTTCTATACACGCGTTCGTCGTTACAAATTTATATGGGAGTCAATCTGCACAATCATTACATGTGTAATGCTATAGGTAAGAGAGAGCAGAAAGAGAAAAAGAATTAGGTATACAGGTATATGATGCATCGTTTGCTGTATATAAACATTTGACCTGTAATAGGAGTATAGTAAGTAAATGAAGGATTGAATCAATATTTTAATGAAAATATATATTTTTATTTTCATAATATGTATAAAAGGAGTTGAATGCAAAAAAATTTTTTACACATACTCTGCAGTAAAATTCATTGTTAATTTTGTTATTAATATAAAAATACAATACAATACTCGTCACAATACTACAATTTCCAACGTCGAACGCGCGTATTGAAGTATAACTTCAAAAAGTGTTTTTTGGAAGATACAAATAAAAATCCAACAACTTGGATTATGTTGTAAATTTTCATTTTATTTTAAAATTTAGCATTTTTGCGTATATTACATATATTTAATAAGACTAAGGTGGGGTTTTTAAATATTTCAAAAATAAAAAAGAAAATTCATATTGGGATTAGATCTCACATACACCAGCGTATAAACCAAACACGTAAGACATTTGCCAATTAGACATACCACTAACGTATTTCTTCTTCTTCTTCTTCTTCGTTTGTTTTTGGGTTTCGATTATATAATCATTTACCCAGTACATGTAAGGTTATGCTCGTCTTGCTCTAGGCAATGCACAACCAGGGATAAATTTCTACTTCTGTTTACTTTACTGCTAATAGACAACTAGGTGATACTGAAAGATCAGCTTTTTCATTTGTTTATCTTCTTCATTTAAGGTTACTTTTTACTGCTAATTGACAACTGGGTGATACTGAAAGATGAGCTTTTCCATTTATTTATTTTCTTCATTTAAGGTTACTGTTTACTGCTAATTGACAACTGGGTGATACTGAAAGATCAGCTTTTCCATTATTTGTTTATCTTCTTCATTTAAGGTTACTGTTTACTGCTAATTGACAACTGGGTGATACTGAAAGATTAGCTTTTCCATTTGTTTATCTTCTTCATTTAAGGTTAGATTAGACTTTTCTCGTTTGGGGGTAGCTTCCAAACATTGTCACATTAGGTATATGGGTAATGCTACCTTCGGTTAGGATTAAGGATTTTAAGGACGTACATTTTTGTATGTTAGGATATTTCCAGTATTTTCTAGATTTATTTTGTTATTTTGACAAGTATAAAAAAAAAAAAATTTTTTATAGATCGATTTGAAAAAATTTGATGAATTTAATAATTATTTTTATAACTTTCTCAGAGGGTTTATATAGAATACTATGTAAAGATATTGGACTCTCTATTCCTGCTTTTATTAGTTCTAAATACAGATCCATATTTTTGTGTTTGTTTATGGGACATTCAAAGAAGATATGGATCACTGTTCCAATGGTTCCGCATTCACATATCGGTGTTTCCGTTTTACCTATTTTGTAGAGATAGCAAGGAGTTTTGCAATGTCCACTACGTAAACTATTAATATTTGTTATGGTATTTCTGCCCATATACCCACATTTGGCATACCATGGTTTTATGGGGAAATCACACTGCAATCTGCAATAGTTTGGATCTTTATGTTTAATTTGGGAATGCCATTCATTGTAGAACTGTGTTAAAATGTCTTTTTTTGTAACGCAAAAGATATCTGTACTAACATTTTTTATATTATATGGTACTCTTAATTCTCTCCCAATATTCGCCAGCCTATCAGCTACCTCATTACCTTTAATCCCCTGATGTCCAGGTACCCATTCTATTCCTATCGAGAATCCCATATTATTAGCTTCTACCAATAGTTTTTTGGTCATTATGGTTACGTAATCCATTTGATCCCATTTGAGACTGGAAATTTTGGATAAAGCACTTTTTGAATCCGCAAAGATAACTGCTTTCATGATCCCCTTCTCAATGCACACAGAGATAGCTTTATATATAGCTATCATTTCAGTTGTACAGATTTGTGTGTAATTATGGAGCCTTGATGAAAATTTGTAATTAATCTGTGGTATATAAATTCCAAATCCAGATTGGTTTGTTTGTGGGTCGATAGATCCATCTGTATATACATAGGTATGATTACTATATATTCCACCATATTTTGCTAAAAACATTTCATTAGATTCAATTTCATATTTTTCATATTCTAGGCTATTAATTGTAATAGGATACAAAAGATTTTTTCTTTCTACTTCATATATGGGATTAATTTTGTATCGGATTATATTTTTTGATTTTTTGAGTATGTCCGTATATGCTAATGAGTAGTCTGGTATAGCTTTATTCTTCCAAAATTGGTTATTTGCGTTTATAGCTTCATTTAACTTATTTAAACTTCTTATTACTATGTTATTTTTTTCAGACATTTGTTTCAATATATACTTATGAGCCAATATTTCCCTTCTAACTTTTAGTGTGGATACTGAACATTCCGCTTGTAATATTAAAATTGGTGTAGAACGTAGACAACCTGTTATAATCCTTAAGGCCACATTTTGTACTTGTTCCAACTTCATCATCAGACTTTTACTGCAAGGATTTAAAAGATTGGCTGCATAATCTAAATGAGATCTTACTATCCCTTTGTATAAGCTTAAAAGAATGTTTGGGTCAGATCCCCATTTTGTACCACAAATTGCTCTCATAACATTAATTCCTTTGTTTGCTTTAGCTATCATATCATTTATTTGAATTGTCATATTCAAGTTACACTGTAGATGGAACCCCAGATACTTTATTTCATTTTTCCATGGGATTTCCATGTTTTGGTACATAAGGTGGGGGAAGTTATAAGCTTGAGCTCTTTTTCTAAATATTATTGCTTTTGATTTATGTGCTGAGATTTTAAAGTTGTGTGTTTCAAACCACTCCTGTAATTTTTGTAAGTAAGTATTTAAGCAATTAATTGATTTATATATATCTGACCCTCGTACCAGAATTACAAAATCATCTGCATATTGGAAGCACTCCATTTCAGGTTTGATTAAATCATGTAAAGACTTAGAGTACAAATTAAACAATATTGGACTGAGAGGAGACCCTTGTGGCAATCCAGTTGATGCTTGGATTGGGCCTAGTATATTGTTTGATTTATCTTTAATATAAATATTTCTATTGAGCAAGAATTGCATAATTAGGTTTGTATAGGTTGTTGGAATACCATACTTTATTAGATATTTATATAGCAAAAACGTATTGACAGTATCATATGCCCTACTAATATCCAAAAAAATTGCGATTGTATTTAAATTTTTACTAAATCCTGTTCTAATATAATTTATTGTTAAAGCTAAATTATCGTTACACCCTTTATTTCTTCTAAATCCTAACTGTTTTGGATTCAATATACAATTTTTTTCAATTATTTGTTCAATTCTTAATTTAATTATATTTTGGAGTATTTTGCCCACACATGACTCTAGGGCAATATTTCTATAGTTGTCTGCACATAATGGATCTTTATAGGGTTTTAAGAAAGGAATAACAAGAGTGTTTTTCCATTCTTGTGGAAATCCAGCTTTTCTGTTCATTATTTGATTAAATATTATTGACAGTGATTCTAATGCTACCTGAGGAAGTCTGCCAATCATACTATATGTTATTAGATCTAAGCCAGTAGCCTTATCCTTTTTTTTAATGACACTTATTATTTCCTCTCTGGAAATGTCCTCCACATTGTCATTGGATTGGATAACAGTAAATTCTGGATCTGTTATATCAATTCCCAATTTATTTAATATATCCAAAGCTATGTGTTTGCTGGGAAGTTTGGCAGGAATTATTGCATTTTGATATGTGGAGAACTGTTTAACAGTTCGCCATATTTCTGCTAGAGGAGTGTCCCTGTTTAGTCCATTACAAAAGCATCTAAAACTATTTCTTTTTTTATTTTTAAATATTTTTTTACTATAGGCAAAGATTTTTTTGATTTCTATATAATTATCTGTACTTGCATCTTCTTTGTATTTTTTGATTTTTTCTTTCCTCATTTTAATTAAACTTGAGCATTCCGTGTCCCACCATGGAGGACTTTTCTTTTTTCCTGTGTGCTTTTTTGTTTCCAAAAAGGGTATTTCTTCATCACTCACCTTCTCCATAATTTGCGTAAAGGTGCTATATTCTTTACACCCACTTTTCATTAGTTCTTCTATTTTTGAACAGTATTTTTCCCAATTAGCATTTTTAATGTTTCTTTTGTAACTTTTTTGGATAGATGTATGTTGAATTTGTGTCTGGATTTTACACATCGTTGGGAAATGATCACTACCACCCGAGTCCTCTAACACATCCCATTGACATCTGTTCACTATTTCCGAGGAGATTAGTGTTAGATCTACTGCTGAAGCATTCTGACCTGGGAGTGTAATCCGTGTGGATCTTCCATCATTGCAACAAACTAGATCCAAATCCTCTAGAGAGTCAGCAATTATTCTTCCATTAGCATTAGTAGTTACCTGACTTCCCCAAAGTGCATTATGTGCATTCAGATCACCCATTATAATTTTATTGCCTCTGATTTTTTCTATTCGCCCAACCCATCCATTTAAATCTATTTTTGCCCCAGGATGAATATAAATATTAATTATTGTTATGTCCCAATCAATTATTTTAACTGCTAAAATTTGAATTTTACTATTATTATTGTTATAAGTATATACTACTTTATGATCCAAACTATTATCAACAGCAGTAGCAATACCACCATAACCATCTAATCTATCCAATCGATGTATTTTATACCCTCTTAAATAAAAATGATGATTTATTTTTAACCATGTTTCATTTAATAATATTACTTTAGGGTTAAAATCGTGTATAAAAATCTTTAAACTATTATAATTACTGTTTAAACTTTTTATGTTCCATTGTAGGATGTATGGATTCTTGGGATCCATCTAGATCTAATAATTTTCTATTTGTTGAAGTTTCATGTATAATTAGCTTGTTCAAGTAGGTGATTAGGTCTTCCTTATGTCTCCAATTCAGTTTTTTTAGTATTTCATATAATATTTTTTCCGTTTCCCTCTCTAGTTGTTCTGTACGTGAACATCCAGGGATAGGAATTTTAGAACTAACAGAGAAGGTTCCCTCTTCAAATCTGCCATTTGGAGATATTAAATTCTGATTGTGAAGCTCTCGGTCATAAGTTTTATTTGACTCGTTAATTTTTCTTTTATTTTTGTTCCCGCTATTTTCTGTTTTTTTGCTAAACCACTGTTCTGGGTTACTTCGAATATTTTCTATCCATCGCTCATTAATTGGAATTCTGTCAGGTATATTAACCTGATTTGATAGAGGTGGAAATTCGTCCTGGCTTACTCTAAATGTATTTTCTTTTGATAACTTTTTATTGGAGACATATGGATACCTTTCACTTGCCTCAAAATAAGAGAGATTATCTAATGACATAACAGCTTTAATATTCTGTTGTCTGACATATTCAGGACACTCTTTAAAAGTACTGATGTACTTACATGAAAATTACTACTACAATGGAGACATTTCATCATACATTCACCTTCATGTGCTTTATCAGCACAAATTTTACATTTTTTATCCCCTCTGCATTGATTTTTTGTATGGCCAAAACGAAAACAATGATAGCATTGAACCACCGGAATCATATATGGCTTTACCCTAAAGGGAATCCCATATATAGAAACCTCTTTTGGAATTTGTTTTCCTGAAAAGGTAAAAGCAACTGTCTCTGTATTTATGTATTTGCCTGAATCATATTTTGATTTTCTTTTAAAACGTCTTACCTCCAAAATTTTAATATTTACTGAGGATGTACCCGAAAAACTAATTAATTCAACATCAGAAATACTTGCATCAACATTATTTACTACACCCCTACAAGTTACTTTATTAGCAGGAATAAAGAGTTCATATCCATCATTTTTAATCTCTCTATTTGAAACAAATTTATTAGCACATTCCCATTTCTTAAAAATAACGCTAATTCGGTTTTTACCCTTTTTATTAATTTTTTGTATATTCTCAATTTTCTTATCATGTATATATTTTGCTAGCTTTAAAAAACTATAATTTCCGACGTTATTGTTTTTTGATTCCATATAGACCTCAAATGGGCCAGTGTCGGTATACTGATAAGAATACTGTTTTTTGTCTTTTTTACTCTCATGTTGATTAGTGGTCTCCGAATTATCATTATTTCCTACAAATGTTTTGTCTAAATTTATATTACATTCTATATCTGAATCATCTCTCTTACTTATTACCATCTCAACACTAGGAGGACCAACCCCCCCTGTGCTATCCCCCATTATTAAACCTCTTTAAATCTTTTTTTTTTTCAATTGATTTTAAACAATAAAAATTATTTATATACAACTAAAAATTAAATTAAAGTTTATAAAGATAGGAACAGAACTATTATAATACAACCTCTCTCCACAAAAGCCAATCACGGAAACCGAAGATAGCCTCAACCCTCAACCTCAAATGAGTTTGACAGAACCTCTCTCCTACTTTCGATGGACAAAATCGACAAATTGTTAAGATTTTCTTCAAAAACCGTGCTTCAAGTTTTTAACAATCAGTTTGATCCTAACGTATTTCAAAATTGACAGTTCTCGGTCATACAGTGATTTATTGTACTTATTATTTTAAAATACAAAAGCCTAAAATAATTATGAACATTTAATAAATAATACAAAACATATCACATAAATAATAATATTAATATATATTATATTATATATATAATATTACACGTATATTATGTATATATATAATACATATAATATTAAATATATATACAAAAGGAACATTTCTATTCCCGATAGAGAAAGAGAGAGAAAATATATCTTCTGTCTCTCTCTTACTCATATCTTATATAATATGTAGGTTTATTTGAAGCTCTCCCAGTCAGTTTTTTTTTTAGTCAATATTGGATTGAACTCTTTTTTAATCACTGTATTACATGGTATTACTCATAGTTAAAATTATCGGTGAGTGATCAGAGTTCATGTCCCAGCTGTCATTGATATCCAGATAGTTAGCTGAGATATTTTTGTAAATAAAGAAATCTATCAGGTCTGGAATTTTGTTTCTATCGGTAAGCGTTCCTATCGGCTTATATTGTACTCTTTTAATGGAGTGCCTAGGAGGACAATATATTGAACTTATATTTACGGTATGTGTTTTCATCTTCACACAGACTGTTGTATGTGCTCAGTTGCATATTTTAATTCCGCATGATGCAAGAAGTTATCATTAATTATGATAGCGCTTCCTCCTTTAGCTGCATTATCTGGGTGTACAGTAGAATATACTCTATACCCCCTAAATTGTACGTATTATGACTGTTTAGTGAAGTGTGTTTCAAAAACGAGACACAGATCAATTTTCTCAATATCTAGTACTGCTTGCAACTCGATCTGATGTTGTAACAGTCTATTTGCATTCCACGCCATTATTCGGAGGTCCTTAGCCACGTCTGATTTTTGAAATAGCTTCTTTAGCGCTATGCTCTAGTCGGGTAACTCTGAGTTATTTTGTCATCAACCTTGGTGAGCTTTTCCAATATCATTTTTAATGTAATATCAGTTTCTTTTTCTTGTTGCGATGATGCATGTCTCCTTGCATTCTTTGTTATATCGCTGTAACTTCTATTTTCACTGACCTCTGCCGTTTTTAGTTTTTTGCTTTCAATAACTCTATGGGGCGCTTTTTTACCATTGTCTTTGTTTGTTCTCTCGTTTCTCATTGTTTGTAATTTTTTAGCTACATAACATTCGCGGTATTTTGCAGGATGGTTTTCTCCACAATGAACACATTTTGGTTTATCTTCTGGTGGTTTTTGGCAATCTTTAGTAAGGTGTTTACCAATACATTTTACACATCTTGGCTCCTTTTTACATTATTTCCGCGTGTGTTCGTAAGCCTGGCATCTTAGTCATTGTGGGACCAATCTGGAACTCCTTAATGGCTCGATTTCAACTTTCGTACTAAGTATGTGTGTTATGCCGTAAATTCTATTTATATCTTCATCCTGTCTAAATGTTAGGATGAACATATCTAGTTGTTTTTTAGTTTTCCATTTGAATTTCTTGTCAGCTTTAATGGCTTTATATTGTCGTTTTTGTCGGTCTTTTACTATTTCCTCTGGTGGCCATGTGTGATGTAATTTCTTAACAACAACTCTAATTGGACACAAAATATATGTTCGAAATCAATTGACGTGAACAGTTTAACTAACTTTAACGAACGAAATAACAAAAATTAGACGTTAATCATCTAAATAACAATTTAATTAAATACTAACTTTAAGTTTTATGTTACATTGTTAAACTTTAACTGTTAGGGAATATAGACAAACTGATCAAACCCACAAACATTTTCATTTAGTTGTTCTGCTAATGCCCGAACTTTCGGTGTTTAGTTAAAGTTGAAGCTACATACCAGAATCCTGTTCTGTTGACATCACATACTGCGATTTAGGTCAAGAGATAACGTGGGTCTAGGTAGATATGCATGTAATTTATTTCACTTTAATTTAAAACTAACAATTTCTAAATGCAATGTAACAGTAAAGTTAATAACAATCTTAAATATTACATCAAAATTCCATAGTTATTAATAATTGTAATAAAACAAATAACTAAAAATCTAAATTTTTACAATAACTTTATTAACATTAGGACATTATTCTCCTAATTAGTAAAATTTACATGTATCCGTACTAGTCCAGTTACTGTGGCATTTTCCCTTTAAATTTTTTATAACTGCACCGATTTATCTGAAATTTTTACAGTGGGTAGTAAATTACTCAAAAAACATAAGTTATATGGTGCCGATGTGAGCTTCTACCCCTGGGGTGGTTGGCACCCCATCTAGGGGGTTGAACTTTTTACACTCAAAATAACCCCAGAAATTGATAGAGAATCAACTTTTAAACAAAAAATGTCATATAATATATTTCGCTAAATCAATACTTTTTGAGTTATACGCACTTGAAAAAGTAAACTTTTCTCAAAAAAATTACATGTTTTCCAATGATTTTGTACGAATAACTCAAAAACAAAGCGTTTTATTGAAAAATCTGTAATAAACAAAAATAAAGTTTATAAAAAAACAAAGAGATTGTTATTTTCTTAAGTTTTATAAGTACAATACTAAGCGATTTATAATTTTTTGAATATGACTTTTTATTTTTGGGATACTATGATGCATTTAACATCAAATATCGGAAAATGGACATCTTTTTTGATAAAAACTTATACAACACTTTTTAAAGAGCTAGAAAAAATATTTAAAATGAGCTATGTTAAAAGCCATTTTGATTAAAACAAAGCGAAATACAAAGGAAAGAATTTGAATTACTCTAGCGTTAAAAAAAAAACGAGCAGTATAAGTAACACTATTTCGATCAGAATTGAAATTAAACGTATATCTTCTACAATTCATTTTTTTTAATGTTATTTATAAGTTTTAAAAGTTTAGCCTGTTTAAAATGCGTATTTTTTGAAAAAATCATGTTTAAATTAAAAAATCTTTTTTTTTAACTATCTAAAAGTTTACATTTTTTCAAAATAAATCTAAAACTATAAGAGATACGTGAAAAATGGTTCTATACCAAAATGTAGTTTTTTTCATAACAAAAATTTTGATTTTTTTATTTTTGTTGTAGCTCGAAAAATAATAGAGATATAGCCAATTGAAGTATGAGATACAGCGGCTGACACACCTGTAATCAGCACTTTGGCCATTTACTATTTAAAAAGAAAGAATTTTAACATATTTTAATCTACTTAGTCTTGTAGCTTTTGAAATTACTTAAAAAATATTTTTTTAATGGACACAGTAGCTTAAAAATTAACGGAGTTATTCTAAATTTTTATTATCTAAGTTTTTCTCTATTTTGGAGCATGTTATTTATATTTTTGAGCATCAACTTATTTTCTGTATATATAAATGCTTTATTCAAGTATATTCGAAAAACTGGTAACAGACACACTAACACTCACATAAATATGTATATAATACATACATACATACATATATATATATATATATATATATATATATATATATATATATATATATATATATATATATATATATATATATAAGTAAACGTTAAATAGTGGGTTTGCAGCAATAAAAATGAAATGTGTACTCTTTTAAATTTTTATTCCAAGCTTTCGGACATTGGTTATGTCCTTCATCAGGGAGCTACAAATGTGATTAAGAAATTGTTGGTGTTGGTATAATTAATTAAAAATTGTTTCTACTTACAAACTTAACGAGGTTGTATCAGCAAAGATCTATTATAATATTGATAAAATTTATCATGGTCTCTCATCTATTTTAATATATAAAAACTATTTTTATGTTTAAAATTTTAAAAAAATTATTACTGTAAATACAAAAACACTTAATTATTCTAAATAAATACGTGACATTATTTTGACAAAATTCTTTTAAATGTCAATTGATAAATTGTTGTTTGTGTTATTATTACATTTATCTAGTAGTAACAAATAGGAGAACATTTCATTTAGATGGCCAATATCCGTTTTATGATTCATTGTATTATTATTTTGGCAAATGTAGGCCATTTCAAGAAAAAGTCTTTTGGTGATGTTACTTTCCTGTTCTACTACTTTGATGTTATTATAATCTATCTGATGCCCATTTTTAAATACATGTTCACCCAATGCAGTTTTTTCAGGATGCAGTCTATTATCTGACTTGTGGGATGTAATGCGATCTTTAAGGCATCTTGATGTTTGACCATAGTATACTTGTTCACATGATCCGCACGGTATACAGTAAACAACATCTGTTAAAGACAAGAGTGTGGATTGGTCTTTAAGTTTAGAAAAAACTTTGTTAACTGTTAGTACCGTTTTATGTGCAATTTTGATATTATTAATTGATGAAAAAATTCTACTTAGTTTCTGTCCTAAAAGATGTCTTAAAGATCGCATTACATCCCACAAGTCAGATAATAGACTGCATCCTGAAAAAACTGCATTGGGTGAACATGTATTTAAAAATGGGCATCAGATAGATTATAATTACATCAAAGTAGTAGAACAGGAAAGTAACATCACCAAAAGACTTTTTCTTGAAATGGCCTACATTTGCCAAAATAATAATACAATGAATCATAAAACGGATATTGGCCATCTAAATGAAATGTTCTCCTATTTGTTACTACTAGATAAATGTAATAATAACACAAACAACAATTTATCAATTGACATTTAAAAGAATTTTGTCAAAATAATGTCACGTATTTATTTAGAATAATTAAGTGTTTTTGTATTTACAGTAATAATTTTTTTAAAATTTTAAACATAAAAATAGTTTTTATATATTAAAATAGATGAGAGACCATGATAAATTTTATCAATATTATAATAGATCTTTGCTGATACAACCTCGTTAAGTTTGTAAGTAGAAACAATTTTTAATTAATTATACCAACACCAACAATTTCTTAATCACATTTGTAGCTCCCTGATGAAGGACATAACCAATGTCCGAAAGCTTGGAATAAAAATTTAAAAGAGTACACATTTCATTTTTATTGCTGCAAACCCACTATTTAACATTTACTTCCTTACGTTGTCAGCAAATACTTCTGGTTCATTATATATATATATATATATATATATATATATATATATATATATATATATATATATATATATATATATATATATATATATATATATATGGCACTCATTGGCGGCTTGCCCACGCAACTTCAAAGGAGTGTCGCTTCTTTGTGTTCGTTAGTTCTCTGAAGCAGATGCTCAGTTTATAGGTGCCTATATTAGATACATAACATATATATATATATATATATATATATATATATATATATATATATATATATATATATATAGCACGCAACTTCAAAGGAGTGTCGCTTCTTTGTGTTCGTTAGTTCTCTGAAGCAGATGCTCAGTTTATAGGTGCCTATATTAGATACATAACATATATATATATATATATATATATATATATATATATATATATATATATATATATATATATATATATATATATATATATGTTATGTATCTAATATAGGCACCTCTAAACTGAGCATCTGCTTCAGAGAACTAACGAACACAAAGAAGCGACACTCCTTTGAAGTTGCGTGGGCAAGCCGCCAATGAGTGCCAATGACAGGAGTACTTCAGATCTCGAAGACATTTTAGAAGCTGGGAGATACTGTACAATTTTTCTGTAGGGCCTTGCCAAAGACACCCACATGAACAAAATGAATAAGGTCGAAGATTATTCATCATTACTTGAACAAATGCGATACGAATCCTTTATTAAAGCCACAACTAAAAATAGTACAGTTAAATTATCATCTCTTGTACCAACTGTAAGTGCCCTGGATGAGCATATCAAAAGAGTTTATTTACAAAACTCAGATATGGCTTGGAAACAAAGAGATTGATATAACGGATTGGGGATGGTTCAAGAGTGATGATATTTTACAACCAATAAAAATGAAAAGTTCACCTGCACCAGAAGAACTATTGAAAATGATTTTTTGCAACTGCAAAAAGGACCTGTCGTAGACTAGGTCTATTTTGCAATACTACGTGTGGAACATGCTCTGGCGACAATTGTCAAAACTATCCTGCAATAGACGAAGAGGTGGAGTTAGAACACGACGAGAATGACGTTTCAGACAATGAATAATTTGATATATTGTAAATAATTTTTATTTTTGTAAATATATTTTGTATACTTTCTAATGTAAAGTATTTTCATGCATAATTTTTTACAATAATGTACATTAAAAACTTTTGAAGTTGTTTAAAAAGATTTTTTATATATTTTGACATAGGGGGTAGTTTTTAAGGGTTTAAGTGTTGCAATCAACCAAAATTATTTTATATAAGCAGATAATTACATTGTAGATGATATAAATGCACTACAAAAGCGTTTGAACCTGTTAAACGATTTTTTACAATTATTTTTATTAAAAGGGGTGGTTTTTAAGATTATTTAAGGGTTAAAAATGTACACAATATCCATTATTATAATTGACAATATTTCAATTACCTAATTTAACACGATTTAAATCCATAAAATGCTTTAATATAAATTGTTTTCATTATTTTCAATAAGGGGTGATTTCACCCCTTAAAAATAAAAAGCTCACCTAGCGCATATATAACTTTTGAAGAATGAGGTAAGGTAAGCCTAATTCCAAATTTTTAGCAAAATCGATTCAGTTATAAAAAATTTAGAGGTATTGACCTCTTTTCCTCCACAGTGACTGGAGTATACATACATATATAGTTTGTCTTTTTTCGTTTCGTCAATATTGGGTGATACCTATCGCACTTGAATATCGGTATAACCATTTGCTCTAGCATAGAAAAAGAATTCTTTTTCTACTTCTTCTTTTTATGTAGACATGATTCAGCCTGTTTTTCAATGTACCTTCGGTGTCGTTCCATCATTTTGGTGGTATTCCTACTGATCGTCTTCTTATTGGGGGACCGTCTCTTGCCATCTTTACTACTCTATTTGTTGTCATTCGGCTTATATGATCGTTCCACTCTGCTCTTATATTCCTTACCCAGTTCTTTATGTTTCTTATATTGCATCAACTTCGTATATCTGTATTTATAGCTCTGTCCCATAGTGTCTGAAAATGAATTATATAAGGAATGGAATCAGGTGATCTTTAGTTACGAATTCTGCTTCTGTCTGGGGATGCACGATGGTCAGACAAGAAAGAGAAGGCGATGTAGTGCTATGGTAGTAGATCACTACTAATTTTCATCAAGGCCGGTATGACATCCAGACGCTATATTTAGGAAGTAGTGGTGACTCATCTTATTCCATACCTAAACAACATCCGATTTTTCAGCTTCATGGTTTAAATCAACAATTTACCTTGGTCACCACGATCGCCTGACCTGCCTTCAATTGAACATGTCAGGAACATCATAGCTCGCAGCCACTGGAATTTACAACATTCTATACAGGATTTAGCAGCTCCTACTCACGAAGTTTTAGTACCCTTGAATTCAATAATTTATCCAGGATCCCTGCCTCTTTGGTTTCTCTGTATACGAATCTTTCTGATACACAAGTGAGGATGTGCACAGCCTCTCTTATAATAAGGTTTTGGGCTATTTTGATTAAATATATTTGATCATTATTAAGCAAAAGCAGCGCCAATCCCCGCGCCAATCCTCACGCTGGTCCTCACGCCAACCTAAACTCAAGCCACGTTACCATCGACGATATAAATGACCTGTCCTCTCTTCCCAGCACCCATATTCCTTTGATAAGTGTTCAGTGTAGTAGTGTCTGGGGACTCGGGAGACTAAGACCTTAAAAGCCCTGAAGAAGACATCGAAGAGGATGTCGAAAGCTCGACGCAATGATAACCAACGCGGTTCAACCCGGAAGACTGGTGAGGTTAATTCCTGTAATAGTATTAATCGTAGCTCTAGGTTTAATTGTACTACATGGAAATTGTTATACCTAGCATGCATCGCTCCATTAATCTTTGAATGACTTTAAGTTTCGATATTAAAGCCGTATGTCATGATTGGTAGTAAACTAATCGAATGCTTTTTTTCTTCAGGTAGATTGGCATCTTCGATTTGAATATAACTGCATTTACACCAAAAGATGTCCAAGCTAGTTTCGTTCTTCTGTTGATTTTTGGAAGTAAGGAGCCAGATTAATGCATTAATTATCCCAGGTATACATACTCCTCGGCTGTCTCAAGTGCAGTGTTGTTTATTATTACATCTTGGACATCCATTAGCTCGTTAAACATGGTTTTTGTTTTTGTCAAGTTCATTCTTAGGCCAACTTCATTGCTAGCTGTATTTAGGTCGCTTATGGGTTCTTGTAGTTCTGCAGGATTATTAGCAATCAGAACGATGTCGTCTGCAAATCTTAGATGGCTGAGGTATTCTCCATCAATGGATATCCCTTTGTTCTGCCAGTTCATTTTGCTGAATATATTTTCTGGAGTTGCAGTGAAGAGCTTTGGTGATATTGCGTCTCCGTGTCGAACGCCTCTGGTAGTGGGAAATTATGGAGTGTTTTCATAAATTTTTACCTTAGCTTTTACTTCTTGTCTGTACATATTTGCTAAAGTTTCTATGTATGGTTAGTTAATGCCTAGCTATTAGTATGGGAACGCAAAATCCTGCGAATTATATATGGTCCTTGCAGGGACAGCGTGACAAATGAATGGAGGAGCAGATACAACAATGAAATAGAGACTCTCTTCGGGAAAGGAAACATCGTAAGATACATAAAAGCCAATAGATTAAGATGGGCAGGCCACGTGGTACGGAATGATGACGACAGACTGATTAGCAATGTGTTTTGGGAAAGACCAGATGGTAGAAAATCGACAGGAAGGCCTAGAAAAAGGTGGAAAGACGCAGTCAGGGAAGACCTGGAGAAGATGGAAGTAAGGCCATGGGAAATAATAGCACAGGATCGGAATCAATGGAAGGCAATAGTAAACGCGGCAAAAGCTCACGAAGAGTTGTAAAAGCCAATGATGATGATGTTAGTTAATGCCTTGGTTGGTCAAAGCTTCTATTACTGCCTTGGTATATGTAGAATCGAAAGCCTCTCTCTCTCTCTATATATATATATATATATATATATATATATATATATATATATTTATTTATTTATAGACTTATTTATATATTTAAGTTGGTAAAATATTTCTGGACACAAGAAATATTTTACAGTCAACTGTACAATTTGATGTTAAATTATGCAAGAATTTATTTTTGAGATTTCTTTTTTATAATTGCCTTTGAAAGGAAAATACGACCATTTGCATTTCTGAAAAGAATCTTTGGTCCCATTAAATATTCTAAATTATTTGAATTTTTATACAAAAACTTGTTAATCTCCAGAAGTAACGATATCGGAAAATGACACAACTTCCTCCACTTTTTGTTCGGCGGGTAGCAGTATCCCCTTATCCTTTCACTTTGGTTACGCCCTTTCCTTGTACCTCGTTGAGATTCTTAAATAATTTTAAATTTTTATCCTGATCGTTTTTAAACGCTAATATTAAAGAAACTGTTTAGTATACCGAGCCACGTTATGTTTAAAAATGGATTTTTGAAATTGTGTTACGTACACAAATTATTTTTTTATTGTTGACATGGAAAATAATAATTTTAAAATAAAAAGCAGGAAGGCTAATCTTTTCTCCAAAAATAAAGAATTCTGCTGTTTTAGTAACAGCAAAGTTGGTGGACATATATTAGCTTAATCACTCATTTCCTCATTTTTCCTCACTTTTTCAAGTTTTTATCTTGAGTCATATATCTATTTCATTTACCAACGTATCCTGCCTAAGCGTCTCTCCCAGGTCTTCTTTGGTCTTCTTCTCCTTTCTAGGAATGCGTGATGGGAAAGAATCTACTTAGATGGAATATAACAAAGGATGCGTTGACAAACATAAACGTTTTTATTATAACAATACCACCTGGTTACAGTATGAACTACTTGTTTTTTTTTTGCAGAGGTAGTGCCAATATTTAACAATGAAAAGATCCAATATCTAATGGTAACACCAACTCCCCCCAGGTACTTTCCCAGGTATTGCAAATCAGCAGTTTTTCATATTGAGTAGTTAACATCTCAACGTTAAACATGAACAAACCATCTTAACCTATGCATTCTCATTTTGGTATCAATTGGTGCTACGCCTAGACTTCTCCAATATACTTATACTTAATTTTATCCTTTTTTGTGACTCCACTCATCCACTCAGCGGCATGCATTCGTTGTTCCTCTTTTCTTTTAATTGCCCATCATTTAGTTCTGTACATCATAGCTGTTCTTATGACATCTTATTTATTTCCCGATTACTCTGTAAAAGCAATAACCAACTTTTCTATTAGATTATATATATATATATATATATATATAAGAAGTAACAAGAAGTCCAGAGACCTCTCTCTGATAGTAAGTTAGGTGAACCGCAAATTCAAAGCCTCTTACTAGAGACTTTTAACGACGCTAGAAGTCCTTTTACTTCAACATGCATCTACGATTCACCTTTGAAAATTACTATCTTTTTCGCTCTTTACGTAGAGAAAGACGTTTAAATGAAAGTAAAAGATTGCATTTCATTTCAATCGGAACTCCACCATTGCTCTACACGTGTTTCGAGTTATTCAACTCATCATCAGGAGCACTTGTGGAAGTTCAACTGAAATGAAATGCAGTCTAGTATTTAGTTATTATAACCAAAATAACAGCCAGGTACGCTAGCAACGACATCTATAAGAAGTAACAAGAAGTCCAGAGACCTCTCTCTGATAGTAAGTTAGGTGAACCGCAAATTCAAAGCCTCTTACTAGAGACTTTTAACGACGCTAGAAGTCCTTTTACTTCAACATGCATCTACGATTCACCTTTGAAAATTACTATCTTTTTCGCTCTTTACGTAGAGAAAGACGTTTAAATGAAAGTAAAAGATTGCATTTCATTTCAATCGGAACTCCACCATTGCTCTACACGTGTTTCGAGTTATTCAACTCATCATCAGGAGCACTTGTGGAAGTTCAACTGAAATGAAATGCAGTCTAGTATTTAGTTATTATAACCAAAATAACAGCCAGGTACGCTAGCAACGACATCTATAAGAAGTAACAAGAAGTCCAGAGACCTCTCTCTGATAGTAAGTTAGGTGAACCGCAAATTCAAAGCCTCTTACTAGAGACTTTTAACGACGCTAGAAGTCCTTTTACTTCAACATGCATCTACGATTCACCTTTGAAAATTACTATCTTTTTCGCTCTTTACGTAGAGAAAGACGTTTAAATGAAAGTAAAAGATTGCATTTCATTTCAATCGGAACTCCACCATTGCTCTACACGTGTTTCGAGTTATTCAACTCATCATCAGGAGCACTTGTGGAAGTTCAACTGAAATGAAATGCAGTCTAGTATTTAGTTATTATAACCAAAATAACAGCCAGGTACGCTAGCAACGACATCTATAAGAAGTAACAAGAAGTCCAGAGACCTCTCTCTGATAGTAAGTTAGGTGAACCGCAAATTCAAAGCCTCTTACTAGAGACTTTTAACGACGCTAGAAGTCCTTTTACTTCAACATGCATCTACGATTCACCTTTGAAAATTACTATCTTTTTCGCTCTTTACGTAGAGAAAGACGTTTAAATGAAAGTAAAAGATTGCATTTCATTTCAATCGGAACTCCACCATTGCTCTACACGTGTTTCGAGTTATTCAACTCATCATCAGGAGCACTTGTGGAAGTTCAACTGAAATGAAATGCAGTCTAGTATTTAGTTATTATAACCAAAATAACAGCCAGGTACGCTAGCAACGACATCTATAAGAAGTAACAAGAAGTCCAGAGACCTCTCTCTGATAGTAAGTTAGGTGAACCGCAAATTCAAAGCCTCTTACTAGAGACTTTTAACGACGCTAGAAGTCCTTTTACTTCAACATGCATCTACGATTCACCTTTGAAAATTACTATCTTTTTCGCTCTTTACGTAGAGAAAGACGTTTAAATGAAAGTAAAAGATTGCATTTCATTTCAATCGGAACTCCACCATTGCTCTACACGTGTTTCGAGTTATTCAACTCATCATCAGGAGCACTTGTGGAAGTTCAACTGAAATGAAATGCAGTCTAGTATTTAGTTATTATAACCAAAATAACAGCCAGGTACGCTAGCAACGACATCTATAAGAAGTAACAAGAAGTCCAGAGACCTCTCTCTGATAGTAAGTTAGGTGAACCGCAAATTCAAAGCCTCTTACTAGAGACTTTTAACGACGCTAGAAGTCCTTTTACTTCAACATGCATCTACGATTCACCTTTGAAAATTACTATCTTTTTCGCTCTTTACGTAGAGAAAGACGTTTAAATGAAAGTAAAAGATTGCATTTCATTTCAATCGGAACTCCACCATTGCTCTACACGTGTTTCGAGTTATTCAACTCATCATCAGGAGCACTTGTGGAAGTTCAACTGAAATGAAATGCAGTCTAGTATTTAGTTATTATAACCAAAATAACAGCCAGGTACGCTAGCAACGACATCTATAAGAAGTAACAAGAAGTCCAGAGACCTCTCTCTGATAGTAAGTTAGGTGAACCGCAAATTCAAAGCCTCTTACTAGAGACTTTTAACGACGCTAGAAGTCCTTTTACTTCAACATGCATCTACGATTCACCTTTGAAAATTACTATCTTTTTCACTCTTTACGTAGAGAAAGACGTTTAAATGAAAGTAAAAGATTGCATTTCATTTCAATCGGAACTCCACCATTGCTCTACACGTGTTTCGAGTTGAAGGTGAATCGTAGATGCATGTTGAAGTAAAAGGACTTCTAGCGTCGTTAAAAGTCTCTAGTAAGAGGCTTTGAATTTGCGGTTCACCTAACTTACTATCAGAGAGAGGTCTCTGGACTTCTTGTTACTTCTTATAGATGTCGTTGCTAGCGTACCTGGCTGTTATTTTGGTTATAATAACTAAATACTAGACTGCATTTCATTTCAGTTGAACTTCCACAAGTGCTCCTGATGATGAGTTGAATAACTCGAAACACGTGTAGAGCAATGGTGGAGTTCCGATTGAAATGAAATGCAATCTTTTACTTTCATTTAAACGTCTTTCTCTACGTAAAGAGCGAAAAAGATAGTAATTTTCAAAGGTGAATCGTAGATGCATGTTGAAGTAAAAGGACTTCTAGCGTCGTTAAAAGTCTCTAGTAAGAGGCTTTGAATTTGCGGTTCACCTAACTTACTATCAGAGAGAGGTCTCTGGACTTCTTGTTACTTCTTATAGATGTCGTTGCTAGCGTACCTGGCTGTTATTTTGGTTATAATAACTAAATACTAGACTGCATTTCATTTCAGTTGAACTTCCACAAGTGCTCCTGATGATGAGTTGAATAACTCGAAACACGTGTAGAGCAATGGTGGAGTTCCGATTGAAATGAAATGCAATCTTTTACTTTCATTTAAACGTCTTTCTCTACGTAAAAAGCGAAAAAGATAGTAATTTTCAAAGGTGAATCGTAGATGCATGTTGAAGTAAAAGGACTTCTAGCGTCGTTAAAAGTCTCTAGTAAGAGGCTTTGAATTTGCGGTTCACCTAACTTACTATCAGAGAGAGGTCTCTGGACTTCTTGTTACTTCTTATAGATGTCGTTGCTAGCGTACCTGGCTGTTATTTTGGTTATAATAACTAAATACTAGACTGCATTTCATTTCAGTTGAACTTCCACAAGTGCTCCTGATGATGAGTTGAATAACTCGAAACACGTGTAGAGCAATGGTGGAGTTCCGATTGAAATGAAATGCAATCTTTTACTTTCATATATATATATATATATATATATATATATATATATATATATATATATATATATATATTTATATATATATATATATATATATATATATATATTTATATATATATATATATATATATATATATATATATATATATATATAGTAAACTTTTAAATATTGGGGAAATCTGCAAGAAAGACTCTAATGAGTATCAATTGTTTCGCCGAACGTTTTCGCCAAAGAGAATTAATTTGGCTTCTTCAGGGCTGAAAGAGAATAAATTATAATTAGCTACCATATATTATCTATTAAAACATTATTGATCTTACCGTAACTTAGAATTGTAGAGTTAGAATATTAAAAAACTTTGCTAGTAACATAGTGGTGTTTTTTGTTACTATGTGCAAAAAAAGTTTTTTTAAAGGTTTGAAATGTATGGTAGCTTTGAACTTAACACGCAAAGGTATACCCAAGGTTAATCGAAAAACCCAATGTAACTACATTTAAAAGGAGGTAATTCTTTGAATTGTCGGCAATAACTAAATTTTTGATTTTTAGAAAGTTTAAAAGTGAGGTTCTGTTTTAACCAGAACGCAAGCGCTGACAAATTCAGTAGTTCTTATTAATCTTTATGTCGTTAAGGTTCATTGGTAAAAAACGAATGAAATTAAATCCCAGTATAGGGAAACATTATTTTGATTTTCTTTATTTAATTATATTCTATTGTTCATGCATTATTATATCTTATTGAGATGTATCTAAGAAAAGCAAGGGAAAGTTATCTTTTTTAGTTAATGAAAATTAATTATAAAGGTAGGTTAGTTGTTAATGGATATATCAGTCAAGTTAGTTATCTGTGATGTTGTATTATTCTTGGTATCTGATTTAAGTAAGAAGTGGTATATACCGCTTAGATTCTTAATGTCACTCTTAACATTAATGGAGAAATCGTTAAGGAAAATATAAGACATTTCGATGAACTCTCTTTTAGATTTATTGTTTTCACAGTGGAGAATTGTAGTGTTCGTATAGTCCATGAGATGACCAGTGGAATGGACATGTTTAACTAATGCACAACGGTCAGGGTGAAGTCGAGAATCACTTTTGTGTAGTGTAATACGTGATTTCAATAATTGAGATGTTTGACCGATGTAGGAATTGTTGCAAGAGAGACATGGAATGTTGTAGACAATGTTACTAAGCCTATCTATGGGAGTCTTATCTTTTATCTTAGAATAAAGATTATTAATTGTTAGGGCTGATCTACAAGCCACATTAAGTTTAATGTTGTTATTATTATTACCAAAGCTATTTTCAACACTTTTCAGAATCCTTGTTAACCCCGGAGTGATATCTCTGAAATATGGTAATGAAAAATATTTGTTGATAGGAGTATCCGAGACTGGGTTCCCACTTAAGACATCAGGATCAGCATTGGTAGTCGCGAAGGAAGGTGAAATATCTTCGTTATGGATAGTATTAAACAAAATCTTATTCACTAATGGTGTTGGATAAGCGTTTGAAATAAAAAGTTTCTGTAGGATTTGTAGGTTTTTTGTATGAAATGAAGGATCTGATAGTTTTATTACTCTATTTTTCATCTGTTTGATTAAGTTGACTTTGGTAGAATTGATAGACCTTTAAAAAAAACTTTTTTTGCACATAGTAACAAAAAACACCACTATGTTACTGCAAAGTTTTTTAATATTCTAACTATACAATTCTAAGTTACGGTAAGATCAATAATGTTTTAATAGATAATATATGGTATCTAATTATAATTTATTCTCTTTCAGCCCTGAAGAAGCCAAATTAATTCTCTTTGGCGAAAACGTTCGGCGAAACAATTGATACTCATTAGAGTCTTTTTTGCAGATTTCCCCAATATTTAAGAGTTTACTATTTAACTTATCTGCAAAGATTAAATTTCTTTTATATATATTGTTATGATATGTAAAATCGAGAAAAATATTGGGTTGATTAAAATATTTCAAAGTTCAAAAACATTAAAATAATTCAGATAAGTAGGATAATAACCAACAAACATTTCGAAGAAGGAAAGTTATTAAATTCTTGGATTACCTGTACTAAACAAAATGTAAGCTATGCATAAATTATTTCTTTGTTATACTTGAGTGACCCGCTTAATTTTAAGTGAAATCCAAAGACAATTGAACCGGGTTTTTCAAATACATTAATGCAGTGATTAAAGACAATAGAAGAGATTTTAGAAAGAGGTTTTTGTTAGTTTTTAAGAATTATAGAAAAATATTATTTGTAAATAAGTTTTAGGAAATTTTATAATTATAGGTAAAAATTTGTTTGTTATCGAAATGAAAAAATGGGGGAATTGTGACGAGTTTTGATTGGCGGAGATTGAAAAAGGTGGGATAGGTATGTAGGAATGAAAGTTTAGCTAGATTTAGGAGAGAGAAAAGATAATCAGTTGGTTTTCCAAGTCTGTAAGACGAACAGTGATTGTTCTCTGGCGGTTCCCGAGATGTAGCAAGCAGTAGTGTTGAATATTAGTGAGTTTTTTGTGGAGTTAGTGTATCTGACAGAAGCTGAAGCAGCAAAATATTGTAAGTCATATTTTTCTACTTATATTCCAAGAGTCACTGTTCAGGCCAACGAGAGATTCAGTTTATCGTAAAGAGAAGATATTCCAAGAGTCATTTTTCACTCGGGCCAACGAGAGATTCAGTTTATCGAGAGGAGAAAGGCTATCATAATTTGAATGATTTGTGCTTTTGAAGGAGATCATTAAGGACGATATACTTGCAACAATCTGTTGTAAGATTGCTGATTACATAGGGAGCGGTTGAGAGGAGATAATATAGTCTACAAGGAACAAGGATTTGGACCACTCATCATCAGAGAGAGATATTTTTGTTTTCTGCAGTTTTTTCTTTTATTGATAACACAATTTTTACACTTAATTTAGAAAGGATATAAATATTTTGATTAGGAGAGTTAGAATAGTTTGGGATTTTGAGATTTCAATTAATATTGTTTGTACCATTAATTTTGATTGTTCACGTACGTAGAACAAAATTTTGAGAATCATTATATGAGATTTGTTTATTGAAAACTTTTGAGTGTGAATTATTTCATTATTTTTATTTCAATATATAGTGTTAGATCATATGTGTTTTTTATTATTCCGGTATTCTTTGGACCTTACCTTTCACATGTAATAGCATAGATATTGAAGCACGAATTTAACCCTGAGATAAAAGAATTAAAAATTGTGATAGAGTCATAATCATATCATTTAAATAATTTTAATTAATCAAAAATTTAATTGGCTAATTATTGCTTGGCGCACCAAGACTTTAAATATCACAATAATATATATATATATATATATATATATATATATATATATATATATATATATATATATATATATATATATATATATATATATATATATATATCTATATATATATATTATGTGTGTGTGAGTGTTTAAAATAAAGCAGAATATACATATTATAAGCTGCCGACCTCTCTTTTGTGACCAGAAAACCATCCACCTATTTACATCGAAATCAAAAAGGAATCCTAGCAACCCTTTTAATGAACGCCTTAAAAGTAGGAGCTATTCATTGTGACTTGTAACGTACACCTCCACATCCTTTTACACTTATTACGAGCACAAACTTGTAGAGATTTGCTATCTACCCCTTTTCGGAATTCGGTATTGTTAACACTTTCTTAAGGAAGAATATTCGCTCCCTTTTTGTAATAAATTTCGAATACGAATATGAAAGGCAGTCGTTGGTTTCAACGATATTTAGGTCCCCGTACGACGATTCTTTGTTCTAAGTGCGCAGAAGAAATACCAAAATGGTTAATATCTTACAATGTGAGTCTAAATATGTGACATTTAGAATGAGATTTGAGTAGAATAATAAGTTTTAATGTACGTACTTTAGTGTAAAATTGTAAAACGTGTAATAATTTTAACAAAAATCTAAAAACCCAGTAAGTTTATTCAATCTTAATTAGATTTATGCAAAATGTGCGTATAATTTAACTTGAAAAATGATTTTCTAAAATAATACAAGATAATAAAATGAGGAAGTGATGAATGGATCCTGAAATAATTTAACCCTTCGTCGGCTGCATGTGTATCAAAATGATACAAGCTTGCAAATTTTCAATGCTATTATTGAACCCTAAAGTAAGGAGAACCCACCTTCAGAGACACTGCGACATAATGTGTAAGTGTTGTTTTACTATGGTCGTATTTTAGGCTATTTTCATCGTACTTATTATAGGTGAGTGTTATTTTATATTTTTATTTTCAGTATAATGGCTGCAAAGTGAATTTACAACCTAAATCCACATTTTGATAAATTTTTCGCGCGCACTAGCCTTTCCAGTAACATAACGTCACAGAACACTTATTTCTCTTTTTAGTGCGGGGTTGCCACCAACTTCTGAGCGCGTCAAGTAGAAGTTGACGTTTTCGATTTACACCGATTACGATGTGAGTTACAGAATGCCAATCCAAACACAAAAACGACGCGATAGATATCCAACATTCCGATTTCAGGTAATTACGATTCGACTTGGTCATTTCTATTCGATTTGTTAAAAGTTACAGAATAGATCTGAATCAGATCTATTCTGTAACTTATTATTATAATAAAACCAAGTCAGGTGTCGACATTCAGATCTATTCTGTAACTTTTAACAAATCGAATAGAAATGACCAAGTCGAATCGTAATTACCTGAAATCGGAATGTTGGATATCTATCGCGTCGTTTTTGTGTTTGGATTGGCATTCTGTAACTCACATCGTAATCGGTGTAAATCGAAAACGTCAACTTCTACTTGACGCGCTCAGAAGTTGGTGGCAACCCCGCACTAAAAAGAGAAATAAGTGTTCTGTGACGTTATGTTACTGGAAAGGCTAGTGCGCGCGAAAAATTTATCAAAAAAGAAGATTATATTTCAAGCTTGTCGTCAAGTAGTTTTGATTTGTTTTGGTTAAGTTTAAAAAAATCGTTAAAAGAACACAAAATGGCATCTGCTGCGCAGTTAAATTAAATTTAGTAAACTTTATCTAAATAAATAACACCACAGACTAAAAAATGTCAGACTAAAAAAGTCAAAAAATAAATGTCAAAACAAACGTCAAGACCAATTTCGATGTCGAAATTTGATCTCGACAGAGCTTGTCTAGTCGAAATCAATTTCTACACAACATTCCGATAGTAGAGGTCGAGATGAGTTACAGAATACCGATTCCTACAATTCCGATCCGATTTGCTGACCTCTATTCTTCTTCTTCTTCTTCAAGTGCCGTCTCCATCAATGGAGGTTAGCGGTTATGGTGGCAAACGTTTGTCTATCTTCAGCTGTTCTTAAGAGTTCCTCAAATCCAAGTCCTGTCCAGTTTCTGATATTACATAACCAGGACAATTTTTTTCTTCCAATTCCTCGCTTTCCTTCTATTTTGCCTTTTATTATCAACTGAGGGATGTAGTATTTCTCGTTGCGCAACAAATGCCCTAAATAACTGGTTTTTCTTCTTTTGACTGTTCTCAATAGTTCTTTTTCTAAATTGAGTCTCGCTAGTACTTCTTCATTTGTTTTTCGTGCTGTCCAAGGAATTTTTAAAATTCTACGGTACACCCACATTTCAAATGCCTTGATTCTATTCAGGCTCTTTATTTTAAAGTCCAAGACCTCTATTCGATTTGACTCATTTCTATTCGATTTGTAGTTACAGAATAGGGCTGAAGGCAACGTACAAATAGAAAACAAAGGAGAACTGAAAGAAAAGAGACAAGACAATTGCTATGGTATGGACGTGTGTGGTATGGCCAAAAAAGCTTTCGACTATGTTTCATCTAATAAAAGGAAATGAGGATGGCCACCAACTACATAAATTAACGAAGTTATGATAACAATGATGGACTAAGTAGTCAGATCAGGATGGGGTAAAAGTTATAGAACCTCTGCTTATACACAAACATACACACTATATCGATGGGTTTTTAACAAAATATCGTTTCTTATCTTTAAAAGATGACTTTTTTTCTACCCATTTTTTGTTTAATAGAATAAAACTTTTGAAACTATAATAAATCATATAAATACAAAAAAAACATAAATTTAGGAAAAAATCTGTATTTTAACATTATTTTATTTTTTAAGTATCAGATTGTAGCATTTTTTTACACTTTATATATCATAAAAATTTCCTCAAAGGCTTTATTTAACGTTTTGAATTAAGTCTTAAAATATTCGAAGAGAAGTACTTTAATAACTGCATCTTATAATTAACAACGAATCTGTTTCGATTCTGCTTAAGGCGCGAGGAAAGGAGAGAGATGGACGCTAGCAGCGAAGAAACGTAGGTAGGGACTTTTACTGGTTAATTTGGCAGTCGGGATGGAAGGTAGGTTAAGGAGAGGAAGGTAAGGAGAAAGTTAACATCAACAGAAAAGAATTCAAAGCGGCCATAAGATAATGCAGAAGTCAGAATAGCGACCTATTAAAAACAAGAAAAAATGTATTGAATAGATGGGTGGAAGAAGAAAACCTGAAAGACGAAAGAGATGAGATAAATGGAGCAGACGAGAGGGAAGAGGAACCACCAACCATTCTTGAAGTTAAAGAGGCATTTAAAAAACTAGCCAGAAACAAATCACCCGGAATAGATAATCTCCCAACTGAACTATCTAAATCAGGTGGCCATGATACCATAATGGCATTACAGCAGCTTAAAAAAGAAATATGGACACAGAAATCCTTCCCCAATGATTGGAATACTTTGCACCATGCACAAAAAAGGAAATATCTTTGAATACTCTAACCACAGAGAAATTACACTTCTAAATGCAGCGTATAAAATATTTTCTACAGTACTATGTCACCGTATGGCACCATAGTATACGGCACGGATAGTAGGAAAATACGCGGCTGGTTTCAGAAGTGGTAAATCAACAATTCATCAGATTTCAACCCTGAAACAAATTTTGGTAAAAAACACTGGAATATGGCATTAATACCCATCACATATTTATAGACTACAAAGCAGCCTACGACTCTATGAATAGAAGAGAAATGTTCAAAGCAATGAAAGAGCTGGAAATAACAAATCAGTTGGTAAATTTAACAAAACTAACTCTTAAAAAAGTTGAATGTAGAGTACAATATATAATAAATCAGTGCAAATCTTAGCCTATGCTGATGATATTAATATTATTGATAGAACGGAAAATGCTGTACAAAAGGCACATGTCACAAATCCTACGACCACTCGTTATAGAAAACGACGTCATCGAATCAGTGAACGAATTTATATACCTGGGGGCGCTCCTTAACACTGAAAATAATACTACCCCAGAGATAAACCGCAGAATTTGCACGGCCAACAGATGCAATTTTGGGCTCAATTTTCTTCTTAAATCCACAATTATATCCAGGAATACAAAAATAAAACTCTACAAAACAATAAGGATGGACATATGGTTCAGAGACCTGGACTCTAACAAAAAATAATGAAAAAATGTTAGGATGTTTTGAAAGGAAAGTACTAAGGCGAATCTACGGAGCAGTGAATTACACTGGAGTGTGGAGAATACAATACAACTTCGAACTTTATAGAATATACCAGGAACCTGATATTGTAAAGCATATTTAGATAGGACGTCTGAGGTGGATAGGGCATGTAATGCAGATGGAACCAAATGACCCAGCTAGAAAAACTCTCATTAAAAGACCCATTGATCAGAGATGAAGAGGAAGACCCAGAACTATTCCTTGATAACATCGATGAAGACATGAGAAATTTGGGAATACGTGCTTGGCGGAGAAAGGCGATGGATAGGGACGACTGGAGAGAAAATCTTGAGGATGCTAGGACCCACGAGGGTTGTGAAGCCAGAATGATGATAGAACGTAAGTCGAATTCAAATTTTGGGGTCATAGACGCCTCACTGGGTTAAACACACCTTTATTAATATAGGTCTTTCTTGAGAAGTTTGTGTGTAAACTATTACGGTTTTCTTAACTTCTGGCTGATCTCTTGTTAACAAAATAATAAAATATTCCCATCTGCCTACTTACAAGAGCAAACTAAAACAGTATCCGTCAAATTATCCAGTTATTTGCTAGGAAATTGTACATCCAGTTATTCATCAATAAAAATAACCCGTATAGGCTACGATCAAAGTATATGCTAAAAACAACCATAATTTAATGTGCCATTTTTATTTTTTTTTTCTCTGGTAACAAAAATTATCAAAGTCCAAATTTTCAAAGTACCTTCTTAAATATCCAGTAACTAGTGAAGTGTTAAAAAATCTATTAGTTTAACGTGGGTATATTTTTTGTTTTACTAAATTTTCCTGTATAGTAAGTATTAATTATCTGTGCCACTGTGATCTTCACAGTTGATCAGTTTCTGTATCAGAAATTTCACTTTTGTAACCTAAATGTTTCTATTCTTTCACTAACTGCTGTGGTATGATATGTTTCCAACATAGCTTCGTAAGCTTATTAAACTAGCAGCCGAAATCATCAATAGATTGTATAAATAGTTTCTCTAATACAATTTTGGATTATCTTCCTGCAATAAAATAATAAATAAAGTAAACGATGATGATTTTCTTATCATTCATAAGGCAGGTAATAGACGGGCTTAAAATACGCCACTAGAGATACGCAGCGTATTTGGTTAACATAATAGACGAGCGTTTTATTTCACGCCTATTGGCGGAAAGAGTACAGTCATAGTCAGTAATAAAATGGATTTAGTTCAAGTCGGATGTGTTGCTGCACTTTGTTTAGTGTTAAAAAACGAAAAAACAAAAAAAGAATTCGTCGTTGGTGGGTTCATCCTGTTATTAGTAGCAGACTCCAGACAGGACAATTTCATTTAAAATTTTGCGAACACAGACAGTATCCCGAAAAATTTTTCTCATACTACCGCATGTCTGTAAAAAGTTTTGATGAACTGCTGAAGCTGGTATAAAGTAAAATAACCAAGACTAAAACATTCCAATTGACCCAGCAGAACGATTAGTTATTACAATAAGGTAAATAAACAAAGTAAGATAAAATTTTATTAAAGTAAATTGTTATCCTTAACAAGTCGTTAAGGTAAAATAAGTAAAAGTATTAATATAAATCAATTAAAGTATCTTCCGATGCAGCTGGTGACGAAGGGACTAAATACTGTGAAGTTGATTGAGTGGATCCAGAAGAAGAGACTATAGGAGAGTAAGGCGAGGGTGATTGGACGGACGAAGGAGACGGAGTTTCATAGCACTGTAGTGACAGACTGGATGCAGTGCAAAGACGGGTTGAAGATACCGGCGGTTGTTGCGAGCATGCAGATGACTGCTGTGTATACACTTGTTGAGAATGTTGCATATAATTTAATTGTTGGCTGGTACTCGACTGATTGTTTATTTGTGGTTGTTGCTTGTATGAAAAGGACTGCTGTGGATATGGAGACTATATACTGTATTGTAAAGGCTGCATATAATTTGTAAACTGGCTTGTATTATGTTGATTGTTTATTTCATAAATATGTGTACTGGTGTATATTTAAAGCACTTCCATTATCTTTAGTCTAAAATTGATTAAATTCTGTTGCGGCATACTATTCATAATTGGCAATAATGACATTAAAAAAGCCCTATTACCCATAACGTCGTCCAATCTCTCCTGTTTTTGTAAAGCTACTGACTGCGACAATATCGCTGTGATACTTTTTAAATCTTCACCTTCCTCTAATCTTCGTTTGCGAACATTTTTCTTTTTTCTTTTGTTTTCGGGTTCTTCAGCTGTCTGAATTTGAGTATTGCTTTCATTTATTGTTTCCGCAACTTGTTCTCTATCTTCTTTTCTCTCTTGGATATTAGATGACGTAGGCCTCTTTTCCATATGAACCGCTAAAAATGAGAGTTGATCATAGTAACTATTTTTTCGCTTTCTTTGTGTAGCGGCTTGTCCGCTTTTAACTTTCTTCTCTAGGGTAACTTCTCGTTTAAATTAAGCACGAAGTGATTTCCACTTAGTCTGAAGTTCCTTTCCTAAAACAAAAAATATTGTTTCAGATATTTAGCAACCGGATCGAACTTTTCTGCTTTGGAGTATTACTTCCATGTGGCAAAGTCAACCATTGGACAAATAGTAAAAGAAACATGCTTGGTTATATGGGAGACATTACAACCGTTATAAATGCCTATACCAAGTAAAGATAAATGGATAGAAATATCAAACAAAATGTTCACAAGGTCCAATTTTCCGCACTGCTTGGGCGCTATAGACGGTAAACACATTCGTATGATGTGTCCCAAGAATACCGGTTTCGGATTAAACACTAATTTATTACGGCCATATCCAAGACGAAATTTCAGCGATAGTGAGCGAGTTTTTAACTACAGGTTAACAAGAGCAAGAAGATTTGTAGAATGTACTTTTGGTATATTAACCAGGAAGTGGCGGATATTCCTTGCACCTATTTTACTTGAACCTGACTTTACAGAACTCCTTACAAAAACCGCCTGTGTCCTTCATAACTTCGTATGAAGAAGAGACGGTTTTGATTTTATTGATACCCTAACAGATCCACTACAAGATATATCGGCCTTAGGAACTGGGGGACGATCATCGGGAATTTCAGTTAGAAATCAATTTAAATCTTATTTTGTAAGCAAAGAAGGAGAAGGCATGGCAATATTATAAAATATAAAATTCAAGTAAAAAATACCTACCGTAAAAGCAATTTTTTTTTAAATTGCATATTGTAGTTGAATAAAAAAAGTAAAAAAACTCACCTAACTTATTTTTTTCGTCTGGGGATAAATCGTTCCAGTTTTCAACCATTTCATTTGCAATTTCACTCCACAATTTGGCCTTTAAATCGCTATTAGAATATTCCTTTAAATGTAAATTGTAAAGCGCAGGGGCGCCTTTCAATTTCTGTGATAAATTTTTTTGTATCAAACATATTTAATTTGAAAAATTATTTTTTGTTGTGTCTGTACCTCTGGCGTGACAAACATCTCGTCTATTTGAACACAAAAGAAACAACAATGAGTTGCATGCTAGTCCGTTTCTCTCGCCGCGTGGATAACGCAGCAGCTTGCGATTGGCTGGCGTAGGATTGCGAGAGCAACGCTCGTGTATTACCGTCCATTGAAATGCATGGTTCCTACTACAACGTAGAATACGCTGCGTATCTCTCGCAGCGTATCTTACGCCCGTCTATTACCTGCCTAATCGAAAGCATTTGATTGCTTATTTATTAATAGAACTTTTATTTTAAGGTTAGCTGTTCTCAAAAATGGCATGATACTATAGATATAGCTAATTCAGTTAATTACTGAAACTTTTCTGTGTCGCCACACACATTCTAATGTATTGAAATTTTTTAACGAAAATCAAAGCTAACATGAGATGTAAGTTTAATAGATAACGAAAATATATCTAAATATAATGACTTACCTTTTTAACTCCACATGGAATAGGCAAAATAAACTCATCTGCTGTCTCAGAATACGAATATTACGAAATATCAATGTTTAAATTTAAGGACTGGAATCAAAAACAAAACCATGTAATTTTGGTTTTAAAATAAGTAATTAATTTTTAAATGAAACTATATATTTATTATTTACTAAATTCCACATATTTATATAAAAATACTGTCAGCATTCTCGTTTTATCGGTGTCGTAAAGAAAATTGTTTACTGAATGTAAGTACATGCCTACAAATTACTCACATACCGATTATTGGTGATAAATAACTTACTTTGATTGGACTGATAACAGTAACCAATCCGATGATTTATAGACAGTGCTAGTAAAAGAAAACCTCCTTCTTTAAAGGTAACTACTGTCAACGCCACTTAAGTTGGCGAGGCGCACAAACCCAAAATTGAAGTCCGCTTAGGGTGGATTAGGTGGTTGTCAGCAGTCTCCTCCCAGTAGTCAGGTGCGTAACACAAAAGTGAAGTGCGGCTGTTATTTTTCAGACTTCTTATTATTTTGGATAGTTAAGTGTGTTTGTGGCAGTTTCTTTAAATAATGGCGTTAGAAAGTAATAGAAAGACTAATTCTGTTATTAATGGACAATTTCGTGAGATCATATATAATGTGTTTAATTATTTCAAAAATTTTAAGCTCGAAGCAGATACCTTAAAAACTGTGAAAGAAACAACAGCTAAAGCAGCAGGTAAGTATGTACAATAAATTAATATTAATTTGCTATCAAATGAACAGAAAATAATCGAGAGTTTTTAACTTTTTTTATTTTATTAGTCATATCTGCTCAATTCATTCTCTTTTAGTTGTTTAACGTACTTTCGTGGTTGTATCATATGGCATTCTTCTTTTTCATGTGCCATGCTCGATTATCGAGCGTTGGCTATCAAATTGGCTATAGTAATTTTATTGACGGCAGCTCGGAAAAGGGATGCAGAGGATCTGTTAAATCATTCTCTCAGGTTTCTAAGCCATGACGTTCTTCTTCGACCTGTCCACTCTTCTTCCGTCTACCTTGCCTTGTATAATTAAGTGGAGTATATTATATCTCTCTGGGTGTCGCATAACATGGCCAAAATATTCAAGTTTGCAACGGCATAGCTTTTTAAATAAACATGTTTGCAAAAATTTGAGAAATTATAATTATTGTATGTACATCGATCTTACTCTCGATAATTGAAAGACATTTTTTAACATACTTAAATTATTACACCTATTAGCACATGAATATATTGTGTACTGTCTTTCGGTATGGCAGTAAATATAGACTTTTTTATACTTACATACTAGATAAAATGAATCACTATAGTTACTTTTACAGGAATTTCCATCAGAACAATCGAAAGGATAACAAGAGAGGCAAAATGTTTTTTAAAAAATACCGAGTCCAGTTTGCCAGTCCAGGCAAAAAACGAGTAAGGAGATCAATAATAGATTTGCCGGAATACCAAACAAGAGACATTTGCAGATTAATCTACGATTTTTATAAAACAGACAAATGTCGGGTTCTTCTTATGGTGCCTATCCGTTACGAATGTTGGACACTAACATGGCTATTCTGACTTTGTTGACTGCGGCCCTGAAAAGTCCGGTAGTGGTTAAGTTAAACCATTTTCGCAGGTTATGCAGCCAGGATATTCTTCTTCGTCTTCGAAGAAGATTATCCTGGCTGCATGTCGGCTGCCTAAATGTCGGGTTACGGTAAAAAAATTAAAACAAAAAATTCATAACGATTTGGATATCACAATTTCACAGACATCTCTAAGGCGACTTCTACGCAAAATGCAATTTGGTTGGAGGAGAACCGAAAACAACCGAAAATTACTTATAAAAAGAAGTAAAATACGAGCTTTGAGAATAAAATATCTTAGGCAAATCAAACATTTTCGTACTCAAAATAAGCCTCAAAATAAGACTTACTTACACAGCGGTCATACTTCTTCGAAGAACTGGACTGACGAATCAACAAAGCGATTATTTTCTAATATTTCCAAATGTCACCGACTAATAATAGTGCACGCCGGTGGAGACATGGAATTCACTAAGAATGGATTATTAATCTTCAAATCAGGTACAAAATCAGGGGATTTCCACTCTGAAATGAATGCACTCGGTACTAGTTTTTGATAACGCATCTTATCATAATATTCAGTTAGAGCGGGCGCCTACATCAAACTCAAAAAAAAAAAATGAAATGATAGAATGGTTAATACAGAAAAATATTCCATTTATACCTACCGCTTTAAAACCGGAATTATATAAAATTATTAAATATCATAAACCCCGTCATGTAAAATACAAGTTCGACGAAATTTTACGCGAGCATGGCCATATTCCTTTGCGTTTACTTCCGTACCATTCTGACCTAAAACCGATTGAACTTATATACCTATATATACAGTCAAAAGTAATGTAAGCCAGAAAAACGTTACATTTAAATTAGCTGACGCACAAAAACTGGCTGAGGAAGAGTTCAATAAAATTGATGCAAATGAGTGGAGAAAACGATGTGACTATGTCATTAAGAAGGAAGATGAATACATGGACAGCGGGATAGTGGTTGATAACGCCATGGAAATAGCTCCTATTATTATAAATATTAACAGAGAATCTTCCAGTACAGAGTTTTCTTCTGATGATGAAGAAAATTAACCATTAGAAAATTGTTTTCAGTTACTATTTTTCTACACTTGATACTCGTTGTAGTGTTATAATAAAACCAAAATATCAAAATTAAATAATTACTATGTTACATTTATTTATACAATACCCTCCATTTAATATAAAAGACAATATCAACGTAGTTTTATTTGTTAATTAATTTCAGTCATAATTATTATTGTGTTTGTATGTTAAATTAAAGAGATATTATAAACCAGTGGCTTTTTATTTAAATTGACTAAAAAAATAATAACAATTTCATCTTTCTAATCTTAAGGCGGGTACACATATGCGAGCAGAACTGTTCGCGAACCGTTTGTGAACGCTATATTCGTTAATTTGTACGACGGGACGAACCGCTTGCGAGCTGTTCGTTCGTTGCTCGTCAGGAACTACCGCCTGTCGGTTTTTGGGACGAACACAAAGAATGTTCGCAGAACTATAAATTGTGTCTATAAATTGTTTCTGCCAAGTGTGCGATGATATCATTCTGTTAAACAAAATTGCTGAACAAGCGCGGCTTATCTAAGTAGCGAGAGAAATTAATAACAGATAATGTAAACAAAATACCGAAATGTTTAGATTAACGAAGTAAATTAATTCTCGGTTTGTTATTAGATACTTAGGGTATTGGATAGCCTGAACATAAACATATTTTCAACGAACTCTTCGCGAACAGCTCACGAGCAGTTCGCAAACAGTTCGACTCGCATATGTGTACCCACCTATATATTAAAGCTTGCGAAAAAATATTACCACTTTTTTAATTGTGTAATAATTATTTGAACTATACCGTTACGCCACTGAAACTACTTATCAGAAATAGTAAACCAATAGGAGAATCATGGGGCGTAAAGATAATCTATTTCTCAGTGACGTTGTGCGTAATCCTTCGCCAAGTTAACTGGCGTTTACTGTAATTAAAATATTATTACAGTACAGTGGGTGGATCAAATAAACACATTTGTAGTACCGCCTCTATTATTGAATTTGATATAATATACTTTCTTAAACACATAAACATAGGGTACAAATATTATTAAAAACGAAATAATAATATTAAAGTTTTAATAAAAATAATAATTTTTGTAGAGGTGATAGTAACAGTGAATAAGTACTTACGAGTGAGATCTTCTTCTTCCTTCTTGTATGTAGGCTTTAAAGACTGATTATTCTTCAATATTAGCCTCCTAAATTGTTTAAATTATCGTACCATCTTTTTCTTGATCTGACAATACTTCTTCGTTTATTTGGTGACTTATCGTGCTATTCGTACTAAGTATCCTATCTTCTGCCATTCTACTAATGTGTTCGTTCCACTCCTGTTGCCGTTTTGTCACCCATCCATTTATATCTTCTATATTGCATGCTCTTCTTATAGTTTCGCTTCTCTCCATATCCAACAGACTTTTCCCTGATAATCGTCGTAGTATTTTCATCTCTGTTGTTTCTAGTAGTCGTCTCGTTTTATATGTGTCAGGTCTTGTCCCCGCCGTGTATATTAATA
Organism: Diabrotica undecimpunctata; assembly: GCF_040954645.1. NCBI lineage: Eukaryota > Metazoa > Arthropoda > Insecta > Coleoptera > Chrysomelidae > Diabrotica > Diabrotica undecimpunctata. Next base: position 125,508,374 of record NC_092811.1, read on the forward strand.
TAGGCTAATTGCTGCTTTATAGATTCTTGTTTTTGTGTCTTGTCTTAGGTGTTTGTTCTTCCAGATTGTGTCATTAAGAGATCCCGCCGCTTTACTTACTTTTAAGCTTTGTTGTAGTACTTCTTCTGCAACATCTCCGTAACTAGTTATATCTATTCCCAGATATCTAAACCTTGCTTCCTGCTTTATTATTTTCCCATCAATTTCGATTTTACATCGTAGTGGGCATTTAGATGTTGTCATACATTTGGTTATTTCTGCTGATATTATCATATTGTATTTCTTGGCTGTTGTATTGATGATGTGTATTAATCTTTGGAGCTCGTCTTCTGTCTCGGCGATTAATGCAGCGTAGTCTGCATAACATAATATTTGGATTTCCTTATTCCCCATTCTATAACCATGACCTTTACGTACTGCTTGTATTATTTCGTCCATTATTATATTAAAGAGAAGTGGGCTTAACGAGTCACTCTGTCTGAATCCGCTTTGTACTGATATACATTGTATTAGTTTTCCATTTATCTTTGCCTGTATACAATTATGGAAGATGTTTTCGATGGTTTGTATAATATTGATTGGTATGTTTCTTTTATACAGCAGGTGTAAGACGTCTTCGATTTGGATGCGACCGAAAGCCTTTGTCAGGTCTATAAAACATAGATATGCTGGTTGTACTCGATGGCCTTTTCTGTGATTTATCTTCGGAATCTTCCGGATATAAATCCTTGTTGTTCATTAGATAAAGTTGTTAGTTTATTGATTTTGTTGGTTATGACTTTTGTGGTAAGCTTAAGTGTTCAGTAGATTTATACCTCTTTAATTGTTGGGGTCTCGTTAATCTCCTTTCTTGAACATTGGTATCATTATGTTCTTTCTTAATGCGTCTGATATCTTTTTCTTCTTCTACTTCTTGGAGATCTTTCGATCTTGCTTTTTGGAGATCTGTCGATCTGTTTAATTCTGAAGCTGCCTCTGGTTAATTTCCTGGGAGGTAGATTGCCAACTATCCCTCCATCTTTTAGGTGGTCTTCCTGAAGGTCTTGAACCGAGCGGGTTGTTTTCTAGGGCAATTTTTGGGAGTCTATTCTCATCCATTTGTCTTACATGACTGTACCACATCCTTTTACGCTACCTTCCCCATCATATAATATCTTGAATTTTGCACTGCTCGCTAACGTTTTATTTCTCACCCTGTATCAAATTTTTTTTTCTCTTAAACCAAAAAAACACAAATATATTACCGGTTTGGAAAAAAGTTAAAAAAATTACAGGACAGAATACTTACCAACAAATCGTAAGTCTAGAAAAAGAAGAGACGTTACTAACTGATCCGCAGGATATAGTAAATGAACTAGCTGATATCTATCAAAAATTCTCATCCAGCGAAAATTTCAGAAACGAGTTCTTAACTTACAAAGAACAGGAGGAGGCAGTACCTATTACAATTTTTGACGAATTTAACCCTATCAATACACCCCTTAGTTAGAAGCTTAGTTAGAGGCCCTTACGTAGTAGCATGAAAGATACTTCACCAGGTCCAAACGACATACCAATACAATTTATTAAAAACGTCCCTTGGAAACCAAAGAGTTTCTACTCCAAATTTTTAATATTATTGGTCACAAAAATTATTTCCAAAAATCTGGAAAAATGTCAGTGTTATTTCTATTATTAAACCAAATAAAGATAAATTACAACCAGAATAATTATCGTCCTATATCATTAACATGTTCTTCATGTAAACTGTGGAAAAAATAGTCAACAAAAGATTAATGTGGAACCTAGAACATAATGATCAACTTATCTTCGAACAAGCTGGCTTTAGATCAGACAGATCTACAAACGACAACATTATAGATCTAGAAAACGCTATTCACGATGTTTTTAAAAATAATCAAAAATGTATGACAATTTACTTTGACATAACTAAAATATTTGATACAGTATGGAAACACCGTATATTAAATATTCTAAAAAATGGGATATCAAGGAAATATTTTGGCCTACATAAACAATTGTTTAACTCAAAGAACATTTTAAGTCCGAGCGAATGGTGCTATTCCCTATCTTAGAAAACAACAAAACTCAATCCCACAAGGACCGATTATCAGTCCTACTTTATTTTAATTAGCAATAAACGATATAATAAAAATCATTGCGAAGCCTGTTCAGGTAAGACTATATGCTGATGACCTAATTATTTACATAAAAGGCAAGAACGTTAATAATATGGCGTCAATATTACAAGAATGCTTAAATAAAGTAAATTGATCCCTAAGTACCGGTTTCAGGTTTTGTTCTAATAAAACAAAATGTATAATATTTTTAAAAAGACCGTATATAAATATCGAGTATAAACCGAACCGAATGGTTGAAAACCATCATCTTTTTTATACAAATGAAATAAAATTTCTAGGAATGATATTTGATCAACAGTTAAATTGGAAAAGTCATATCCAGCAGTCATTTTTAAAGTACCCAGCTCATAAAACATGGGGTGCCGATGTTAAAATACTATTCATGTTATACAAATCCTTAATTCGTTCCAAAATTGATTACGGATGTGTTTTATATCCATCTGTCAGCACAATAACGTTAAAACCTTTGGATACGTTACATAACACTTTCCTAAGGATTATACTTGGAGCGTACAGAACAATTCCGATAAATAGAATACAAGCTGAAATAGGTAAACCATCGAGCAAAAAGACAGAAGAGGGAATATAAAGGTAGTGAGGGCAAAAACATTGTTAGACGGGAAGTGCTATTTTGAGAGGCCACATTAAACAAGGAAAGAAAGTCACTTTCCTTGGTTAAGAAATCAAATTTAGTTGAGTTATGTTATTGTTTGTCCCAACTGCCACATGAAAGCTTATTTATATTGAAGTTTTTTAACAATTGTGTTACAATATACACTACTATCGTTATTATTTAATTAAAACTTTCTCGTCTAAGACTCATTCTAAAAAATATTTTATAGATACTTTAAATTTGGCGCCTTTGCATTCCCGGATATGTCCTCCATATTAAGAGGACACTTTTATGAATTTCAATAAATAATATTTTAGACATTTCCACCGCTACCGACTTTTTAAAGTTCAATCTCCCACATTCCCGCAGAATTTTTCACGCAATGAACCTACTTAACTGTAAGCAATTTTCACCCTTATATCAATTAAAAAATATATCTTTATCTTCACCTTGGATTATAAAAATTTCAACAATCAATTGCAGTCTAAAACAATTCCAAAAAATAGCACTAACCCTAATCTTATCCTACAACTCTACAGAGATCTAATTAACTCCCATTCCCATTACACACTATACTATACAGATGCGTCTAAAACTGAAAATGGAGTCGGAGTGACAATAATTAATAGCCCAGAGATTCTAAAACATAGAATTCCAAATACTGCAACTATATTAACAGGAGAACTCTATGCAATTTACCAAGCGATATTACTTGCAAATTCAAATAAGGTGACCAAAATATTAATCGTGACAGATTCTATGTCATCACTACAAATAATCAGGAAAATGTACACGTAACATCCATTAAATTTACTAATAAAGGAAGAACTAAATACAGTAAAACCTCCGTTAACCGCAATAATTGGGGGGGAGGAGTTCCCGGAATTCCGGGGAGTTCCCGGGAATTTCGGTTAAAAATAACATTGTTTTTTATAGTTTTCTTGGTCAAAGTGTTGGTATTAAAAATACTATGATATTTTGCAGCTATATATCTCCATCGTTCATTTGCAAAACGTCATGAGTTTGCCCGAATCGATTGTTCGACAAAACGTAAAGCAATCTGAAAAGAACAAAACTTTATACAATAACAACAAAAATTAAGAACCTAGTCGTGTCCCTAACTAATTAGGCCTACTTTATAAAATTCTTACCTCTAAGGCATTGAAAATATCGTCGGCGGTCTCGTGCTGCCTGTTGTCTGTTGGGTCATCATCTTCGACGTCTGATATGCTCAGGTTGTCTGGATGAAAAACCATATCAATGATGTCCTAGTCGATGAATTCACTTTCTGAGTCATCGGCTGCTAACCACTCACGTATCTCTTCTTGGTTAATTTCGTCACATCCCGGATTTTTTATTAAAGGTTTAATTTCTTCTGTCGTTTCTTTACCATTTTTTCTTTAGGATCGTCAATCAAAATCCCATCAAAAATTTTGTTCCAGCATTTTTTCAAAGTTGAAGATTTGATTTTGGCCCACGACTCAGTACACCAATAAACAACATGTTTCATTGTTAAATATTTGAGAATTTCGGGAACACTTTTGGATTCATTCATCTCCAGTTATAACAGATGTCTTAAGAATGCTCCTCTATAATGTCTCTTGAATGCCTCTATTACTCCCTGGTCTACTGAATTAAGCTCGTGACATTCGGTGGCAATAATCTGATAATTATCACCATTTTGTAGATTTTGGGGGTGAGTTGGCTCATTGTCAACAAGCAACAATGCTTTGATGGCAAGGTTTTTTGATTTTAAAAAGGATTTTACACTTGGTACGAATTTATTTTCAAACCATTCTGAAAATAAAGTGGTCGACATCTATTTTTTGGCTTCTATAAAAAACTGGAAGTGCTTTTTCGGAAATATCTTTTAAAGCTCATGGTTTTTTTGATTTCCCAACACACATAGTCATCAATCAGTGAGTAAAATTAATGAAGTTGTTTACGTTTTGCGATAAAAATTTACTTTTTATTGACGAAATTATTGAAACTGTCAGCCGTTTCGATTAAACGATGTTTCGAGGTTTCGGTTAAGGGAGTTTTTACTGTAAATTGGGTAGGTACTAAAGATACAAACATTTCTGGTAGATATAAGTTTCTCTGGGTCCCATCACTTGATGGAAGAGCAGGTAGCGAAGCAGCAGACAAAAATGCAAAAGAAGCTAGAAACGACAACAGTATCCCCATAACACCTAAAACTGCAAGCATGGATCTAAAAAGCTACTTCATAAAGCACCTGTGCGAGAACTGGAACAATAAAATGGAAATCCACACCATCAAAGCTTCAGGAGATAAAAAAATAAGATTGGACCATAGCAACTACCTGAGGTATCCAGATGAAAGCAAATAATTATTTCCCGTTTACGACTTGGACCTACCCAGTTTTCTTATGAACATTTGTTCAAGAAAGAAGAACGCACAATTTGTGATGAGGAACCGTACCAAACAATCTTATTTTAAATTCAAAAAACACTATAGATAAACTACTTTTGTTTTTAAAAGACTTTAATTTACTAAGCAAAGTGTAATTAACTGTTACCGTTCCGCTAATAACCTTATTAGGTTGAAGCGGGTTTTTTGTAAATAAAAAATCTCTAATAATACCTATATCAAAAACCTCTAATAATAAAATATAAATTTTAATAATCTGCTTGAATTTTCGGTTATAGCAATTTAAGCAAATTTTTTCGAATGCTGTAATTATTATAGGTCCCACCATTTAATTAGAGTCGCCTCGGTTAGGTGACCTCTTTTTTTTTGTAAGGTCTATAGATGCCCTATCGGACTTTTATCGGCCCCATTAAGCGGCCCTTTTAATAAAGGATATTAACCGCATTTAATTAGTAGATAACATGTCTGGCCACGTGTTAACGGACATTATCTATTATGTCCCGTTCTCCCAGACGTTCAATTGGAATGTACTGGGAATAGGTTCGGTGATTAAAATTATAGGTTGTCGGTTTACCTTGCAACTGTTTCAACGTAATGATTCTATTATTATAGTGTTTTTTTTACAAATAACTGTAATTTTTAATCTCCAATGGTTTAGATATGCGATCAAATGTACAGTGGGTGGTCTAATTTTACTGTTAAAGTCAATTAGTGAAATTGTAAGAACTATTATTTGAAAATGCTTTAACATTAAACTAAAAATGATTACAAAATGCAAAATAGTACAATTTTTATGACAGAAGTTTACAATCGTGTTTATACAGAAATGTTCAAAGCATAAAGATTAATAATGCTGATACTTTCTTGTCCCATTTTTGTTGATATTGTTACCACTACTTACTTACCTACCCGTGGCTTTACACTTTCCAATCTCATATATATATATATATATATATATATATATATATATATATATATATATATATATATATATATATTCAGGGATTCTACAGTACTCGCTGCCTTCCCTCGCTCAACCATTTCCATCTCTCTCTGTTGTCTCATTCTCCATCGTGTAGGCCTCTCTTACTTATGGCGTCGTCTACTTTGTTCCTCCGAGATTTTCGGGGTCGTCCTCTTTTCCTTCTCCCTATGGGGCTCAATTCGGTTATTCTCTTTATTCTCATTTGCTGTCGCTAGTTCTTCTTACATGTTTATGTCACTTTAGTCTTTTTTTGTTCTATATATGTTTATATGTCCATTCCATTTCTGTTGCTACTATCTTACTGCTGTTTTTCTTGTTTATAATTAAATTTTCAGACCCATATGTCATAATACTTCGCACTAATGTTTTATAAATCTGTGTTTTTGTCTTCATATTTAGGTGTCTATCCCACCATACGTCATAGGTATAGAGTCATATGCCTTTCTCAGGTGGACAAATGCCAAACGTATATCTCTATTTTTTGCTTTTTCTACAGTTGTTCTAGTGTGTATATGTGGTCTATGCATGATCTTCCTGCCATGAAGCCTGCCTGATCTTCCCCGATTTTGCCTTTTATCGCTTGATCTATCTTTTCTCGCAGTGTCTGATATTACGGTTATTCCTCTGTAGTTTTCGCATCGTTTTCTATCTTCTTTCTTAAATATAGATGTCATATATGCCTCTGTCCATTCCTTTGGGAGCTGTTCTCCATTTATGGCTTTTTGAAATATCCATTTTATCATCTGGTGTAATTTTTTTGAGCCGTACTTTATAAGCTTAGGTACTCAGCCCGGTACTTTCTTATTTTTGATTGCTTTTATGTCCGTTATCATTTCCCTATCTGTTATTTCTATTTCTTGTTGTGGGGATCTGCTTCATCTTCTTCTGTTTTCTTTTCCAATCAATTGTGGTCTTTGTTCTGTCAACAGTTCCTTGTAATAGTCCCTCCATTGTTTGTCCTGTATATTTTCCAATTTAATTTTTTCTTTTGAATATATCTTCTTGTCATATATATCTTCTTTAGTGAGGTCTCTTTTCTCCAAAGGTATTTTAATATGTCGCTTTCATTGTAATTTAGAGCATCATTTTTTTTTCGATTCGGTTTCCATTAACGTTGGTCTCGAGTTTGGACATTTAATAGACAGCTTTGATGAAGTCCCATTATTTACTAATGTTCCAGTAGTGTTCCACCAAGAATCATTAGAAATTATATGCAAAAAATAATCCAATAATACAGGATACACTAAACCTAACGAGGCATTGCTTAAATAACACATATTTCATCTACACTGAAAAGAGGTATAAAGTTTAAGGAGTACTAAGTGTTATTGGAAATAAAAGCCTTATCTACCCAAAACTGTGGCTTAGGTATGTAGATGAAATATTTATTGTCTCGATACGTGAAAAAATAAAACTAAACACAACTCAACAGATGAGCAATATTCACCCAAATTATAGTTTACTATGGGACGGGATAAATCCAACAACTTCCATTTTTAGATGTGTTGATTATAAAGCAGAAAGACAAAAGCATAAAATACACACTAAACTGAAAATTAACACCTACTGACAGATATTTACACGCTGATTCAAACCCTCATCTTATTCTTGTAAGCAATATGTTGCTCAAAAGTATCTAATCGCCAATAGTACTGTGCACCGTAATTTTACACGTGTCTTGACAATCGGAGCTTACACTAGACGACCTGAAACCGGTCCCCAACGAAGAACTAGTGCTTGTGATGGTTGATTCATCTTCTTACATAACCAACTTCAGTACGTCCAGAATGCTAATGTACGAACAATTAGACGAAGGCTAAAAGAAGCCAAGGATTCGCAGACCTGCAACAGGCCTCATTCTAATGTAAATAATTAAAGGCACATTTTTTATTTATCGATGAGTCCAGGTTTACATTGCGGTCTCCAGATGCCCTGAGAGAGTATGGCGAAGACCACACGAGCGTTTTGCAGAATATACTTTCAGTTGTAGGGTAGGCCAACATGGGGTCTCAATTATGGTGTGGGCTGGAATTACTCTAGAGACACGTACAGAATTGTATATCGTTCCGAGAGGTTCCATTACAGCTTCCAGGGACATTGATAAAATTCTCCAAGATTTTGTTGTGCCTAATGCTGGTTTTGTTCAAAATGACTTTGTTCTGATTCATGATAATGCCAAGCCTCAGAGTGCGAGAATTAGTCAACAGTTTTTAAAGTTTTTCAATCAATTACATTCCTGTAATTGATTGACCAGCATTGAGTCCAGACGCAAACCAAATCGAACATGTTTGAGACATGCTTGGGCGAAGTAAACGAAGTCGTGTTCCTGCCCCTTTAATCTTAAATTTGTTACAAGAAGCCCTTTTAGAGGAATGGGAACTTATTCCTCAACAGGACATTCCTAATTTGATTTTGGGCATGCCAAGGAGAATTCAGGTAATAATTCGAGTACGTGAAGAAAACATTCACTATTAAAATCAGTTTTTCCGGACACATGATTTTCACAAGTTTTCATTAATTGACCGTCATTTTGTTACAACATTTACTTACGTTTTTTTCCTTAATTTTTAAAATGCTCTCTACTAAAATAGTTCTTTGTTCAAAAGGTAAATTTTGATTAGAAATTACTTAAAACTGTTTGTTTCGTTTGTGTTTACGTTTCATATATATATATATATATATATATATATATATATATATATATATATATATATATATATATATATATATAATATATATATATATATATATATATTAATATGATATTGTAATTGAAATGTAATCAAACAATAATCAAACATATAATCAAACAATAAGTAAATTAATTATGATCCAATTAGCTAATTGAAACAAAAAAAATTATTTGAGTTTAATGAATTATATAACGAATATGTGAATAAACTTATTAACGACGCCAATTTCCTAATTCATGTTTTCTTATCTCAGGGTACCTATTTCAGTTCAAAAAATACCTTTACCTTCATTACCTTCAATAGTGTTCGATAAGAAGAGGAGTAAAAGGAATAAATAAAAAAACTTAAATTTGTGCAATACAATTAAAATATAATGGTAAAATAAACCTTTCAAAACTGTTTATACAACTAATGAAATCCCTTAGAAATAAATAACAATAGGAACATTAGTCCAATCTATTGTCTCGTCTCAATAAATTTCTCTCTGCACTTTATGAAAATGATTCACTTTAATTAAATCTCTATCGAAAAACTCCTTCCTTGGTTCTGCTTATAAAATTAGTCCTGTCGATCAAAAGAACATACTGACTCAATTTTCTATCTCCTTTTGGGATTGCCCCTATCTGCTTAACTACTAATTTCTCCGGGAATAATAATTTGTTGGTACTTACAAATTCTGCACCCTTTTTATCCGGCAAATCAGCTTTCAAAACTTACTGACACTACTATTTCACAAAATCTATACTTTTCTTTCAACGTTTAAAACAAAACACACACTTGTCGATTTGATCTTTCCTCACTTTCCGTCGAACAGCAGATGATCCCTTTTTCCGCTACAAAAATCATTCTCGTCTTTCAATCCCTTCCATAATTTTGTGTTTACCAATCAACATCCTCGACTCAATTCTCCAAACACCAACACTTTCCAATTCCCATACTTGTGTACAAAAATATCAGACAAAAGACTTTCTACTTGGTACTAATTCCCTTAATGACTTATTTCGTGGTAACCGAAATTAATCCTTGAAAAAATGCAGGTGATTTGATATTTCAATATAACATTTTGTTTACTTAAGTAAATCTTAAATACCTATCCTAATTTAAGTCCGAAATTTACCGAAAATCTAAAATTGAAAAAGTCTCTTTTTTTCAAAAAATAATATAACTTCACCACGCAATAAAATTAAACCGTATATCTAAATATGCTATAACTATAACATGATTTTACAAATTTTTGTGTCTTCTTCTTTTTCTCTATTAATTTTTCTTTACATACATTTTCGGATCATATCAATATATATTACAACAGTCACAAAAACTCCCAAACATTTTTAAAAATGACAACAATGTGATTATACGATCCACTGTACGTTTGAATAAATATTTAAAAGGTATTAAAAATGTTTTATACAATTATATTTTCTATTTGCATATCAACGTTACATTCAAAGAAAAAACTTAAATACAAACGAGAAATAATTCATGGTAAGAAACGAAAAAAAAGCACTTTTATCATTCAAGATTGAAATCTCTGACGCGCCACCGTTACAATTTTTTTGGCGAGATAGAAATTTTAGCATAAAACGGACAGAAGACCCCATTTCAAGAAAAGTGTAATTATTGTATTTTTTTATCTCAAGTCTGACACACTTGAATATATATGATCGTATATATTACGTTCATTTTAAAAGTATATTATATTTTTTAGATAACATCGGACTTTATTGTACGTGCCCCCATTTATTAACATATATAAAAGATTTTGTAAATATGGGAGGACTTAAAAGGATTTAATAAAGATATATTTGAAGCAAAATTTTGTTATCTGCTATTTTTTCTTCATAACATTAAATGGGCTATCGTTTGTACATAAACGACAGAAAATAATTTAATTTTCGAAACCCTAATATTTGTGTAAAATACAAATATATGTATATATATATATATATATATATATATATATATATATATATATATATATATATATATATATATTGAGAACATCGTAATAGTATCAGATTCTCAGGCAGTATTACAAGCTATTCGTAGCCATCCATTGGATAGTTTTCAAAACTCCATTATACTTGATATCAAAAAATTATTACATGATCTAAAATTCACAAAAAAAAACAGTTACTTTACTCTGGGTTAAAGGACATAATGGAGTAATTGGAAACGAATTAGTGGATGGTTTGGCAAAAAATACATCTGAGATATCGGAAATTACAAATTTTTACTACTTTAAAGATCTTTTTTCTATTATCAGGAGTATTGGCAGGGAAAGATGGATGTCAAAATATAAAGAGGTTCAGAAGACTTCAACAAACCATTACTTTTCTATTCATCCATGCTTACCAAAAAATATTCCCCATTTTAATTTTAACTATAATAAAGTACATTCTTCGTTAATAACCCGGTTAAAACTTTCCCTCTTTCCAGAGCATCTGCATAGGATTGGAATCTATGAAACCCCTTTCTGTCCTTGTGATGGTAAATCTGTCGGAGATTTGAACCACTTATTTTTCGATTGACCTAATCATAGGGAACAGACTCGAAGCCTATATCTAGATTTAATTGATCTCAATATTAGCCTACCAGTTAACATCAGCAATCTGTTATCTTATTCTGACAAATCTATATATAATATTCTAATCAAGTTTATAAACGATTCTAAAATAAAAATGTAAACATCCTTATAACAATTTTCTGTGGCAAAAAGATTGTTTGTCTAATGCCATCTCTCTCTCTCTCACACACACACACACACACATATATATATATATATATATATATATATATATATATATATATATATATATATATATATATATATATATATATATATATATATATATTATCTTTAGAATATCTTAAAATTTTCTTTCATTCAAATTATTTGACTGATCTTTATTTTTTACACGAATGATGTCTCCTCTCGATCAAACCACAGTTCTTTCCTTGATTGATTATGTCCGGCTACCATCAAATCTTTCCTGTTCTCAGGATCGATCCAAACCGCATACCAGCAAACTACTCCTCCGAAAAACACAAGCCCAAGCCTCTTTTGACCGGTACTCTTTATTCACAAATTCTCCTTTCTTTCTCAATTATATCTCGTGGACTCAAAAGAGGTATTAATCTTCTCGATTTTGATCTGCTCTCAGCTTCCACCTTTTTCACTAACAAACGAAAACACTGGTACTCAGATTGACTACACGAAAACACGTCTTCTCTTCTGGTCTGCCGGTAACATATTAATCTTTCAATCTCTCCCAGACAACTTTCTCAACTCTCTCATTCCCACCATTCCTTTTTAACCAATCATAAGCATTCATCTTTTCCACTTATTTTTGATTTAGAAAATTTCCAACATGATATTTAAAACAAATAAACTACTTTCACTCAAATTACTTTTCAGAAACCATTAACAATTTTGCCTTTTTTAACAGAAATAAGTTTCCAAATTCTTATTATCTCATATCTAAATCTAATTCTTATTTACTTTCGAAAAATGCCCACCGCAAAATACAATTACAAGTTTACTCCTAAATCTATAATTATACGGGTTCCATTGTCCTTTCACTATTCACTCAGTCTTTCACGGAAAAACTCGTCAGGGTCCCGTCACGGAACAATGTTTTCTCTTATTCTAACTATTACAAATAAGTACAGGGATGTATTTTAACTTATATGCCCGCGGTATATTAAAATAATAAAAAAACTCTTAATTCTATTTCTGATCGATAAAGGATCAGTTTATCGATCAGAAATAGAATTAAGAGTTTTTTTATTATTTTAATATACCGCGGGCATATAAGTTAAAATACATCCCTGTACTTATTTGTAATAGTTAGAATAAGAGAAAACATTGTTCCGTGACGGGACCCTGACGAGTTTTTCCGTGAAAGACTGAGTGAATAGTGAAAGGACAATGGAACCCGTATAATTATAGATTTAGGAGTAAACTTGTAATTGTATTTTGCGGTGGGCATTTTTCGAAAGTAAATAAGAATTAGATTTAGATATGAGATAATAAGAATTTGGAAACTTATTTCTGTTAAAAAAGGCAAAATTGTTAATGGTTTCTGAAAAGTAATTTGAGTGAAAGTAGCTTATTTGTTTTAAATATCATGTTGGAAATTTTCTAAATCAAAAATAAGTGGAAAAGATGAATGCTTATGATTGGTTAAAAAGGAATGGTGGGAATGAGAGAGTTGAGAAAGTTGTCTGGGAGAGATTGAAAGATTAATATGTTACCGGCAGACCAGAAGAGAAGACGTGTTTTCGTGTAGTCAATCTGAGTACCAGTGTTTTCGTTTGTTAGTGAAAAAGGTGGAAGCTGAGAGCAGATCAAAATCGAGAAGATTAATACCTCTTTTGAGTCCACGAGATATAATTGAGAAAGAAAGGAGAATTTGTGAATAAAGAGTACCGGTCAAAAGAGGCTTGGGCTTGTGTTTTTCGGAGGAGTAGTTTGCTGGTATGCGGTTTGGATCGATCCTGAGAACAGGAAAGATTTGATGGTAGCCGGACATAATCAATCAAGGAAAGAACTGTGGTTTGATCGAGAGGAGACATCATTGGTGTAAAAAATAAAGATCAGTCAAATAATTTGAATGAAAGAAAATTTTAAGATATTCTAAAGATAAAATCAAATATAAGCATACGAACTAAGATTCCAAGTTTCAAAAAGTTATTTTTTTTGTGAATAAATTATATTTTTATATGGTCATTTTTTTAGTAGATATTATTATTAAACAGATCAATAGATAGTTTGTAATTAAAATTAAATTTAGAGTATAGGAGTTTGTTGGGAAAGATAATTGCCCACAAAAGTTATTTATTAATATTCATCGTATTGCTTATTGAAAATAAATAATAATTTGTGTGCATATTTATGTTGTTTTGATGTTAGTTCCGTTTCCTGTTTTATCCCGATTATGAGCAACTAGGAGATACTGAACCCACTAGAAGAGATATATAAAGTAAACTGATTAAAGTAAAATTAAAAAGGCACCCTGAGAATTTTTAATAGTAATTGATTTGTATGACTCTGCATAAATTAGTGAATTAATTAATTAAATAATTGGATTAATTAAATTAGTGTTAATTAATAATAAAACATCATAAAGCAGATCACAACAATATATATATATATATATATATATATATATATATATATATATATATATATATATATATACATATGAAAAAAGAAGTCTTTGCTGACAACGTTAGAAAACAGTGTCGTCTAATTTGTGTCAAATCAACTGGGTTTGATTGTTGTTTTTGTAGGAGGAGTGTATGCAGGAGCACTGTGTTCCTATATGTTAATAAAAATTTAGACAATGATAAATTAATATTTCTTTGATCAATATCTTTTAACAAAAAATGGTTGACTGTTTTAACGCTATTTTCAGCAGCACCGTTGCAATGTGCTGAAAAAGGAGGTATTGTTATATGTTTTATACCATTAACAAATTAAAATAAAATGTTTAAATTCTTGCGATGTTAGCTGCGGGCCGTTATCGCTGACAAGTACTTCCGGTAAACCATAACGAGCAAAACACTTCCTAAGTTTAGCAATAGTAGCCATTGAGGTGATTGAAGACATTGGACAAACTTCCACCCATTTAGAAAAAGCATCCAAAATTGTAAGAAAATTAGTTTTTCGTGTTTTGGCAAAATCTATGTACACGCGTGACCAAACATTTTGAGGAATGCTCCAGCCTTGCAAAGGAACCTTAGGTGGATCTACCTGTATGCCTTGACAAGGAATGCAATTTTTGCTGAGAACGTAATTTATTTCGTAGTTTACTAGGAACAATTACTCTTTGTCACCACAATAAGACGCCATCTTCAATAGATATTTCATTTCGTTTAAGGAAGTAGGGTTTAATTTCTAATTCAACATTTGTTGGCCATTTGGCCATAACATATTTAGTTACATGAGACAAAATCGTATCTAATTCTGTTTCTTTGCTTATATCATTCACATTAATAGGAATTTCTTCGCTTTCTACTAAATAATTTAAATTAACAGTTTCCTCTATATTAAACTTAGAAGAATCTAGCCTTATCGACTTATTTGAAGGCAATCTACTTAAAAAGACTGCTACATTTTTTTTGACGAAACATGCTTTATAACAAAATTGAAACCACTTAAAAATACTGTATATCGCTGCAATCTATTGGCCGCCGTAACCGGTATCCCAGTTTTAGGGCCAAAAATGGATACTAACACCTTGTTATCTGTGATTAAATTGAACTTTTTCCCATATAAAAATTGGTAGAAACGTTTGATTCAACACACTATAGCCGTTGCTTCTTTATCTATAGTCGAATAAGCTTTTTCGGTATCGCTGAGCGTTCTACTAGCAAAATAGATTGGTTTCTCGCTACCATCTTTAAAACCATGCGAAAGAACAGCTCCGATCCCATAATCTGAACTATCAACCGTCAAATTTAATCCTAAGGTTGGATCGTAATGAACGAATACTAGATCTGAAGCTAACATTTTTGAAAAACAAACTACATTTTGTTTTAAAGCTTGTATAAACAATGAACATTGTTTGGGAGATTTGGAATGAATCGATTATAGTAATTTATACTTCCCAAAAACGATTTTAGTTGTGTCACATTCGTAGGTTGTGGGATTTCCTCAATAGCTCGAATTTTATCTTGACTTTTATGCAAGCCCCTTTTATCAATTATTAGTCCGAGATTAGATACTGATTTCGCGAAAAACGTACATTTTTCTTTTTTTACTGTAAGACCACATTTTTGTAAAATCGCTAAAACTTTACACAAATTCTTAGTGTGTTTTTCACTATTCCTTTCCGTGATTAGAATATTAGCAAGGTATTAGCAATTGAAAACAATTATTTTAAAAGATTGTTTCTTGAGATGGCTTTTATCTCTAAAACAGAGAAAACCACAAACAAGAAATCTGACATCAGCCACTTAAGTGAGATTTACCCACATTTACTGTTTATAAAGAGTTCGATAAAAAAAGAAAACAACATCGAAATAATGTAGATTCTAACGTAGAAATCTAAAAGTTATGGGTTTCTATTGTTTCTGATATGGAAATTCATCTGATTAACCATAAAGGTAAAGTCCAGCAATAAATTAACATAAAAAAAACTGTCTAAGTCATTGTGAACTTTCACTTGTTCATGCACTGTCAATTTTTCTTTTACCGAAAAAAACTTTCTGTAAAAATAGTTTCACATTGTACCTAGCAATGAAGCTTTCAAATTTTCTAGTATAATAATATAAAAGTTTTTTAAAGTGTCCTATGATAATGTTATTGTTATTCATTCCTTAAACCGATGTTTGTTTAAAAAAAAAAAAAATTGTAACTCCACTGAACATGATGATGTTTTTTTTTTCGATGATTTTTTTTATACCATTTTAATATAATGGCCGCAATCTCAAATGTGTAAGTTAAATCTTTGCTTATATATGATGTAACTCATCGTAAACTTTTTAGCTATCAATGTAGTGGCGCACCCACAATTTGTCTGAGGGGGGGGGGGGGGTTTGAAATTTTTTATGCTACCTCCATTTTGAGTCCCTAAAATTTGGGTTTTAGTTTAATTTAAAGTACTAAAGATAGCAGTGCCAAAGATTCAGGTATCTATTATCCTGCCTACCAACTAAAACCACACTCTCTTACTTGTGCGCATTTGACTGTCGCTCGTACCGTACTCCGAAGGTGGGGTGGCCGCTATAAAGTTGACGACATTTTTGGAACACTCCCTTCGTTTATCTAGATCTTATCTATTGTTGTGAAGCTATTTTCTCCTGGCATTTTTAAGTAATTACTATTTTAATGGGAATAAGCCACAATTGAAGGTTACAATAAGTTTATTGACGTTTGATATTAATCCAACTTGTAAATACATTTTGAAGACCGTATTTCCGTTCTCCTCCGCCAATCCTGCCGGTCTAAGGCATGCTCCTCTTCCAAACCTTTCGATTTTATCGCTCTTCTAATTCGTTTATTCCATGAGCGTCGAGTTCTATCTCTTTTTCTTCTTCCAAGAGGCTTCCATTTGTGAAGTTTTTGGGGTCAACGTTTGTCAGGCATTCTCAATCGGTGTCCAAACCATTTTGAATCTCTTCTTTATATTCTGTCAATGACGGTTTCTGTAGCATTCATGTTATTTCTTATAGATTCATTCCTACAGTTCCTTAATTTACAATCTTCTACTTCAGGTACCATCTCCACTACGGAGGTTGGCAATCATCATAGCTATTTTAATTTTTGAGGCAGTAGCTCTAAAAAGTTGTTTTGAGCTGCATCCAAACCATTCTCTCAGGTTCTTGAGCCATGAAATTCGTCTTCTTCCGATGCTTCTTCTGCCATCTATCTTTCCTTGCATTATGAGTCGCAGGATGCCATACTTCTCGCCTCGCATCACATGTCCGAGATACTGTAGCTTTCTTTCTTTAATTGTAAGTTCAACTTCCTTCTCTTTACCTATTCTTCTCAGTACTTCATTGTTCGTAACTCTATCTACCCAGGAAACCCTCATAATTCTTCTATAGATCCACATTTCAAAGGCGTTAAGTCGTCTCATTGTGTCTAAATTGAACGTCCATGATTCCACTCCATAGTATAGTACACTGTATACGTAACATTTTGTTAGGCGTACTTTAAGAGCTAATGTTAAATCTTTGCCACATAGGACCTTTTTCATTTTCATAAAATTAGAACGCGCTTTTTCGATTCTGACTTTGATTTCTGCAGTGTAGTCATTATTTTCTGTTATAAGTGTTCCTAGGTAAGTGTACTTTTTTACTCTTTCGATCTGCTGGCCTTCTACTGTCAAGATTTGGTTAGTATTATGGTTGTTTTTACAAATTTTCATAAACTTCGTCTTTTGGATATTGAGTGAGAGTCCGTACTCCCTACTACACATTACTATTTTACTTATGAGTCTTTCCAGGTCGTGTAAACTATCGGCTATTATTACTGTATCATCTGCATATCTGATGTTGTTAACTAAGACTCCATTTACTCTTATGCCGACTATTTCATCTTCCAGAGTTTCTCGAATTACCTCTTCAGAATAAGCGTTAAATAATAGAGGTGATAGTTCTTTATTTTCATTTCTTCAGATGTCTCTTTTTCAATTCGTACTATTGCTCGCTGATTGTAATAAAGGTTGGTTATTAGCCTTAAATCTCTTTCATCTAGGTTTTTATTTTTTAGAATTTCCATGAGCCGGTCATGTTTTACTTTATCAAACGCTTTATTGTAGTCTATAAAACAGACGTAAAGAGGACGGTTAACATCCAAACATCTCTGCGTCAGCACGTTAAAGGAGAATAGTGCCTCTCTGGTACCCATACCATTGCGAAACCCATATTGTGTGTCACTAATATCCAGCTCCAGTTTAGTGTGAATTCTGGCGTGGATAATTTTCAACAGAATTTTTAAGGTATCTTAATTTACAATAGAGTTATCTAATCACTGTAAGGTGTCTATACTATCTAGCAGCAGATACCGGGTAAATTTTTGACTATTACGCGAACAGGTGAGATTGACTTTTGATTTGCTTGTTGTTTTGATATTAGTATGATACGTTAGGTATCAAATTAAGATACGATACACATCCATTTTGATTTTTAATATTTGCCTAAAGCTATAGAAAACATTTACACAACATACATTTTACGTCAAATTGATATACTGGCCTAATAGCTTGTTATCTCTACTTTTCAATTTCCTTTCCTCGTTCTTTCGTGAGTAAATAAACCACTATATGCACATGTTGCATAAATTACTATTTTAAAATGCTACTATACACAAATACTACGTACTTGTGAACTCTTTGAGATACATTAGTTCTGTATTTGAAGTTTAAGCTACTTACAAACGGTATAAAGCTTATCAAAATAAGCTTAAATAAACATTCAATATTGATTTTGTAGTTAGTATGTTCAAATGTTTTAAATACAGCAAAAATGTTAAGTAAAAAGACCACAAATGTATCTCAGTTCGTTTAAAATTTGTCCCTGTATACAGGGTGATGAATTAGTGTGAGGAAGCTCAGTAGATCTGTTACAGTAAAAATTACAAAAAAAGTTATTGACAAAAATTGTAGGCAGCTTTAAATTCCACATTTTAAAATTAGTTACAATCTTACAGGGTGTTCCATAAGATAGTGGCAGACCAAACTTATGTTTTTTTAAACGGAACACCCTGTATTTTATTTTAAATTTGAAATCTGCTTCACTTCCACATCACAACAATTTAAGTCTTATTGTGTTATACCAGGTATTTAAACAGTTATAACAAATATTTCCTGAAAATTGTATCAAGTTTAACTCCCTGTATAATTAAAAAGGAGTATAGGAAAATTGATCTATTGCAACCATAGTTTTTTAATAATTGTTAAAAATTATAAAAGATATTCGTTTTTATTATATTCGTTAAATCAAACACAGGGTAAGTCAAAATGCAAGTACATTATTTTCTTGGTAATTTTAAATAGAACACCCTGTATTTTATATCACTATCGAAAAGTACTAATATCGTACTTCAAATTTTATGAAGTACTCCCTATACCTAAAATGTTCAGTTTTCTAGATATTTTAATTTTTCCATCAAAGTATTAATTTGGTAGATATTTTAACTGTTACCAATAATTATTGTGAGTTGGCCATGATCGATTTGTCAGAAACTGACAGTTTGACATTATTGTTTATTAATTCAGTATTGGGGTACACCGTAAATTAGCAACAACTATTATTTAGTAATTCAGTAATTAATTCAATTTAAATTAGTAATAATGAATTTTACTACTGATGAAATGGTAGATATTATGATCTGGATATTAGGGGAATGCAATAAAAATTCATTACTATCAGCTAGAATTTATCAAGAACGTTTTCCAGATAGGCGGCAACCTAGACAAGATACATTTGAAAAATTGAAAGATCGATTTAACCGCACTGGTTCAGTGAATTATGAAATACATGAACGAACAAAAACTAGTGTTACAGAGAAAAACGAAATGAGTGTGTTGATGGCAGTTACAGAAAACCCACACACAAGTATAAGGAGTATTTTCAATGAATAAGAAATTAGTTACTACTCTGTTTAAAACATTCTATCTAACAACAAGATGCAACCTTATATTCAAAAGCACCAAGAATTAAATAATGATTATTTTCAGAAACGAATAGTATTTTGTGAATGGGCCTTAGAAAAAATTATGAGCAGAGAGATTTTTTTGGTTATGTCTTATTTGTTAAACTGTTTGTTCGGGCTGTTAGGCCGTTGTCTTCTGAGATTAGTTCTCGACGTTTCGCCAACACTAGGGGTTGGCATTTTCTGGAGATGTTACTGTTTCGCTTGTAACCTGAAACTGACGCCGCGTTGTATAAATAAATAAAAATAAAAACGTTTATTGCCATTATTAGTCTACATTTCAAATTGTTTATATTTCATTTTCTTCTTCACGACGTCCCGCTCTTGCACCGCCTGATATTGGTCATTTTTCCTCTCGGATTCCTGGACTTCTGCTGGTGGCTTCCTGACGTCTTCTTCTGTAGGTACTTTTTGTGGCATCGCTCCTACTTCCCTGGTTGGCTGTCCTTCGGCAACTATCCGGCTAGACCCTGATCAGGTGATCGATCAGCTTATGGGTGCTTCTGTATATCCTCTGGTTCCTGTTTTTCTCGAGGATGTCCCTGGTCTTTCGAAGTCTTCTTGTGGCCTGGTGGAAGAAGTACCTTGTCATTTTCTCAGCCACCTTTCTCAGTGGTGTGTACTGGAGCCTTTCTTTGATAGTTGCATTGGATATTCTTTCTTCTCATGTTGATCCGTCTATGATTCGATAGCATGATGTCTCTGTGGCTTCAAGTCTCCTCCAGTTGGTCTCCGCTATTGAACTCCAAACTGGGACTGCATATAGTATCACCGATATACGGAGGCAATATTTATATTTCCCACTCGCCTCCCCTCCATTGGTTTCGGCTTGAGGGGGCGTGTCGTCGTTCGTAGTAGCTTTTCTTTCTTCGTGTTTGGCGAGAAGGGTGTTTGTGGATTTTAATATTGGTATCCATGTCTTGTTAATTTTCAGTCCTTCTTCTATTCGATTAAAATTATTTGGGAGCTTATATATTTCCACCGCTTCCCGATACAACCGTGGGTAGTATTGTGAAGTTTTGTCCAGCATCTGTTTTCTTCAAACAGTGTATGTCCTATTTGGTGATGAAGCTACATTATATCGAAACTGTTCGGTTAGTAGGCATAACTTTCACTACTATTCAACAAGTAATCCATACCACATAGTAACACATAGTCAAACAAGATGGTCTCTAAATTTGTGGGGAGATATCGTCGGTAACCATGTAGTAGAACCATATTTTTTTGAAGATAACTTAAATAGTGAGATTTATTTAGATTTTATCGTAAATCAGTTACCGATATTATTAGATGAGGTTCCACTTAATATACGTGAACAAATATGGTTTCTACATGACGGTGCTCCTGCGCACCACAACGAATTAGTACGTGGTGAACTTAATGATCAGTTTGGTGAAAGATGGATCGGAAGGGATGGACCGGTAAGGTGGCCCCCAAGGTCACCAAAATTCAATAAAATGGACTCATTTTTTTTGGGTTACGTTATGAACGAAGTATATAAAATACCTCCAACAACAAGGGATGATATGAAAAATAGAATCCGAATTGCATTTCAAAATATTTCTTTAGAAATGCTTAGTGATGTAAGCAACTCTTTCAATGACCGCTTTCAAGTATGCATAGATGTTTTAGGGGGATGTCATTTTGAACACCTTACTTAAGTAAGATAAGTTAAAATTACCGATGTTTTTTATTTTTCCATGTGTTGATATTTTTTTTCCGTCGGATATTTTTTATAAATTTTATTTGAAATAAATTGTTTTCTTTTCTGTCATTTCGTTACTGAATTAATAAACAATTGTCATCGAATGCCATAGTCTGTGCACTAGTACGCATTTCGATGCGCATCGCCCCGCCTCGAATTTTCCCATTGGCTCTTGACCTCGAAATCCCTATTTATCGCTCGAACAGCGCATATAAATATTGGTGATTTTCAGGTCAGCCAAGTCTGTCCCTCACGGGCTCTCCGAGAGCTTAGTGCTCTCGGGGCTCTGCTTCCTGCATTTATTTTCCATACTCTGTGTACCAGTATGTATGTTCCATAAAATTTAAAGTACGATATTAGTACTTTTCTACAGTGATTGTAAATACAGGGTGTTGTATTTAAAATTATCAAAAAGATAATGTACTTGCATTTTGACTTACCCTGTATTTGATTTAACGAGTATTATAAAAATGAACATGTTTTATAATTTTTAACAATTATTAAAAAACTATGGTTGCAAAAGATCAATGTTCCTACACTCCTTTTTAATTATACAGTGAGTTAAGCTTGATACGATTTTCAGGTAATATTGGTTATAACTTTTTAAATACTCGATATAACATAATAAAACTTTACATTGTTGTGATGTGGAAGTGAAGCAAATTTCAAATTTAAAATAAAATACAGGGTGTTCCGTTTAAAAAATCATAAGTTTGGTCTGCCACCATCTTATGGAACGCCCTGTAAGATTGTAACTAATTTTAAAATGTGAAGTTTAAAGCTGCCTACAATTTTTGTCAATAACTTTTTTTTGTAATTTTTACTATAACAGATCTACTGAGCTTCCTCAAACTAATCAATCACCCTGTATACAAACTCACTCTATGTTGCTATTTACGTTTTTATATTATATTTACTCATTTGCTGGTGTATAAGAGAAACTTTTTCGACATCTAACAATGACAGGGGACAACGGTCTGCGGACTTTTACCTCACGAGATTGGATTAAAGGATTTTATGTTAGCTGGGATTATTTGACCCGTATTTCTAACAATGGCACAGAGAGACGGTTATACATTTTTTAGTGGTCATTTTTAAGATTAAAGTAAACAGTTGCCGTTAAACTGTGTACAAAGTTACGTCCATTTCACTATTGCCCGGAATTTCGAAATTATACTAGAAGCTTTCACTAAAAAGCTTACAACCAATAATAGTGGAAACAAATTTAATTATACTAATACTATAGATTTTCAAAGCGTTAATTACGTCTTTGTGAACCTAATAAAGTTCATTACATGAAACGTAATACTAACTACTAATTAATTATCATTATATATGACCCAAGGTAGTGTATTGAGATTATTTACTCTTAGTATCATATGTATATATATATATATATATATATATATATATACATCTAGCGGTTAATCTGAGCTCCGTTCTAAAACGGTATCATACTAACTCCAGTAGAATATACACCGTGTATAGTATTATCTAAGTAGCGCTTTATTTAGACTCCGACCAACATGTAGGATTAAGTGGACTCCACAACAGGATAAATCATTTGTGGGATCCGTATTTACCATTTTGCGTACACTTCTAATCTCCTGAGATGTTGCCAATAATTGTATTAGTAGTAGATTTTCAAATTTTACAGCTGGTACATTTTGGAACTTGAAATTTATTTAAATATCCATCAATTTAGTCATGGAGGAATTTCAGGATTATTTGGCTAATGTAGTTAAATATAAATTGTTAACCGACACATAACTTTATTTTACTTTTTAGTTTTAATAAACAAGGCGGTAATTTATATTACTTGTTTTATATATTTTTAAACATAAGAAAGTGTCTATTATAAACGTGAAAAAGTTAAGTTTCCATTTTTATTAATTAGTATTTTTTATTAAAAGGCATTGTCACTAAAACATTTAGTTCATAAATGTACGTACATCGGATAGAGTAATCGTGTAACAGTTTATGAAAGTAGAAGCCCCTTCGGTAGGATTATAATGCTTGTTACCCTATTAATATAATTAAAGAAAACTCAAACAACAGGGAGATCTTTGTAATTTTTGGATTACTGCAGTTTATGACATGCAATGTTTGTTTTATAGCATAGTTGAATTTAAACTACAATAATTTATAAATCAATCTTTAATAACATACTTTTTTACTGCCTAATTTCAATAGATATGTCGATTTTTAATTAAAATATTTAATGCATTAAAGTCGCGTAGAGATTTTCACTAAACATTTAATTTTAAAGCTATTATTATAATAGTCAAAAAAAAAGTATAAAAGTCTAGGGAATTCAATATCCCACTATGGATTTGTTTAATAGATTATCGTAAAGCGTTCGACAGAGTCAAATGGATACACTTATGACTGATACTAAAAGAATTAGGTGTACAACAACACCTAATTTTGCTTATAACTGAACTGTACGAACACACTACTGGACCATTTAAACTAACATTAAAAGAAGATTGAAAATCAAAACGAAATATAAGTATCTGGGAAAAATTTCTCAAACGATATTAATATTAAAAGGGACTTTAAAGAGCATCTGACAAAGCATGCTAAACCTTAAGGCGACTAAACCACACAAAATGGTTATTTGAGAAAAATTATAGCTCGTTCCAGAAAGAATTGTAAATATAATAACATTAATGTAGATTAAGAAGAAACGCTGAAGAAAAAAACAGTAGCGGTTAGCCTAAATAAAGAAAGGCAAAAAGAAAATGTAATTTGATGTTTTGAAAAAATCTGATCCGAAAACTGTATGAAAAACATCTCATAGTATAGACATAGAGCGCGGCGGTGCCTCTACCGTCTGGCGGCCTATATCGGAAACTTTTACTACCATTTGACTATTTGTGTACAATTTTGTGTATGGTTAAGTGAGTGGCACACCACAAAAAGTGTTTTTATTTTCTCTTTTGTTCAACACTTAAAATGTATTGCTATACTTCTAGATGTTCCAATACAATAAAGGATAATAAACATAAAGCACAGGGTAAAAATTTTTAGTATTTTCTCTGCACTAGTTATTATAAACACATAAGCTATACTACAATTAAAAACTATGACCACTATGAAAAAAATACGGTAGACTATGACTACATTTGTGCTTTAGCACTATAGTAAGAACAAGATAAAATTCTTAATTCCTACATAATTATATTAACGAGAAGTTAATAAAACTTTTGTTCGTTATCAGTAAGAGAAAGCGCCTTTCAGAATATATTATGAAAAATGTTGTTGATATTACAATATCAGATGATAGGAATACAAAAATAAAAAACAACTTACCTTTTCAAAACAACAATCAATCACTTCATTTTATCACGAAAAATTTAAAAATTGCAATGTAATTGAACCCATTTAGCGAGCTATAGTTACATTGATACTTATGTGGCAATTAGCTGTAAAGTCATTAGTCTTTCGCGTCGTATCATATTTTCCTAATATTTTTTGTAGGCAAGCGGTTTAGTTTGTGTAATATAATATCCCCAATTCGTCTCATAATATTTAGTTTTCAAAACAGCTAATAATAATTCGTTCACATTTTTTAAAGCTCTTTGCAGTACATTTGAAAATAAGTCGACAGTAAGATACTTTATTAATTAGTATATTAGGTAAGCCTAGTTCTGCCATGGTATTTCATAGTTTTATTCTTATGATTATATCAGTGTTTGTTTAAAATCTATAAATAACTAGTTTAATGGTTTTTTTGTATTCCCAACATTTCTAATTAACTGCCTAATAGTCAATAATTGATTATTCACTCAATCGTTCCAGGTGTATTAGAAAAAATATTGTATATCCTAATAATTAATCGATATATAGCTTATATATAGCTTATATCGCTATAGTTTGTGTAGTACATTTTATTATCCCTTTTGTGTATGGTATGCTTTTCAGCAAGTTGGTACTTGCTCTTACTTCTAAATTGACAGATCAGCTGTTTAACTGCCTGTGCTTAACTTTCTTCTTCATTTTGTAAATATATATAAAATTTATAAAACTCTGACATACCGCTAATTAAAATATTGGATACCCTATACTATTCAATCAACGGAAATACTAAGATCACACGGGGAGAATCTGTCTCTATCTAATTAGCCTTTTTCGGTCCATCTTTGGACATAGGCCTTCCCAATCCTTTTCCATTCTTCTCTGTCTGTCGGTATAGTTATCCACCTAGAGCCCACGTGCTTCTTGATATCTTCTGCCCATCTCATTTGGGACCTTCCTCTGCTTCGTTTATATTCCCACGGTCTCCAACTTATAAGAATTTTGTTCCATCGGTCTTCTTTTTGTCTTATATTGTGCCCGGCAAATCTCCATTTCAATTTTGCAACTTCTTGTCTAACATCCCTCACTTTTGTTTTCTCTCTTATCCACTTGTTTTTCTTTTTATCCATTAGTCTTATGTGCAACATTTGTCTTTCCATTGCTCTTTGGGTTTTTATGGTTATGTCCATCTTTGCTTTTGTAAATGTCCACGTTTGAGAACCATAAGTTAGAACAGGGAGTACGCATTGATTGTATACTTTAGTCTTAAGATGCTGTGGATATCTTTTGTTTTTAAGAATGTAGCTTAGTTTGCCAAATGCCGCCCATGCCAGTCTAACTCGTCTTTTTATCTCTGCTGTTTGGTTTTCTTTGTTACGTTTTATAGTTTGACCCAGATATATATATAATCCTGAACTTGTTCTACTTCATCTTGTCCGATCCTCATTGTGATGTTTTCATCTGTATTTGTTATAATTTTGGTCTTGCTGTAATTCATAATAAGGCCTATCTTTCCAGCTTTTACGTCCAGTTCTTTCATCATGTCAAATAATTCTTCTCATTTATCTGTTATCAATGCGATGTCATCAGCGTATATTAGATGGTTCAAGTGTTGTCCACAAATTTTTATACCTTTTTCTTTCCATTCTAATCTTTTAAAAATATCTTCCAGAGCCTGATTGAAAAGTTTCGGTGATATTGTGTCACCCTGTCTCACGCCTCTATTTATTTGTATTGATTTTGTTTATTCATATACTTTAATTGTTGTTTTGGCTTCCTTATATATATTGGCTATTAGTTCCGTATATCTGTGGTCAATTCTGCTATTAATCAAAGAACTTTTCACTGTCCAATGTTCGACACTGTCGAAAGCCTTTTCGAAATCTATGAACGCTATATATAGAGGAATATGGTATTCATTTGCTCGTTCTATAAGTATTTTCATACTTAGTAAATGGTCACTTTTGCTGAATCCCTTTCTAAAACCAGCTTGTTGGGTTTCCATCGAATTTTGTCGTCAATCCATTGGTTAAAATTTTTGTTGGGAGTTTATACATTACATTGAGGAGTGTTATGGGACGGTAGTTTTTTATATCTGCTTTATCCCCTTTCTTGTGTAGGATAATGGTTACGGATTCCTTCCAGTTGTTTGGGATTCTTTTTTCTTTTAATATCTTGTTAAAAAGGGAATGTAGAGTGTTAATTACCACTTTTCCACCATATTTCAGCATATCTGCAGTTATTCCATCTTTTCCAGGCGATTTGTTGTTTTTCATTTCTTTCAATGCCTTCTTTATTTCTGATTTGCATATTTCTGGCTGTAGCTCTGAGTTGACATTTTTTACTTTAGCCTTAAGTTGGTTTTTAATTGTTTCTGGTGGTTCCTTTTTTGTTCCATATAGTTCTGAGTAGAAATGGTGGATAATATTTATAATGTCATCTTTAATGTTTGTTTCTAGTCCGTTTTCATCTTTTATTTTGTTTATTTCACACTTACCTAATTTCGGTTTTAAGCATTTCATATTTTTGTTGTTTTGTTTTACTTTTTCTATTTTTATTTCTTGTTCTTTTCTCTTATTTTCTCTTATCATTCTGCTTATTGTTTTATTGATTTCTACATATTCTATAGCTTCCTTCTTTTATCCATAAGCTTCTTTGTTTCTGTTGATATATAGTTGTTCTTTTTTAGATCCTTTTTTGCTATTTCTTTTCCTGATGTAATCATCGTTGCTGTAAGTATGTTGTCTATTTCATCTATATCTTTGTCATCACTGTCTAATTTTTAAGTAAGTTGTTCTTTTAATAGGTCTTTGTATATCTCTTTAT
This sequence comes from Diabrotica undecimpunctata, assembly GCF_040954645.1. Lineage (NCBI taxonomy): Eukaryota > Metazoa > Arthropoda > Insecta > Coleoptera > Chrysomelidae > Diabrotica > Diabrotica undecimpunctata. The sequence continues at coordinate 125,536,195 of NC_092811.1, forward strand.
ATTGCCCTAGTTTGTTTCTATCTACTAGATCCCAGGTTTTAATTATTTTTCTTTTCATTTCGTTGTTACCGTCAACACTAATTTTTGCTCTGACCATCCAGTGATCGCTACCTGTTGTGAATCTGTTAAGAACTGTTACATCTTTAATGATATATCGTTCCGTGGACAGTATGTAGTCGATCTCATTTTTTGTGGATCCATTAGGGCTGATCCATGTCCACTTTCGTTGGGGCTTCTTTTTGTAAAAGGAGTTCATTGCGTATAGACGCTTTTCTTCTAAGTAGTTCATCAAAGTAGCACCTCTATCATTTCTCTGACCATACCCGAAATCTCCTATTTTAGTTTCTTCCTTGTTTAATTTTCTACCCAGTTTGGCATTGAAATCTCGAATTAGTAGTATAAGACGATTTTTATGTTCTTCCATAGCCTTTGATATATCTTCATAAAATAGTTCGATATCTTCGTCATCATAAGCTGTCATGGGGGCATATACCTGGATAATTTTAATTGATGTTCTTCTTATTTTAAGTATGACATAGGCTGTATTCGGGTTTCTTCTTTTCGTCGAGTTTCTGATAGGCCTATGATATCTCATTTTATGTTTGTTAATTCTTCTTCCAATTCATGTACTTTTTCATCCGTAGACATTGATCTAATATTGTATGTCCCTATTGACAGGTTGACGGATTTTTTTGATTTATGTTGTGTTCGTCTTAGTGGGTTTTTGTTTTTATCTATCAAAAGCGAATTATTGCGTCTCCCAGATACCGCGAGGCAGACCTTTGAGGTGTGGGATAATATTATGGGTTATTTCTGGTTTCGTCATAATTTACACTGAAATTACTAACAAGAGAGTGCTCTTACTTATACATGTTCAAATTGATATATAGTACCAACAGATGCTAGTTATATACCATCAGTACTAATAAAATGAAAACTATCAAATTAATGTCAATTTCATTGAATAATCAAAAAAATCGAAAATATATACCAAAACAACACAATAAAAGTAAAAGTAGAAGAAGAACTAACCGACCCTATTGAAGCTGGTAATGGGATAAGACAGGGAGATTTCCTGAGTCCTCTATTGTTCAACCGGGTTATGGATAAAATAATAATAAAGTAAGAAATAAAAGAGGATACCAAATGGGAGAAAAACAAATTAAAATAATCTGCTATGCAGACGACGCAATACTATTCTTTCAAAGTGAAGATGATTTACAACGTATGCTACACCAATTTCATATAACCGCCAGAAAATTTAACTGGCTATGTTAATTTCCTCAAAAGAGACAAAATGCATGGTTTCAACAGCAAGTTTACTAATATGTTAATTGGAGCTGGAAGGTCAGATAATAGAACAAGTGATGGAGTTTAAATATCTAGGTATCACATTATCTAGCTACGGAAAGCTCGAAACTTAAGTGGAAGATCCACTGAATAGAGCAAACAGAGCCGAAGGCTGCCTAAATGAAACAATATGAAGAAATAAAAATATCGGGAAAGAAACCAAAGGCAGAATTTACAAAACAGTTATCAGACCAATAATGACATACGCAGCAGAAACAAGACCTGACACAGAGAGGACAAAAAGGATGTTAGAAACAACAGAGATAAAAACACTTTTATAAAAAAAAATTGATGGTAAGACACTATGGGACAGAGCTAGAAGTACAGATATACGATGTAGATACAAGGTGAAGAGCATTAAGAACTAATTAAGAAATAGAAGAGTAGAATGGAACGATCATATAAGCCGAATGACAACAAATGGAGTAGTAGACACGGCAAGAGACGGTTACCCAATAGGAAGACGATCAGCAAGAAGACCACGAAAACCATGGAACGGCAACTTACTGGAGACACATTGAAAAACAGACAGAGTAATGTCTTTATAAAAAGAAGAAGAAGAAGAAGAAAAAGATACACAGGATTGACAGGATAAACAATAAAATAGCTGCAAGACAGAGAAAATGAATCAGTCATATTAATGTAGAATAGCAGAGGACAGAGTATTTGTCATAGCCTTAGACAAGTGCCCAATTAAAAAAAGACCACAGGTCGTTCAAAGAAGACGGAACTCTAGAAAGAAAACAGAATAGATTAAAAAAAAAATAAAAGCATAAACATGTCTTTTCCTACTCTTTTAATATTGAAAATATGCAAATAGAACCTTGAATTAAAATGTAACCTTTGATATCTGTGATAAACCCATCATCACCTGAACAATGGCGCCATGTATGAAGTTGAAATTTCTTACACCTATTTTAACTGTTTATTTTTTTATTATCTATATATGAGTTACGAACGATATCACAAACTTATTTATTTTCCACAAACAGGCTCTTTAATAGGTACCTTAAATTATTACTATACAAATCTGATTCGAAATATCGTCAAAAAGTAATACACGGCATGTAAAATTTAAATTTTCAATAAAAAGTAAAATATTAGGCATTACTTATGGGGTTCAAAGAACGAGCCTTTACGAAAATTTAAGTACTAAGAAGATCAGAACAATCGGGCATACCCAGGGTAATGATTAAATAATTAATCGGCTAATTCGTCAGTCACCCCTTTAATATGATTTTGTCAAATTGGTCCTTTTTAGGACCAAGTATTCTAATAACATATGTTTATAACTGTTAAGGGTATATCTAGAGATCAAGAAACTTTACTTTACTTAAACTTATCAGACATATGCGCTAAATACGAATCTGACTTATTTCTAGTGCAGGAAACACATATAGGGCCTAACGTAGGGTATTTGGTATAAAGCTTATCGCTGAAAACCACATTATAGATATAGACATGCTATCTCTGTCGGAAAAAAAGCAAAGAATAACTCAAAGTAAGAAAGTACAACACCAGTCAGCTTTCAGAGAACCTTTCAACGATGTTCAGCTTGGATCCACCATCTACATATTTAATGAAAAATAATACAACTACCGACATTGAGGATCTGAGCACTATTACGAAATCTGTAAACAAAAGTGGCTATAGATAGGGAAGATCATGTAGATTACAAATGCTAAATCTTACCCAACACATCAAAGACGGGTACGAAAAATATCGGGGGTGGTATTTTTCAATCTAAATGCCGCTTACAACACCTTAAATTACCAAATATTTCTCGAAAAACTATATGATATCCCCTTAGATAACAAACTCACTTATATTATTTGCGTATGCCTACACAAGAGAATATTTTTTGTATCACTCAATGTTAAGAATAGCAGATGAAAAACGGTCTCGCTTGGGGTAGCATAAAAGCACCTACACTGTATAACATTTACCCAAACGATCAACTTATACCGGTAGATAATAGGACTAATATTATAAAGACGATACACCTATTATTGCACAATAAATATAAACTATGAATCAATTTTCAGCCAAAACCCCTGAAAAACTCATGTGCGCTCCTCAATTTCCCTAACATAGACGCTTTCACAAACTGAACATCCAATAATGTCATGAAATTGTTGAACTGTAGACTTCCTATAAATTTCTTGAAAATAGTTTGTATCCCACGGGATCAGTCACAGATCATTGTTTAAAACTAAAAGGTAAATTGAGGACCAGAAATAATATTCTTCGCAAGCTTGTCAGCTAAAAATGAGGCGTACGTCCTTCCGCCTTTAAAAACATAGACGCTTGCACTATATGCTTCTGCTGCCGAATATACCTTGATAGACAAATTAACCATTCTTTCTTTTTGTGCACACTACTACCCATTTAAACACAAAAATATCTATTGCAGCACTTAACCATATTTATTTTGAGATAACCTTCTATCGAGATATCATATGAGTATACAAATAAGACCAGAATTAAAATAATAAAAAAGCTTTATATGTACAAGATATCACAGAAGAGTAGATGAAATAAAAGTAGTTTTTATTAATCGGGTGCTTACATAAAACGTACAAAGACATACTCACGTAAACAAAATACATTACGAAATTTCTGTAATAAAAAAAAACATCGAATTCGGCATTGAACTAATAAAATTATATTAAATAAAAAAACATTTCTAAAAATGCAGAAAAAATAAAATTTTCTATGCAAGCGAACATTCCATTAAATAATAAGCCGAAATCCTTTTGTATCTATATACCTGTTTTTTAAAGAATCAGTTACCTTTTAGTACGTAGTTATACCAGGTAATAAGATATCCTCTGTTACACAGTGTAATGCATATGACATTACACTGTCTACAAATAGTAGATAAAAATAAGGAGCCCATATAAACCGTTCGGGGTATATGTTGAAAATATACGGTATAATCGCACAGTTGCCAAACTCTCAGAGCTTACTTAAACCGATAAACGTATGGTTCAAATATACAATGAAAAAGATCTGAACGACCCCTATAATATATACAAGTGAACTAAACGATATACATTTATGATACAGGGGTATTTACGGGCTCCAAAAAATTTTTATAAATTATGAAACTCTACATGTCGATGAATCGACAGAACCAATATTATGGAATGGTCAAGTGAGCTCCGTATATCGGTATCCACTTGACCACGGAGCTCAATTAAACCTGAATTTTAACATGGGCGGAGTCCACTTTATGCCGTAGATATATATATATATATACATTTATATATATATATATATATATATATGTATATATATATATATATATGTATATATATATATATATATATATATATATATATATATATATATATTGTTATGATTGTTTATTTTGAGTTCAAACTTAGTTTATTGAGCCAATAAAAAAATTATAACTTATTTGCTATCAACAGTAAAATAAACTCCTCATATTACCTGTGTTCGATGGATTCAAAGATTTTCTAGTTGTCTTTTATCGGGTTAGAGAAGAAAGGATAATAATAAAAAAAATATTATATTACAAAGATTTACGTTTCTTTATTTTATATGAACGAATAAAACAATTATTAAATTCTGTCGTTATCTTATCAATCAGCATACAAGAAAATAAATCAAATTTTTATAATAATAAGATTATAAAGCTACATACATTTATATTACGTGAAAAACCAATTTTACTTAAAATTTTCTTTACTTGACACAAGAAACCACAAAACTTTAAACTTTTGATTAGCCTAACAAAACCTCAGTTCTTAAATTTGAATGCTAATGACCATGATGTCGAAACGATCCTTCACAGATATAAAATTCAATTGTACAAACACTTACAGTTTATTTTCTTCTTGAGTTGTATGTTGGAACATACCCAGAAAAGTCCAGTCTCCTCAAAGATGTGATCTCCCCTCTTTGGCACCTCGGCTCTTTCTTAACGTCTCTGCAAACCTCCTGCAGACTACACAAAAAACACCTGATTCACTTCTCCAAACTCCGCTACTTATTTATGACACCAGGACCTCCTTTTGTCAACTTGATGCCGTAAGAATACTTTCACATATACTTTATAAAATGCCCACGGTAGATACAAGGACCTCTTTTAATCTACTTGTTATCTCCTTCTTCAAACTATTCACTTCTTTTCGTTACGCCGGTATCCAAACTCACGAACCACACCCTATCTTGAGACACACGACTGTTTCCTTTCGATGACCAAAATATGACTAACTTCTCCTCTCTCATGATCGACTCACCAAATTCCCATTTAAAAACGACCGTCCAATCAAAAAGCTTAAATTGTGTTTACTATGATATTGGAAAAGCCTAATTTCGGTTTCAGAGAAAACTAAATAGCTTACTTTAAAATTGGTTTTTTTCAATACATCATTTATACATATTTCAAAAGATTAGAATATGGTCATTTAATACTCGACTCTACAAACAATGAAGAGATTAACTTACAGGTAAAATGTCTTCTAATTCTAAACAAAGGTTTTTTTGATAATTTTGTTTGCAACGGAAACAGGTCGTTTGCCAAACAAATTTCTATTCTTATCTACACTAAATCTTATCTTAAATTACTATATACAATTTGTTTATATTGATATCTTGAAATTTTATTTCGATGGATTTTTTTATTTATTTTTCTTTGGTTGGGAAAGAAGAAACATAACAAATCCCCGCCTTTGCATATGATAAAAATTACTGAATTAATTAGGGATTTTTCTCTATGCAAAAACAATAAAGAATAGTCTTCCAACATTTTTTTAATTTCTTCTTTCACCTGTTGTCGATATTTATATGGGATCGGGTACGTCTTCGATTGAAAGTTTCCCAAGTTTTTAACCTCAAAAGAATGTTGGTGCTTTTTTGCCACTCTGTTTTCCTCATTTATTAAAGTTTCGTGTTCTTTTAACATTAGACTCACCTCATTTTCTTTTTCTTCTCCACATATCAATTTTCTTTCTTTTTCCTCAGATTCTTGACACATATTTATCGCACATTTTTCCTCCTCTTTTTCATCAATCTCTTCCTTAAATACCACTGTTTCAATCATATCCTTTTCATTTTCCTTTGTTGACACTATTTCTTTTTCTTCTTCGGGGCTTATCCCTTCTTTTGAGGAATCTCCGGTAGTGACTTCCTTTATCCTTTTCTTAAGTTTTCTTCCTTTTCTTCTTTGTCCTCGCTTCGTTGCCAAATTCATTTCCACTGTTTGTTCTTTTTCCGAATTATCAATTTTCTTTTTCCCATGTTCATTTTTCTGACTGTCCTGTCCTTCTTCTTTTTCCTCTGTGATTTTCATCGTGTTATTTTTGAAATCTATCACCACATGTTTTTCTGCCAATTCATCCACTCCTACGATCATATCATGCGACATATTTGGCATCACAACACATTGTAGTGCATAAATTTTCTTATCCAATCGTACTTTCACTCGTATTCCCTCATTTATCGTTGCCAATGTCCGTTTATTTGCGCCCACCAAATTTACCCGTGGTATTTTGTAGATCAAATTCGTTAAATTAACTTCCTCTATTAGTTTTCTGTTGATCAGTGTCATTTCCGATCCAGTATCAATCATAATTTTAATCGGTGTCTCGTTGATAAAACCATCTACAAATTTCAGATTTGCTCCACTTATTTTGTCCTTATTTTCTGCCAATTTAATAAATTCCTTCGGGTGACAACAAATTCCTGTTTGTTTCTTTGTCTTTAGTGAGCGCCTTCGTGAAAAGGACGCTTGCTGTTCTTGTTCGCTTCTACTTCTGTCGCTTTGTCTCTCATCCTCATATTCCTCTATGTGTGTGTTGTTGACCGCTCTTCTATTTTCTCTTGGTCTCTCGGACCCGTATCGGTTTCCGCGATTTTCCGGTTCATTCGTTCTATTAATATTTCGGTTTTCCTGATATGTGCGAGTGTTGTTTCTATTCTGGTTCTCTCGATATCTGTTTTCGTTCCATTGCCGATGTCTTTGTTCATAATTTACTCTTCCGTTGTCTTTACTTTCGTTTTTCCTCCTCGGGACAAATTCTCTTCTTGTGTACTCTCTCCTAAAGTTTTGCCCTCTATCTCTATAGTCTTGATTTTCTCGTTGTTTATAATTTTCTTGCGTTCTCCTCATTTTTCTTTCTCTTAATTTTGCTTCTCGTATTTGTAAGAATTGACATAAACTGTCAATATCTTTGTAGTTTTGTAGAGTTATGTGATCTTCTAAGGTATCTTCAAAATGTCTGGCTATTAGTTCCACTAGCTGTTCGGACGAATAGTTGTAATGTAAGTGTCTTGCATTGTTGTATAGTTGTAGGGCATATGTTTTTTCTGATATACCCATACTATCCTGGTATCTCCCATTTTGTAATTCCTTGTTTATCTCTATCTGTTGTATTTTTCCCCAGAAATAATTCAGAAATTTTTGTTCAAATGTTTGCCAATTTTGTAATTCTTCTTCTTTGCTATCAAACCATAAACTTGCCTCATCTTTAAGATGGTTCCTTATCGTTTCCTTTGCTGTTTCGAAATTACCGATATGTCGTACTTTCTTTTTTAAATTGTTAATGAAAATTACTGGGTGTAATTTTTTTACGTCCCCGCCAAACTGTATTTTTGTTTCGCTTGTTCCATGGATGATAACTTCTTTTCTCTCTACTCCTCTTAGTTCAGTTTCTGCCATTTGTTTTTCATTTTGCTTTAATCTATTTTCTACTTCTTTCCTGTCTTCTTGTAGCGCCATTTCAAATTTTTCTTCTAACTGTTCTAATTCCTTTTTCTGGACAGTCTTAATATCTTTCATTTTAGTTTCTATTTCTTCTCTTTGCATCTCTAGTTTACTCTCTGTTTCTTCTCTGATTTTTTCTAAACAGACTTTTACATCATTTTCATATTTGTCCAAACGCTTTTCCATTTTCCTATCATTTTCTTCTAATTTTTGTTCATAGTTTTCTAGACGCTGCTCTATATTCCTGTTATTTAGTTCTATTGCTTGTCTTGTTTCCCGTTGGTTTTCTTCCATTGTTTGTTTTGTTTCTTGTTGATTTATATCCATTTTTTGTGACTGGAGTTGCATTAGTTGTAATATTTTCTCTATTCCTGATGGTTCTTTTCTCTCCTTGACTATTGTAACATTTCCTTCATTATCCGATCCTTCTTCCAAAATTGTTTCATCTTCTCTGTTATCCTCCTTCCTTTCCTGCACTTTGCTTTGACTCCTTATGGTCGACATGTTCGTTAGATTATTTATCCCCGCCAAATATTGAGCTTTGAAATTTGTGCAATAATGTCCCCGCCAAATATGAAATTCGAGTAATGTTGCAAAGACGAAAACTTTTCCTCTTATCCCAAATGCAATAAATTCAAATAAATGCAATAAAATTTTCAAATTTTTTCAGTTGTAAAAATCAATCAAATATCATAAATTATATCATGTAAAAATTTGTACCTAGAGAAATTTGAAATGTAATGTCATAAAAGCAAATATTATAAACTTTAACCATCGGCAAATAAATTTTCAATCAATCTGCTTTCTTTCTCTATCCGTTTAAATTTTAACTAGAAATACTTTCTACGCCTTACACGTTGGGGGCCATTTGTTATGATTGTTTATTTTGAGTTCAAACTTAGTTTATTGAGCCAATAAAAAAATTATACCTTATTTGTTAACAACAGTAAAATAAACTCCTCATATTACCTGTGTTCGATGGATTCAAAGATTTTCTAGTTGTCTTTTATCGGGTGAGAGAAGAAAGGATAATAATAAAAAAAATATTATATTACAAAGATTTACGTTTCTTTATTTTATATGAACGAATAAAACAATTATTAAATTCTGTCGTTATCTTATCAATCAGCATACAAGAAAATAAATCAAATTTTTATAATAATAAGATTATAAAGCTACATACATTTATATTACGTGAAAAACCAATTTTACTTAAAATTTTCTTTACTTGACACAAGAAACCACAAAATTTTAAACTTTTGATTAGCCTAACAAAACCTCAGTTTTTAAATTTGTTTTGTCAACTTGATGCCGTAAGAATACTTTCACATATACTTTATAAAATGCCCACGGTAGATACAAGGACCTCTTTTAATCTACTTGTTATCTCCTTCTTCAAACTATTCACTTCTTTTCGTTACGCCGGTATCCAAACTCACGAACCACACCCTATCTTGAGACACACGACTGTTTCCTTTCGATGACCAAAATATGACTAACTTCTCCTTTCTCATGATTGACTCACCAAATTCCCATTTAAAAACGACCGTCCAATCAAAAAGCTTAAATTGTGTTTACTATGATATTGGAAAAGCCTAATTTCGGTTTCAGAGAAAACTAAATAGCTTACTTTAAAATTGGTTTTTTTCAATACATCATTTATACATATTTCAAAAGATTAGAATATGGTCATTTAATACTCGACTCTACAAACAATGAAGAGATTAACTTACAGGTAAAATGTCTTCTAATTCTAAACAAAGGTTTTTTTGATAATTTTGTTTGCAACGGAAACAGGTCGTTTGCCAAACAAATTTCTATTCTTATCTACAATAAATCTTATCTTAAATTACTATATACAATTTGTTTATATTGATATTTTGAAATTTTATTTCGATGGATTTTTTTATTTATTTTTCTTTGGTTGGGAAAGAAGAAACATAACAATATATATATATATATATATATATATATATATATATATATATATATATGTATATATATATATATATATATATATATATATATAATCCCGAACTTGTTCTATTTCATCTTGTCCGATCCTCATTGTGATGTCTTCATTTGTATTTGTTATGATTTTGGTCTTGCTTTAATTCATATTAAGGCCTATCTTTCCAGTTCTACGTCCAGTTCTTTCATCATTTCAAATAGTTCTTTTTTTTTTATCGGTTATCAATGCGATGTCATCAGAGTACCTTAGATGGTTCAAGCGTTGTCCACAAATTTTTATACCTTTTTCTTCCCATTCTAATCTTCTAAAAATATCTTCCAGAGCCTGATTGAAAAGTTTCGGTAATATTGTGTCACCCTGTCTCACGCCTCTATTTATTTGTAGTGGTTTTATTCCTTCATATACTTTAATTGTTGTTTTGGCTTCCTTATATATATATATATATATATATATATATATATATATATATATATATATATATATATATATATTGGCTATTAGTTGTGTATATCTGTGGTCAATTCTGCTGTTAATCAAAGAACTTTTCACTGTCCAATGTTCGACACTGTCGAAAGCCTTTTCGAAATCTATGAACGCTATGTATAGAGGAATGTGGTATTTATTTGCTCGTTCTATAAGTATTTTCATACTTAGTAAATGGTCACTTTTTCACTAAATTTATTTCTAAAACCAGCTTGTTCTTTCGACTGGTATCCGTCGAAGTTTGTCGTCAATCTATTGGTTAAAATTTTTGTTAGGAGTTTATACATTACATTGAGGAGTGTTATAGGATTTTAGTTTTAGTTTTAGTCTTATCTTAGTCTTAGCTTTATCTTTTAGTAGATTTCTTTATCTATCAACAGAAAAAGCCCAATTATAGGTGGTGTGGACAAATAACAAACATAATTACATTTATGTAATACAAAAATACACAAAAACTTACCTATTTCTGATAAGTCTTGCTCCTCTGCTTTTAACCATTTCTTCGTTCTTCTTTCCCTATTTCTACCTCATTCAGGATTGTTTCAACATTCCCTTTTTTATTTCTGTAATTGTTTGTATTATTCTTCTCAGTTTCTTTGGATTTCTCACCTTCTTGGGAGAAATTTTTTACTTTCGTGTTTGTAGGTTTGTTCTTTTCAGTGTTTTCTTTTCTAGCTGTTTTTTATTTTATTCTTTTTGCGAATTCTTTTAACTTCTCCAACTGTTAGCTGGCCCTAATCGTTGGACAAAATCATCTTTCTTCCGAGAAGGGAGGGAACATGTGCGTTCCCTTTATGTGAAATCCTATAACATCCACCTTTTTTGATTATATTTTAACAATTTACTATGATCGTCGTATAAAATAAAGATTTTCACACCTATTTTGGTAGTTAGTTTCAACTAGTTTAAAACGTTTCACTGGTTATGTTCACGGGAACAGGGCTGTATTATAACAGTCAGTCTAGATATATTATATATTTATCCCTCTTAATGCGTACAAGCCTTTATGTTGTTCTTTTATATATTAAGCAGTATTCTTTCCTGAGGGCTTTACACCTGTGGTGGAGGTGTTGAGCTCTACACCTTCTTATAGAGCTCACCACGTCTTAAAAGTTAATTATTATTATTAGTATAGTTAGAATAGTTATAAACCAGTAGATCAGTCAATTTGGTAGGGCCAAATTTAATCAGTTCTATGCGTAATACCCCCAGTCCTTGAGCCGTCCCATTTTTCATACCGTTGGCCAACCGAGTTTTTGATTTCTTTTGGTATTATTTCAGTTTCTGTGCATGATATATAATATTTTTTGTAGCTAATATCTCGAAATTCTGCAAAATCTTCTCCTTCTTCTTCGTCCTTCTTGTAAGTAGGCTTTAAAGCCTGTTTCTTCTTCAATATTAGCCTTCTAAATTGTTTAAATTATCGCACCATCTATTTCTTGGTCTGCCAAATACTTCTTCGTCCATGTGGTGACTTATCTCGTGCTCTTCGTACTATCCTATCCTCTGCCATTCTGCTAATGTGTTCACTTTACTCCTGTTTCCGTTTTGTCACCCATCCATTTATGTCTTTTATATTGCATGCTCTTCTTATTTTTTCGCTTCTCCCCTATTCAACAGACTTTTTCCTGATATTCGTCGAAGTATTTTAATCCCTGTTTTTATTAGTAGTCGTCTCGTTTTAGATATGTCAGGTCTTGTCTCCATCGTGTATGTTAATATAGGTCCAATTGCTGCTTTATAGATTCTTCTTTTTTTTACACATCTGCGTAACTAGTTATGTCTATTCCCAGATATCTAAACTTTGCTTTCTGCTTTATTATTTTTCCATCAATTTCGATTATACATCGTAGTGGGTATTTAGATGTTGTCACACATTTGGTTTTTTTCTGCTGATATCATCATATTGTATTTCTTGGCTGTTGTATTAAAAATGTATTTTAATCTTTGGAGCTATTCATATTTAGGTTTCTTTGTTCCCTAATCTGTAACCATGGCCTTTACGTACTGCTTGTATTATTTCGTCCATTATTATATTAAAGAGAAGTGGGCTTAAGAAGTCACTCTGTCTGACTCCGCTTTGTACTGGTATAGACTGTCTTAGTTTTCTATTTATCTTTGCCTGATATAGAAGATATATGAAGATATAACGGCAGATATTTATGTTGTCTTTAAATTTTTTATGGACGTGTATACCTACGCCTGCTCGTGCTCGTTCTTCTTTCTTTACTCCACTGTATACTAAAAAATATTGGTTATAGTCTCTTTGAACTTTACTTTTCTTCTTGGTTTCTTGGATTGCACAAATGTATATATTTTTATTCATAAGTTCTTCTATTATCTCGTGGTTTTTGTTGTTGAAAGAAGAAATATTCCATGTTGCTAATCTAATTGTTGCAAAATCTTCTGTAAGCAATTATCTACCCATATTTCTTAAAAGAAGCAATAACACAAGCTCAAAAGAAATGCTGCCCAAAAAGCGTGAAGGAAGAAAAAATTAGTCTGGACACACAGAAAAAAATGGAACAAAGAAGAATACTGAGAAGCGACGAAAACTCTAGTAACGACGATATAAATAAAATAAACAAGGAAGTATCAAGAGAAATAAGAAAAGACTTAAGAAAATACAAAGATGAGAAAATCATCAAAACTATTGAGGAAAATAAGAGTATGAAAATAATGAGACGCAAACTCACAAATGGAATTAAAGAAATAGTCAAACTCAAGGATAAAAATGGCAACATCACATCAAACAGAGAACATTTGTTACAAATTGTGGAATCATTCTATGAGACATTATATAGCAACCAATCGACTCTAGATATAGTTGAATATCAGCAGAGGAAGGTTCAAAATCAGGGTTCCGAAGATATCCCAGAAATCTCCTTGGACGAAATTTACAAGGCTCTAAAAAAGATGAAGAATAACAAAGCTCCGGGGGAGGACGGTGTCGTCACGGAAGCGATAAAGATAGGAGGCTCAGTACTGATAACCAAAATTCAAAAGCTCTTTAATCTATGTCTATGGAATCAAAATATCCCAACAAAGTGGAATAATTCAATAACTGTACTCTTACACAAGAAGGGAGATATAGCAGACCTGGAAAGATACAGACCAATCAGTCTCCTTAACCATCTTTATAAATTATACACCCGAATAATAACGAACAGATTAGAGACAAAGCTGGATTTTTACCAACCTCGGGAACAAGCCGGTTTCCGCCCTAATTACGGCACAAATGATCACCTGCAGTGCCTAAAAACCCTGATAGAAAAAACTAACGAATATAACCGTCCCTTGGCATTGATATTTGTAGACTTTAAAAAGGCGTTTGATACAGTGGAATTACCGTCCATCTTAAGAGCACTACAAGATTGCAGGGTCGACCACAGATATTGTAATATAGTTAAAAATATATATGAAAATGCCACAACAACCATAAGTCTACATTCAGCAACTAATAAGATAAAGATAAAAAGGGGAGTCAGGTAAGGTGATACCATGTCACCAAAGCTGTTCATTACCGTTCTTGAGTATGCATTTAAAAGACTAACATGGCAACAGAAAGGAATATCCATCGATGGAGAAAGATTAAACCATCTACGTTTTGCGGATGATATCGTGCTTCTGTCAGATAATCTGGGAGAGATCAAAGACATGCTCCAAGAACTGAATTACATACTACAAGAAACTGGGCTGGAGATAAATTTCGAGAAAACCAAAATGATGACCAATATGGTTCCCAGCGAAGAGATACAGATCAATAACAACAAGGTAGAATTAATCGATAAATACACATACTTGGGTCATGAAATCAGAATAACCAGAGACAACCAAACCTGCGAGCTAAATAGACGAATCACGTTGGGATGGGCGGCATATGGAAGGATGAGAGACATTTTTAAAACAAATACTCCAATTCACCTGAAAAGGAAGGCATTTAACCAATGCATCCTACCAGTCTTGACCTACGGAGCAGAGACCCTAACTTTAACGAAAGCTACTGCCGAAAAACTGAGGGTAACACAAAGGCGAATGGAGAGATCAATGCTGGGTCTGACCTTGAAAGATCGCGTGAGAAATGAGGAGATACGCCGACGAACTGGCGTTGAAGATATTATACTGCGAATCAATAAACAAAAGTGGAGGTGGGCTGGACATGTTGCTAGAATGGAAGACGGAAGATGGACGAAGAGATTATTGGAGTGGAGACCAAGAGCCGACAAGCGAAGTCGAGGCAGACCACCCACCCGATGGACCGACGACCTAAGGAGAATAGAAACAAACTGGATTGCAGCAGCTAGAGATAGAGAGAACTGGAGACGTTTGGAGGAGGCCTATATCCAACAATGGATGTGAAAACGGGGCTGGATGATGATGATGATGATTTCTTAAAAAACTACATTAAAACTACTGCGTTTCTTAAGATATGTTCTTCTAACTCTAATCGTTGCCATTCATTTTCACTTCTTGTGTTTCGCAAAAAAAATGTTTGAGTTATCACAGGTTTTATTTCATATCTCAATTTGGGCTTTATTTATTGCAAGAACTATTAAACTTTGACCGATTTTGTTTACTATGTCTTGTTCAAATATACCGACACCTTTGCTATTTATTTTCCTTCCTGTTCTAGCATTTAAGTCACATAGTAAAATTATTTCTTTCTTAATTTCAATATTCACTTTCAAATCCGTCAATTTATTGTAAAATCAATCCTTTAAACATTATGTTAATTTCTTTTTTTAATAAAGTCCATATTGAATAACATTAAGTAATAGTGATAATGGCAAGTTCTTTGCTTTTATTTGTTTAAAAAAAAAACCTTTAAAACCCTAAATTAGTTTATTATATTATACAGAATACTGAAATATCTTTAGAATATTACCATAATCCACTTTACACATAAACTGAGTTTAAACTTTGCTTTTACTGATTAAATTATCATAATAGACTTTTAACTATGACTATTAATAGAATTTACTACACAGTGTCCATAAATGCTTAAAAGAGAACAATTTGAATTTTAATTACAATTTTAGATTTATTTTTTAACGACAATTATTTAAAATATTAAAATATTTTATACAGCGTACAGGGCCATTATTTCAGAGATTAAATTATTACTAACTTATTCTCTGCCATCATGCAAATCAATAATTGGTACAGCAGGAGGACTTATTCCTTACATCCTAATTTTCAGTGATATCTTTATTTACTGGCATCTGCTAGATGTTCGAAGAAAACTGATATCTAGGTCGACGACGAGCAACATGCTATTAAGGATTTTTATTTATCTGGGGTATTAAGAACAAGCCGTGGTTTAGTCTCTGTTTAGGATATTTATTATTCTCTTTAAGGCTTACAATTATTGTTCGTTTGTTATGTCACATACAAGACACATCCTAGGATATTCTGAGTTTGCTGAAATGCAACATAGATGGAAAGCTGCTGTTATATGATTTTTTTAGTCCAGGAGAAGGGAGTTTAAAGTTGTGGATAGACGTTGTGCATAAGAATTATACTTTTAGAATTTAGAGCCTTATGCTCTTCAATTTAACCATGAATGAAATCTACTAAATGGGAAAGAAAAAAATAAAAATATTCTGTTACGCAGACGACGCGATAGCCCAAAGTAAAGATAGTCTGCAAAGACTGGGTCACTGATTTAACATAAGAGCAAAAGAATTTAATATGACAATCTCATCTCAGAAAAAAAAATGGGAGTCAGCAAAGAACCAACCAGATGTAAAATAGAAATAAAATACCTTCGAATTACACTGTCCAGCTATGAAGACCTAGACAAAGAAGTGAGAGATAAAGTACAAGCAAATATACTGACAGGATGCCTTAATAACAATATATGACTAAACATACACATTATCACTGAGATGAAGTCAAAAAATTTATAAAGCCAGTGTAAGACCAATATTGACATATGCTTCAGAAACAAGACACGACACAGCCACAACGCAAATGCTACTGGAACCGGCAGAGATGAGAGTACTAAGAAGAATTACAGGAAATACGCTGAGAGATCGAAAGAGAAGAGACATTAGAAGAAAATGTAACGAACATTGTATAAATAAATGGACACAAAATAGAAAAAAAGAATGGAATAACCATATCAGCAGAATGGAAGAGGCCCGTGTCGTCAAAATAGCATAGCGTTGCTTTGTGCCCTCCAATTATGAAACTGGCAGGACCCTGGTCTACCTGGCCTTTCGGCATACGACCGTTAGCGCCTCCACTACCCCTACTAGTCCGATACCAAAATAAAGGTGGCGCATTGCATACGCATCGCGGCACTCCTCCTCCCCCGTAGTACCTGTGTTGTGATTACCTCACCTATCCGTTATCCCCTTCCACGGTCGGATAGGTGACACAGGCAAAGGAATTTCCACCTTGCACGTAGACAGGTCGGCGCCGAGGATCTCTCCTCTACCACTCTTAAATCTCCAGGCGGGTACGTGCCGAGACACCGACGCCTCTAATGGTGGTGTAAGGCCAAAAGAGGTGTGTACGGGCTCAGCTCGTTCAACCTTGCCTGGTTCTCTTGGAATGAGAGTAGATTGGTCCCACGAGAGTCTCGTCTCGGATACTAGGAGTATAGACCGGTGACCGTGACGCCTGAGCGCCTCGTTTCTACAGACCCGACACCTCAAGCGATGGCTATCCACCTCTCGATTCCTACCCATTAGTCGCCTCTTACGACAGGCAGGACCTTGTGACCTCGGCCGTATTCTTATCTCCGCGAGCCGAAAGGAGCGTCAAAATAGCAAGAGATAAGTCACCAACCGGCAGAAGAAATATTGTTTGATTTGGATTGGTAAATTGACCTTTGGATGAATGGTACAATTAAAAAAAACTATAATCATTTTCTTACACTGATAAATTTTTTTAAATCCTCTGGTGGGGAAATGTTGCCAAAGCAAGTAGAAGAAGAAATAATTATGCACCTGCGCGGCTTATGGTCTTCTTTTCAAAATTATTTTTCAGAACTCGATAGAAATAAAAACTGGATAGCAGACCCTTTCAATGCAGATGTTTTCGATATTATCGGCTTGACAAAAAGCAATTAAAAGAAATATCATGTGATTCAGCTTTAAAACGTAATTTCAAAGAATCTTCCTTATCAAGTTTTTGGGTGAATTAGAAAATAGTTTATAAATATACACTGAAACATATAGTGCTTTTTTCATCTACATATATACTTCTGTGAGAAGGGATTCTCTGCTCTAGTATGTATCAAAAACAAGTACAGAAACAGACTACAATTGGAATCCTATTTAAGATTACAACTCGGTAAAAATATCAACCCAAATATACCAAATTTAGTAGCAAGCAATATTTTTTTTTTACAAAAATATACTACTGTACCTATTTTTGATAACTATCTAAAATGTCAGGTAGTTTTACTGCTTGTACAAACATGAAGCCGAAACAAAAATCCAGATCTAGTTCGATTAAATAGTGTTATAATTTAAGCAAAACAAACTATATAAATTGCAAAAAGATTCTTTTTAAAATAAATCCATGGCAAAGCTTAAAAGATAAATGGCTATTAAGTGTGCCTCTAGAAGAATAGTGGAAAAAGTATTGACTGGTATAGGACTGTCTTTATAAATTTTATTTTCATGGTCCAATCGTAATAGGGATAGCATTATGTATTTGATTGGTTTAGAGAACCTATTGAAACTATTTGAATGTCGAAAGTATATGCTATCAAAAAAAAAAAAAAATAGTATATTACTTTATGAGGCGGAGAAGCATGACTTTTCTTGACGCGCCCGATATTACGCGCCGAACGAAGTGAGGCGCGTAATAGAGGGCAAGTCAAGAAAAGTCGCTTCTTTGCCGAATAACGTATACTATTTTTTCTTCAAACGTAGCAATTTTCAACCATAAATAATACAATTCATACGCTATTTTTATTCGAAATTAACTGTGACAACTATCAAAGTCGTCTAGATGTTAGAAATTAAAATAATTAAGTCGTCGGTGGGATTTGCGTCTCCCTGGTTACAGTTGTTTGACAGTTGTTTGCAATTATTAAAGACAGCTTATTGTTGTTGCAACCGCAAGCGCAAATTTAGTGCGAAAATGGAAAACCTAAACGAAATTGAGTCCGCGGCTAATGATGCAGTAGCACGTTTGGGGCCCTCCAAGTCCAGAATAAAGTATCGGTTAGCGTACAAGCACTTCTAAGAGTGGTGCGATACAAGAGGAGTACGGCAAGTTACCGAAGACGTTTTACTGGCATATTTTAATATAATGGAAAATGAAAATAAATGGAAATCTTCTACAATGTGGTCACGATACTCTATGATAAAATCCGAGTTAGTTATTAGAAAAAATGTGGATATAAGCAATTTTTTAAAGTTACGTGCCTTTCTGAAAAAAACAAGCGAAGGATATACTGCAAAGAAGTCTAAAGTTTTCACTAAAGACGAGTTTGATAAATTTTTGTTTGAAGCGCCAGATAAGTTGTATTTAGGATTAAAGGTAAAAAAAATTATATTGCAAAGCATGTAGTATACTTTACTAAATTATAAAAATATTTCAGATTGTTTTGTTAATTGGGGTTACCGGCGCCTTTCGATGCCACGAAATGGTAAAAATGAAGACTGTGGACATTGAGGATAAAGAAAATGTAATAATTATCAAAATCCCAGACAGTAAAACACGACAAATTAGATCTTCTACGATAATTGGTCAAAACTACATTAAACTGTATAAAAAGTATGGATCACTGCGGCCTGAAAATTTCACAGAAAACCGATTTTTTATCAAGTACCAAAATGGAAAGTGTTACCGAAACGTCATGGGAATACACTCGATCAGCGCAGTAGCCCCAAAAGTAGCTAGTTATTTAAATTTAAACGATGCAAGCGCATACACGGGTCACTCTTTACGACGAACTTCAGCAACAATTTTAATTGATGGAGGCGGAAATCTAGAATGCCTCAAACGACATGGGGGCTGGAAATCAAGCACGGTTGCCGAAGGATATATAGAGGATTCAATAAGAAATAAGAACGATAATGCTCAAAACATTTTAAACCCTCATGATTCGCCAACATCGGGAATGATTACTAAAAGTTGTTCTCGACCATCAGTATCATCAACAATTACCAATGCGTATCAAGAGTCGGGAAAATTTTTGCACGGTTTCAATTTTGAAAATGCCTCATTAACTAATTGTACTTTTAATATTACTATAAATAAAAATGATGTTTAATTGTTGTTAATGACATTTGTATTGTTGCTTTGTGACATGTTTCATATTGTTGCTATGACAACATTTTTCCCTCCGCTGTAAAGAAATGGGAAAAAAAACTGCTGCCGGCGGAGCAGGGCGGAGACATCAAACTTTGACAGGATCAAGTTAGATAGTAATGTCATCATTATTAAATTTGACGTTTGAAGAAAAAAATATTTATAGTTAAACAAAATGAGAAAAAAATTCTGAAAGTTTTCTTACTATATTATATTCATGATTACTAGTACAATTTTGGCGATATTCAGTTTTGTTTATCGTTTTCCGAACGTCTGAAATGGGGATTAAAGTTTATTAAAAGTGTTCGTACCTTTACTGTTAAATTTTCTCCTTAAATAACCTTAAATTAAACATGAATCCCAATTATTGCCCTTCTGTTGTAATGGCTTTCTTGTATCAGAGACAAAGCTATGAAATAATAATTACGACTAGCAGCGAGTAATGAACTAATCATTTGGACAGTTTCGTCCTTTGAGCATGATCGTGCACGAGTGGATATTTTGTTTTAATTAGGTTCGCGCTTGCAATTGTGAAATAATACATTGGCAAAAAGCTGTAGAGTGTATTTTGGTTCGTTTGTTTCTAATGGATTGTCATGAAAATTGAAGTTTATGAGCTTATATTTGCAAATTTCAGATCACTTTATTGAGTACTGAGTAATTTGTTTTAGAAAAATATTATCTCTCAGATCTATTGTATATCATGTACAATAATAGTATTTAATAATTTTTTTACCATACATTTACTGTAAATAAAAGTAGTTTACACATCACATTTTTTACATTTTCAGTTCAGTTAAAATATAAATTTATATTTTGAGAACGATTTCCTAAGTGGGAATTTAAATGTCAAATAAATGCGGAGGCGTGACAGAAATTATATTAAGAAACCTTATAACTGTAAATGTTGTAGCATTTTAATTTCCTTAATTTAATTAATTAATAATTAATTAATTTTTTATCCGAATACAGATAAGTATTCATACTTTGTTAAAATCTAATGATAATTCCCATTTTTTTAATTCCCATAATTTTTATGGCTTTGAATACGTGCAGGACTGAAAATGAATCAAAACAAAAGTCATGCACTCCGAAGACACCGTGACAATAATAAACGATAAAGTTATAGAAAAAGTTGAAGAATATATATACTTAGGACAAAAAATAATACTAAATAGGGAAATTCAAACTGAAGAAATAAAAAGAAGAAGAAAGTTAGCTTGGGCAGCATTCGGTAAACTGAACTATATACTCAGAAATCAACAAATTCAATTACATCTTAGATCTAAAGTTTTTGATGCATGCATTATTCCGATATTAACTTATGCGGCACAAACATGGACAATCACAAAAAAGAATATGAATATACTTAGAGTCACTCAACACGCGATGGAAAGAGCAATGCTAGGTATATCACTTAAGGACAAGAAAACAAACACATGGATAAGACAGAAAACCAAAGTCACCGATGTGGTGCAAAAATCATTAAAGTTGAAATGGGAATACGCTGGACATGTAGCTAGGAGCGATCTAAACAAATGGCACAGATCAATTTTAACCTGGAGACCATACCAACACAAAAGACCCAGAGGCAGACCTCCTATGAGATGGACAGATGATCTGAAAAGGACTGCCGGGAAAAATTGGCTACAAGTAGCGTACAATAAAAAACAATGGAAAGGAAGACTTGAAGAGGCTTATGTTCAGATGTGGACGTGAATGGCTAGACGAAGAAGAAGAAGAAGAAGAAGAATACGTGCATGTATGTGTACTTAAGCGTTCTTCTTTTCAAAATAAATTAGCGTTGGCTATAATTAAGTTAAAGTGTTAAAATTTTCCTACGTGAACGAAAATCACCACTTTTACCATAAAACTGTATCCAAAAATTAATTAGGTTTGACCAGAAGTTATAGAAAAACAAAACCCAATTTCAGTCTCAGTTTTCAGTTAGTTGTCTATCGAAATGCATTTTAACGTTAATATATTTATTTGATTGTGATCGAGAACTTATACTATGCTCTTTTTCCTTTAATTAAATATTTAAATATATAAAAATTTATTTGATACGCCCTTGGCTGGTACGTAATAGTGATCTGAAGTTTGTTTACTTAAAAACCCCTGGCTAATACGTCACGGAGACCTGAAGTTTGGTCACCCAAGTGTATTTGAGAAGTTATCTGTAATTATATAATAACTGCGAAAATTGTCGAGTTGAACCTGGTTTCAAATGCGTTTTAATTTAAATAAGTTCCTAACAAAGGGAGAAATCCGGATTGACTGAGAGTAAACAAACTAGTATGGGTAGCTACAGACTACTTTGACGATGAGAGGTAAGCGGGCAGTTGAAGGTCGAGAGAAGCGAAGAGATCAAATTGGGGTCTGAACGGGAAAACATAGTTCTTGGCAGAGAGTTTTAAAAATCGGCAAATTTTTGTTTAAATTCCATGAGTTTTGGCAATCTTTGTAAAGTGAGATAATTACCAGTTTGTTGCTGTATTCCGTGCTAACGGATTTTAATAACCGCGCTTCTGAGGGCTTAGTCGGCCTACATGGTTTTAAGGAAAATTGACAGCCAAGTTTATAGAATAAGTATTGCTATCATCTAGAATAACCTGAAGCCTAGTTTTGGTGTTTGTCCAGCTTCAATTTTGTGTCTTCCATGGGTCATATCTAATAGTTTAAAGTTTGTGTAGGGCAATGTTTTTATTCAAATGTAAGGTAACAATTTTTTTTAATAATTTGAAAAGAGATCATTAGCAGTGAAGCAAAGTAGTTTTTCATCAAAGTAAACATACTTTCAAAGTAGACTCGCATCACTTTCTGTATATATACGTTTCAGTTTTTTCTGTTATTCTTTTTTGGAATAGGTATCTTGTGGAGTCATCCTGCAAGCTTTCGACTTTTATCTTTGTGGTGTATTCTGGTATTTTGTTATTACATATATGTGTTTTCATTCGGATTTTGCACAATACCAATTTATGATCGCTTCCTATTTCTGCTGATGTTAGTACTCTTACATCCAAGATTTAAGAGGGCTGTAACTCTCTATTCGACAGAATATAGTCTATCATAAATTTTTGTCCTTTATTGTGTTCAAAAGTGTATTTGTATTGTTCTTTGTAAGGGAAAAATGTATTATTAATACGTATCTCGGTTATGCTGCAGAGGTCCCTCAGAAGGTCTCTGTTTTCATTTCTGATATTTTCGTTATATCGTGTTTTATTCCTGGAACTATATCATTGCAACACGGGCATTAAAATCACCCATAATGATTATATATTTATCATGTGGGGTCTCGTTTGTTACAGACTAAAGGTGTTAGTAGAAGTTTTCCCTTGTGGTATCTCTGTTGTTCTCTGGTGTATAGATTGCTATCACATTCAGAGCTTTGACATCCAGTTTAATTTGTACACTTACTATTATTTCAGAGGTATATTTACATTCTTGTACTTGGTGTAAAAAAATTTTTGTGTACTAACAGGGCGACTCCTTCTTTGGCTTTAGTTTCTTTCGCAACACCACTTTAAATCATAAGATTGCCATCTAGCATAATTTGACACTTTCCTTTTATCTTCGTCCCTTGTAGTGCACATATGTCTTTATTTTTTTCTACAAGCTCTTTTGTAATTTCCTGCTCTGTTGTGTTTAGAGACTTTACGTTCGAAGTACTAATGCGAAGTAAATTTTTCGTTTTTCATAAATCCGTTGTCCTTTTTTTCGCGTTAGTCGTCCTTAAAGTCAATATAGTTTAAAAAAAACTACGCGGCTGATGATTGTGGATACGTGACTGTTGCGCATTTAGTTACAGATCATATATAGATACGTGCATTGTTTATCGATATTAAATAAATAGATCAGTAATAATCTGACAAAATGACGGCACTGTATATAAATATCGTTTGTTAAAAACAGTTGTAGCAAAAAGATCTGTTCTATCGCCACTACTTCTTAATTTATATACCTGTGAAATACACAATATTTCCCATGATGCAAAAGTATTTCAGTACGCTGATTTTATAATTTACATGCATGCAAGAACTTGTTATCACTGTTCAAGCAATGTAGATACAGCTCGAAATTAGCCACATAAAAGCTGTACCCATTAAAAGTAGAGTCAGACAAAGTTGTATACTGAGCCTCATACTTTTAACATGTATTCTGAATTCATATTCTAAAACGCACTCGAATGCGCAGTAAAATGAAATGGAATATTCATAAATAATTTAAAATATACCGATAACACAGTTATAATTGCATAAGGTTCGAAGGGCTTGTACCGTTTTCTTAACAAAATATTAACTGAAGTAGATCTAATGGACTTAAAAACTGAAACATTAAAAAAACGAAGATAAGCAGATCGAAATTCAAATCAATTAGTATACATTTAAGAAACAGAAATAACTAACGTTTTCAAGTCCAAGTACTAATCTATATTATTATTATCTATATTATGTGGAATCAAGTCGTTATTAAACCGTGACCTAGCGAACTGACTGTTAAAATCATCAAAAGAATGTTCTAGAAAAAGAAAGTTAGATCAAATGAGAAAGTGATTTCGAAAATTTTTCCAAAACAAATCTTTCTACCTTAAATTCTTGCAAAAGCGTCAAAGTTAGTGTTTTATTCTAAAAACTACTATACTGATGAATGTTTTCGAATTTGTCCAGGACTTGTTTCATTAATTGGTCCCGGAGCTTACTAAATCCAGTTAATACACACAAATATACCTGCACATTAAATGAAAATTTTAGTCCAATTAAAGCAATAACCAGGATTTCTCATACAATTGAGAGATCTCACTTTAATTAGATCACTGTAAGAATTAAAGACCTGCATCCTAATATTGATGGGGTCTTTCACGTTGTCACGCTGAAAACTTCACAAACTGTAGTTAAGAGAATCTAGTTAAAGTGTGCTTCCTCCCTCTAAATTGCAATAATTTATTAGATTAAAGCCATGAATATATTATATAGACCTTCAAAAAAAACGTAATTGAAGGAGGCTGTGAAACTAAAATTAAACAACGAAAGACAGCAAATTTACATAGTCAAATAGTTAGTTTCATTGAATGATGTAATATTTTAAACTCATCAGTGCCAATGTAATGTTTGGTTATAAATGAATAATTTGTACATTTTTAAAGAAAATTTAACTCAAAGCATGATTTTTAATAGAAAGGAAAAACAAAACCTATCAAATGAAGGGTATAGATGCAAAATCACATTCTCCAATATTTAAAATTTTAGAAGAAATGAAAAAACATCAACAAACAATGTTATGAAGTCAACTATAATGAATTTTTTGTTAACGTTTGAAAAATAACTTAATAATGGATTTAATAAAGTTATGGTGAGGAATACACCGCGGAATACAAAAAAAAAATACTTATTAATTTGGATGTTACTTTTGATACTAAAATTTGGAGAATGGGAGATCTGCACTGTAACAACGTGGAAACAGTTAGTTTTTAAACCAAGCTTAATGAGAATGCTCAGCTCAGAAAGTTCCATATTACTTTACGAATATGATTTAGGAATAAAAAAATTGTTTTTTTTAAACTTGTTTTATTTACTTTTAAATATAAAACTTGTCAATAAAAAATTTAATTTGGAAAAGAGAGAGAAAGAGAGCAAGGCACACTTCATCTTTTTCAGTTGTAACTCCTTCTTCTAGATCGTCTAATACATGCTTGTAAAAATGTAATTCTTCAAAATGTCTCCACTCATCTCCATAATGTTTCTTTAAAAGAGAACTTACGTCGTCTTTCTTTTGGAGTTTCGCTATACAATTACCTTTAGCAATAGTCTAAGAGCGTAGGCGCAAAATTTTAGGCCAATGCTTTTTAAATGCAATAATTTTTTTCGAATCCTGAGAAAACTAACAAATATTTTTGAAAAATTTAAACGCAGAATGAAATACTACATTATTCTCTTAGGACCGAAAGTCCCTTAGAATAAACAAAAAGTTTTTAGAATGAGATATTTGAAATTAAAAATCACACTAAATTTTCTCTTTTTTTCACCCCGAGATTTTCGAGATAGGTTGAGGAGGGGAGAACTGTTTGTCTTAATTTGGTCATTCTGAATTATGTCTGTCCTTTTTAATTTGTTAATTTCCATAGATTCTAATAAAGCTAGCTTAAGGCCTTTATTTTGGATGTGAAGAATTTGACTTTCGACTTTCGATTAATAAGTCTCATGCCCCATATTCTGAAGCTATTTCTAAAAATTATCCATAACAGAATTTACAAAAAATCTGAAGAAGATATGAGTCCGGAATAATCTGGCTTTCGAAACGGTATGGAAACTGAAGAAGCTTTGTTAAGTTTCGTTGTTCTCGTGCAAAAGTGTCGGGATCAACAAAAAGATGTCTACTTGTGCTTTATAGATTACGAAAAAGCTTTTGACAAAGTCAAACATGATCAGCTAATAGAATGCTTGCAAAAAAAGAACCTGGATCCAAACGATATTAATACAATACGTGAACTCTACTGGAACCAAAACGCCTCTGTCAGAACTGAAATGGGTGATACTGAAACCATAAACATCCAAAGAGGAGTTAGACAAGGTTGTATACTATCACCATTATTATTCAACTTGTACTCAGAGGACATTTTTTCACATGCTCTAGATGAAGCACAAGAAGGAATAAAAGTCAATGGAAAAATTGTGAACAATATCAGGTATGCCGAGAATACAGTACTAATTGCTGGCAGTGAAGAAGAACTACAAATTCTATTAACCAAAGTAGTGCGAAAAGGAGAACTATACGGCCTTAAGGTGAATGTAAAAAAAACCAAAATAATGGTAATTTCAAAAAAACACACACCAGTTATAACCATGCTAGTCAACAACAATCTAGTTGAACAAGTGAAAAAGTTTAAGTATCGAGGCTGTTGGATACATGAAACCTTAGACCAAGAACAAGAGGTTAAATGTAGAATAGAACAGGCAAGAAACACCTTCTTAAAGATGCGACAGTTACTCACTACCCGTAATCTTGATTTGTCCCTACGATACCGCATGATAAAGTGTTATGTATATAGTGTACTATTACACGGCGTGGAAGCTTGGACGTTAACAGTCAGCTCGTTAGGACATTTAGAGAGCTTTGAGATGTGGGTATTTCGTCGTATGCTGAAAATTCCATGGCCGACCGCGTCAGAAATGAAGAAGTTTTAAGGCGTATGAATAGAGAACGTGAACTCACAGAAATTGTCAAGAAGCGTAAAACGTCTTATCTTGGACACATATTTAGACACGACAGGTATAACTTCCTTCAGCTTATAATAGAAGGGAAAATAGAAGGCAGACGCGGCCCGGGTAGACGACAAATGACCTGGCTGCGCAACATCAAAGATTGGACAAGATTAGACTTTCAAAGTTTAATAAGAAAAGCCCATAATAGGGAAGACT
This sequence comes from Diabrotica undecimpunctata, assembly GCF_040954645.1. Lineage (NCBI taxonomy): Eukaryota > Metazoa > Arthropoda > Insecta > Coleoptera > Chrysomelidae > Diabrotica > Diabrotica undecimpunctata. The sequence goes on from NC_092811.1 coordinate 125,563,424, forward strand.
TTGCAGAGGTCATCACCAACCTTCGCTAAGAAGACGCCACCTAAAGAAGAAGAAGAAGAATTTGAAATTCGTTATTAAAAGAATGATTATGATCTAGAAGGTGAAGTACGTATGTAGAATATGTTTTTTTATTATTGAAAACCCTTTTATGCTCTGATATACGTTTGTTAAAGGTTCTACCAGTTTGACCGATGTAAGTTTTTGGGCAGTTGCCGTATTTAAGTTTGTACACGCCACTGTGTAAGTGCTTTTTATTTTGGCTCTTGTTGTTTTTAATATATTTGCCCAAGTTGTTGTTTGTTCTAAAAGCTGCTGTTATTCCTTTCTTTTTTATGTGTTTGGCTTTTTTTGTTGATATTTTGCCTGTATATGTAATCGAGCAGAAGGTACTGGATTTTTTCTTTGGTAGTGGAAATTTCAGGGCATTCTTTTGTAGTTTTTGATTTAAAATTTTGTTAATTGTTTGTTCGTTGTATCCATTGTTTACTGCTATTTGGTTAATGAAATTTAATTCTGTCTCAAAGTTGTATTTTGACATCGGAATTTCTGTTAATCTATGAAACAAAAATTAATTTAATTTAATGCCCCAAAGTTACTTCGTGATGTCTTATAGATATTATATATTTTAAAGGAAATGTATATCATTTTTACTTGTCATCTTAAAAACAAAACAGTTATTTGTATTATTCCCTTCATTAGTCATTCACAAACAGAAATAAAAGTGTTGAAGTTAAAACTCTTTAGAAATTCTCTTGTGAGCTTTCGGTTTATTTAAACAACACCGGTTTTTTAATGTTTTATTTATAAAACGAACTTTCATTACGTATCGATCAATAATTTCAACAAAGTTAAATTGATTTTGCCCAATCATACCAGAAAACGGAAATGACATAAAGTTTTTTAATCTGCAGCAGGGCGTAGAATCAGAGCTTAATATAATCTTTTACTTGGATTAGTGCATAATGCATTTAATGGGCTGAATTCTAAATTGGAATAGTAGATCGTAGCTATATATTTTCTTGTCGAGCCATATGCAACTGAGATGTAATCTCTTCTTGATCTAATTATAGCTACATACGCTAATTAAAATTATATCTTCTGATTTATTCTGTTTATAAGTACTTTATTAATTACAAATATGGTTATTCGTATATTGTGGATAATTAGTTACTGTATGCCCGTATATACATTGACAATATTTCTGTGTTTATACAAAGAACATATTTATAGGCAAGGCAAATTAGTTCAAATTGAATTAAAAAAATGTTATTTAAACTTGTATGGTGGAAAATAGTAACTCAAAACTTTCGGAGGTAATTTGGCGGGTAGGTTAAAAGGGAGGGAAAAAAGTTTGTTTTTAATTTCCGGTGAAATTTGACATCGCATCAAAAACTTTCACATTCAGGCATTGTAGGCCCTTGGTTTCTAAAAACTTGGTTATTTCCCTCCATTTTTTTGGTCCCTTGCTTTCTCTCTCCAATTTCTCACGCCTATTTCTGACAAATCTTGCTTTACTGCTTCCAACCACTTCTTCTTTGGACGTCCTCTTCTTTTTTCCCCGTTTCTTTCTCCCTTAGTATTGTTTCTCTGGCATTCGTATAATATGACCAAGCCATCTAGCGTTTTGAACTCGTATTTTTGCCGTAATTGCTGGTTTTCCGTACATCCTCATTATTTCTTTATTCTTGTCGTCTTCTTCAAATATTCTCTGCCGTCTTTATTCCTCCGAAGATTTTTCTGAGCTCCTTCTTTCCTAGATCTCTACTTTTTTTCTTCCTGCTGGTTCATAATCCACGTTTCACTAGCATACATCACTGTGGGTCTGATTATTGTCTCGTAGACTCGCACTTTAGCTGTTTTGACACATTTTTTGCTTTCAGTAATAAATTTAGTGACCCTAACGCTTTGCTTCCCTTCATTAATCTTTTGTCTATCTCTTTTTCTTCTTTTTATGTGTTCATTATACAGTGGGTGATCAAATTATTAGTGCCCCTATTCTCCGTTCACAAATTGTTAAAAGCACGAAATGTGCTTCAAACTCATAAAACGGTCGTAAATCATAGGCGTTCCTGAGGTTTTTATTCATTAAATAATAATATAATGTTTTAATACTGTTATATGTAATATTAATAATATTTTAATACTAATATATTTAGCAAAAAAACAATTAAAACTTTCACGGCTAATGTTGGTTATTATATTATATTAGTAAAAATAAGAATTTAACCATTAACAATTTTGTAAATAAGAATACCTTATTTCTTTGTATATTTCAATACTAATCTTCGCGTTTAATCACTTTACTAGAAAACCTGGAATTCATATCCGAAAGTACTATTCGTTGCAAGATAATTAGCCCTTAACTACTGATGTGGATGTTTCAGGACGTAGACTCTGACATGCGGTATGTCATACCGTTGCCTATTCTCCTTTGTTTTTAATATGAATTTATCTTATATCACTGTATTTGTTTTTTATATCAACTACGGAATGATTCTTCACATTGCTGTAGCATAATATACTGCTACAAGTAAAATAAACTTTACTTTTTCAAGGATATTATGAATGCATGCATAATATTTAAAAAAATGGTGGACCTTACTACAAAATCGTTTATAAACTAAATTACAAGAAAAATTGATTACTTGTGACCAACAAATGGTAAAATAATGTTAAAAGAAACAGACTAATGATTTAAATTTAATGAGAAACTAAAATACAAAATTCTGACAATAACCAAAATTACAATAAAATAAAAGGTCCGCAATTTTTCTTTGTACACTGTAAGCACACTGGTTTTCCACAAGAAAAGCACACATAAAAAGTCTTTCGCTTTAATGCACTTGGGCATAAGTAACACGTCTTCTTTTTCTCAAGCCTTTCTTCAAAATCTGCTTCTTTTTGGCGTTTTTGTCCTAGTATTCGTTCAATACCACATAATAATTCTTTCGGGATTCTGGGATTTTCGAGTCTTCTTTGTAGATGAGGTAAAACTAATTGTTTCGCCAACTCCTTTGTGTAGTTTAGCCTTTCTATATTATCTTCTTGTAGTGATTGGTACACAACATGCGAATTAACAGCAGCTATATCAATGATGCGGTAAAAAATAGTAAGTGGCAATCGGCGAGAACGACGTTTTACAGAATATTTGGCACATTTGGCATCTAAAGTATCGACACCTCCTTTCGTACGATTATAATGAGCTATAATTTCTGGTTTTCCAGTAATCTGATCCGTGCCTATTGAATGGTGCATCGAAGAAATAAGTAAAACAGCCCTCGATTTTTTTGGCACATGGGAAATTAGGGATAAACTTTTCGTAAATCCGTAAGTAGTTGAATTTACTTGCCTATATGGGTGTGGCTGGAATTCCGGAGGGATTTCCCGTTTATTTTTCTTGAGGGTTCCCACATACGTTAACTTCTTTACTTCTAACTGCTTTACTAATTCTATAGAACTAAACCAATTATCAGCTGTGATATTACGTCTTAATCATAGTATCATGATATTACGGTTAGTTCCATAAATAGGTTAAGCAAGCCGAAGAACAGATTGAGTTGGTTTATTCATCTTCTTTTCTTCCTCAGATAACCCAGTTCCGTCAGTGTCCTTGCCTCCATATATATATAGGCATTGTATAAGTAACTTGTTCGTGCATCAGTCAGGCACATTATTTTAATGCCATATTTCACAGGCTTATTAGGCATATACATTTTAAACCTACACCTTCCCCTAAAGTCGACCAATATTTCATCAATACAAACACATGTGCCTATGGAGGAATACAGTTTTTGACAATTTGACATGAATATATTAAATATGTTACTAATGGCTGCTGTTGGATCTATCTTTTTTTTTCTTCTCTATCCAGAGGGTTATCAAAACGTAAACATTTTAGAAATATTGCAAATCTTTCTTTTGACATAACACATCTGAATATATCTCTACCAGTGCCATCTGTAGCAAATATAGAATTTATATCTTCGTCATTGGATTTGAAAGCTGATGAGTATAAAAGCAATCCCAAAAAGGCTTTTAGTTCTATTTCATCAATTTCATTTAGTTCTGGTCTATTCATTCTTTTATAGTTTTCACGAATTGCACGTAATTTATTATTTGTCCATTTACGTATTTCTTGTATTATATCCTCAGAAATAAGAAAATTAAAAAAAAAATGATGAAGTTTCGTTTCTTACATCTCTGGACCGCACAGCTGGTACTTTTGTTACAAGGTTGTGTAACGGAGTTCTTACATTTTTCAAGGGTGCTGTAGTAGACCACTTAAAACAATTTTTGCCATAAAAATATGACTTACCATTATCATTTAACTGATATTCGTCTTCAGAACTTTCCGACTACTCACTTCCGGTGTCGTGTGAACTTTCAATACATACTTCTTCCCTTGCATCCTCAACATCACTATCACTAAAATATTCTAAATCACTAGGTACTTCGTCAGCCCATTGAGATAAAACAGCCTCAAAATCATCATCTGAAAGCTTTACAGTTTTCCGGCTAAATTTAGAACAACTGGATGAACTTGCTGCCATACTAACAGCATAAGAATACACTACACTGCTTTTAACTATAGAAACGTAAATACTGACATGCGGTACTTGATACCGCAAGAAAACTGTATGTCAACGTAGCTCAAAGACTAAACGTGTACTAAAACTGCAGCAGTTGAGAGCAGGTACAATTAAACCCCACTTGAAGGTACACAGATGGTGTTCTAAGAATCTTTTATAAAACACGTTTTACAACAAAATATATTTTCGGCTCGGTATGGCATACCGCATGTCAGTGGTTAAGGGTTAGGATGGAATTTCCCAGATTTTTAATAATATAATGGGTATAAAGATGCCGGCTTAGATTCGATCCATTATACTAATAGTTCCGTCAAAAATTAGACCACAAAATTACCAGAGCAGATTTCTATATTAGAGCAATTTACTTTCGTACTAATTATGCTGTACAGTCATTGGCTGTCAAGTATCTAGCGATAATCCAAGTCAGTCGCAAATTGGTAAAATATACTTTATTTGAGATGATCAGTTTACGGGTATCCAAAAGATGCCGCTGACCAATTTGCTATATCCTGGAGTGTCTAATCATATTTTATGGGGGACTATAAAATGACGAGTTCGTATACGTCCGTTCGCATGGACTCCGTACATTTCACGTGCCTATTCTTTTGTGTATTTTGAGTTGAATTGCAGGTCGTAGAGGTGTTGAATATCACAATGGTTTCGTTTGCTGATGATCTGAAAGGCCATGTGATTCTCGCGGTTCATCCTCTCCTGCCGGATCTCGAATTCCGTTTACCGAGATTAGTGCTATTCGTTACTTGTTGTCATTGCCATGATGACTGTTTAGGAATATCTAACATTTTTTAGAAAATGGTTCAAATTCAAGTTGTGGATTTTAAAAAGGTATTTAATTTGCACGATTCCAAATTGAAATACATAAAAATTGCATTAATATAAATGTTATTAACTTTGGTTTTTGCATAATGGCATGTAATATAACTGTTTAAAATTATGGTAATTAATGAGTTATCGAAGTGTGCTAAATCTCATATAGATCGACCAAAAGGTTGGTAAGTTATTAAATTTATTTATTCCTGAGAGCGAATATTTAAAAAACTTCAGAATCGTCTGGGAAGCTCTAAAAATGTTACAAGAAACACTTGGTCAAAATAAACGATCTTCGAAATAAAACTAACATAGCTTAAACATTTTCTCTTTCAAACCCGAAAAATCTAAATGAATACTTCATTAATGTCAGTAAAAATATAACATCAACTATTTTGCCACAACAAGATCCTATTCTCCCCAATTCAAAAAAGGTCTCGAAAAAAATCTGAACTGATTCAAACAACTAGTAGTATCAAAATCTTTCTGTAGTACTGATAAACTATCAATAAAAATAAAATGTGTTGGGTTTTCACGGCCATCATCTAACTTGTTAAATTGTTTGTTCGGGCATTTAGGCCGTTATCTTCTGAGATTAGTTCTCGACGTTTCGCCAATACTAGAAGTTCGCATCTTCTGGAGCTGTTACTGCTTCGCTTGTACGCTGAAACTGACGCCGCGTTGTACTGCGGAGTCGACGTATCTAAACCATACCCTTGGCTTGTATGCTGAGTCCATTACCCTCTTCTCTAGATGTTCCATGAAAAGGTTGGCTACGACCGGGCTTAGCGGGTCCATCTATTGCTACTCCATCTATCTGTTCATAAATCTGGTCTTTCCATGAAAAGTATGTGGTAGTGAGGAAAATACGGTATATTTCCACCATGTCCTTGGAAACTCTTCTAGGGGAAGTTCTAAGGGAACTCTTGTAAATAGGGAAACAACATCAAAGCTAACAAGAATATCAGATTCCTGTAAACTTATTCCTTTGATCTTCTTGGTAAAATGGGCTGAGTCTTTTACAAAGGCATTGTTTTTTCCTATATGTGGTTGTAAAATATCGGCCAGATGTTTAGCAAGTCTGTAAGATAGAGATCTGAGCTCCATAGGAGCTCTTATCTTTATAAATGACATCACTAATGACATTTAAAAATCGATGAAAAATTTTTCTTTTTGCTGATGATACCAGTATTACCTGGAATAACTCTTATATTGTAACTCTTTATACAATTACAATTTCTGATCTACTTAAAATAAAAACCTGGTCAGACTCTAATTTACTCCCTTTTAACGTAAATAAGACAGTAGTATTATCCTATATGAATGTGCGTAAAATGCTCTGTAACCCCAAGCTATCAGTCTCAATAAGATTGAGCACACTGAAGTGTTATGTGTGGTCTCTATTACTATATGACTGTTAGACCTGGACATTAAAACAGTATGACGTCAACAAATTAAATTCATTTGAAATGTGGAATGCCAAGAAAAAATGGATGTGGCAGTCCAGTGGGACTGCCGGTGGAAGTTACACTTCTATACACGCATTCGCCGTTACAAATTTATTTGGGAGTCAATCTGCACAATCATTACATATGTAATTCTATAGGTAAGACATAGCAGAAAGAGAAACAGAATTAATAACAACTTACTAACAATGAAGGATTGAATCAATATTTTGATGAAAATGTATATTTTTATTTTCATATATGTATAAAAGGAGTTGAATGCAAAATTTTTTTACACATACTCTGCAGTAAAATTCATTGTTTATTTTGTTATTAATATAATAATACAATACAAATTAAACTGCAATATTCATAAGTATTTAAAAATGACAATAATATACATAAAAAAATACACTACAATACAGTGCAACATAATTCCATAATATAATAATACAATACAAATTAAAATGCAATATCCATAAGTATTTAAAAATGACAATAATGTAATAATATTAATAAAAAAGTCCTCCCCGACTGGGAATCGAACCCCGGTCTCCCGCGTGACAGGCGGGGATACTGACTACTACACTACCGAGGACATGACACAGATGTATTTCAAAATTGACTGATCATACAGTGATTTATTGAGATTATTATTTTGAAATACAAAAGAATAATATAATTATGAACATTTAATAAATAATACAAAACATATCACATAAATAATAATATTAATAAATATTTTATTATATGTATATTATGTGTATATATATCTTTATATAATATATATAGTATTAAATTATATATACAAAAGGAACATTTTTTTATTCTAGAGAGGAAGAGAGAGAAAATATATCTTCTGTCTCTCTCTTACTCATTATCTTACATATGTAATGGTTTCACAGATTCACTCCCATACAAATTTCCAACGTGGAGCGCGCGTATAGAAGTATAACTTCAATAAGCTGGACCAGCAGAACTACAAATGAAGAGAGCAATGAACACACGCCCTCATCTGGTCAATACTATCAAAATTAGAAAGACGTCATATCTAGCACACATAATGCGCCATAGGGAATTTGAGCAGCTCCAGGTAATATTAAAAGGCAAGACTGAAGGTAAAAGGGGCATGGGACGAAAGAAAAGATCTTGGTTACGAAACATCAGAGATTGGACCAACACAAGAGAAAATAAATTAGTTCATCAAAAACTCTTCAACCTTTGCCAATAACAGCCAAATTAGTATCGTCGATTCTGTAAAATTTCTTGGTATTTTTAAAGGCAGCAACCTTAAAAATGGTCCCTTTATATCGATTTGTTAAGTAAGAAACTAGCCTCATCCTGCTATGCAATAAGATCTGTTTCGAAGGAAATCAATTTAGCGTCTTCCAAAATAACATATTTTTCTTTGATCAAGTCTTATCTTCGTTATGGCCTTTCTTTTCGGGGTTCTAGTACAACTGCCTAATCTGATGTTATTTTTAAATTACAAAAAAGAGCAATACGGTATCTTTTTGGTCTCAGTAGAATAACAAATTGCAAAAGCTACTTAAAAAATCACTGGATTCTAACTCATTCCTTTTTATAAATTCTAGAAACTGTTTGCTTAATTCGTAAACACCTACATATTTTTCCAGCAAGACCTAATCATGACTACTCCACCAGAAATTCAAACTTTGATATATATTTACAGATCCCGTCTACTGAGTAAGTAAAAAAATCGATATTATATTCGGCAAACAAATTTTACATCCATCTCCCTTTGCAACTTAAATCTACAACTCCTTCCTTTAAGTTCCGTAAATTGACAAAAGCCTATCTATCTGAAAGACCTTATTATTCAGTGGAAGAGTTTCTCAACGAATAATTAAGAAAGTACAGTTCGTTTAGGTACAAGCAACAAAAGTATTTTTATATACAGGGTGGTCCTTAAGTAATTGTACAAAAAGAAACCGTAGATTCTACACTTTAAAATATTACGATTTAAGCCAAATTGCTTTAATAAAATGTTGATATTAAGAAAGATACAGGGTGTTAAAGTGCAAAATTAAAATTTTATTTTTTACTATAACTTTCATGTTTGTAAACATTTATGTATAAAAATTTACAGCTGGGTACTTTTAAATATGAGAAATTATAATTTGATGCACACTTTGATGTAACTGATAGAGGGCGCCACTTATGCCACATATGTGGTATAAATTTGCACTAACTTTCTTGCTCTTTAAGTTACCTGCATTTGGGATAAAGAATATTAAAGATACATTATTTTAACAAGAAAAAGGTATACTTGTTAATAACTTCAAAACTCAATAGTTTTCGAGATAATCGCATTTTAAAAATCAGCTACATAATTCTAATCTAAGGTAAATTCCTCCAGGCAACGAAGAAAAAATAGACAAAAACATTAATACTTCTGAATTTTGGTATAAAATACCTTTAACTAAAATTAATGGTTAACGAAATATTAAATAAAATAAATAAATCAGCAGGATAATTCATAATAGGATTTGACAAAATAACAGAATACAAGGATTTTACATCAAACATTTTACGTTTTATCTTAAATTAAAGTCATAATCAAAACATTTTGTTTACAAACCAAAATATAAAATAGTTAAACTAAATAACATAACTGTTTGTCAAAGTAAGTGTTCGATATGTCCACCATTTTCTTTAATTCATTTGTTAATATATTCCATAAAAGATCGTCTCATATTAAATAGCATCATTGGTTCTAAAGAAACTGCTGCAGTATATATTTCGTCCCATAGTTGGTTGTGAATGTTTATGGGATTCTTATAGACACGTTGTTTTAATGCGCCCCATACACCAAAATCAAGCGGAGTAAATTCGGGGCTACGTGGTGGCTATAATGTATAACGGATGAATATATTATTTTGGATACATATCCAAATCTTATGGTATATTATGGAACTACATCTTATTTGTCGCAGAAGTTAAATAATGTATTAAACTGTGATGTATTTCGTTCATGGGTTACTTATATACACACGCAATAACCTATCGATGACATTACTTATTTGTATGATTACGTTACAGCTTACGAGTAACTATAATTACATCTCGAACAAATGGACTATTTTGATTTACTAACAAACTAATATTATGCTAAACTAAATTGCCCGTGTGTTTACTATATTTATAACAATATCGGTTATTAGGACAACGATGATGTTTTTGTAAAAATGCTGAGTCTTTCAGGTTAGATTTGTAGCAAAAGTATTATGAAACAGGACACATATGTGTTATTCAATACCTCTGCTCTAGTTTCTATTTGTCCTAATAAAAATGGGTAAACAATTTACGTAATGAACAATAAGTATTCTTTTCGGATTTTTTATGAATTAAATAATGATATCAATATCTCACCACATTGCCAAGAACTATGACTAGCACGACCAATCCAACGTTCAGAAAAGTTGTATTTAAGTATGTTCTAACTGCCTTCTCTCTGCCATCTTGCATAAACCACATATTTTGGGTTTTTAGTATTTTACAATAGAGAAAAAGTAATAAAATGCCATTATAGAAACTTAAGAAGCAATAGCAAAGGGAAATTGTAAACATGGTGACGGCCAACGTCTGAATACGGACACGGCACCTAAAGATGAAGATAAAATATCTTTTCTCCAATAAAACATTTAGCACCCATAACAAAGCATTTTGTGATGTTACATTATCATCTTTGAGTTGTTTTAATAAGAATAAACTATGAATTATGCTTATCTACAGGTATTCAGTGCTTTACCGCAAAAATATCAAACTAAGAAATATTGTGCAGCTGACTTATAAAATGCATTTATCTCAAAAACGGTTGAATTTTCAGGTTACTAACAAGTATACCTTTTCTGTGTAAAAATATTGTATCTTTAATATTTTTTAACAAAAATAGAGCAAACTTAAAGAGCAAAAAAGTTAAGCGCAAATTTATGCCACACATGTGGCATATGTGGCGCCCTCTATTAATTACATTAAAATAAGTATAAAATCATAATTTATCCTACTCAAAAGCACCCAACTGTAAATTTTTGTCCAAAAATATTTACAAACGTAAAAATTATAACGAAAAATAAAATTTGAAATTTCCACTTTAACACCCTGTATCTTTCTTAATATCAACATTTTATCAAAGCAAGTTGGCTTAAATCGTAATATTTTAAAGTGCAGAATCTACAGTTTCTGTTTGTACAATTACTTAAGGACCACCCTGTATATATTTGGGTATCACATTCAGCAACTTAAACTTATCCGTAAACTAGTTAGTGAGGTTTTATTATGCAATTTGCAATTTAGTTAAATTTTTGCAATGGATTGTATATTTTATTATCTTTTATTTTGTGATACTGACAATTTATGTAATTTTAATAAATTTTTTATTTATTTTTTTTTTTGACTTTTTCTAAGCTTTGTCCATAAAATTGTACAATTGTCAGTGACAATAAAGTATATTTCTTTTCTATTCTACTTGCCTAAACAGTGTCTCTTAGACATTCACAATTCTCTTCAAGATAGGGACAATAATTCTAAATACATATTTGTGAAATTACATCCCCCGTGAATTTTAATATTAGTAATATTTCCACAAATAAACTAAAATTGTGTCAGAATAAAACAATAATATTGTCAATTGTGTTAAATCGTTTATTACGCTGAGTAATTATGTTTTTTGACTTATATAAGAGTCCAGAAGGGCACAGCTAATAGAATGTTATCTAAAAGATAATTCAAAATGACATTCCACGAGATAAATAGCTTTGATATCCCGTTTAAAATATTCCAGCCCTCTTTTAACCATCTTGTCATGTCGTTTTTATTAACCACAGGGGCTGAAGAGCGGGTGTTCCCAGTCTTTATTTTGAAGTGTTCGGAAAACACGCCGAGAACCCAGATGTTTTGGGTGTCAAGTCTGTTTTCAAGTTATTTTGAAAAGACAAACCCGGCAATAATTAAAAACACCTTCAAAGAACTATCCAAAGAATACAAAAACTGTCTCTTTTTATATACGACGATGTAAAAAAGTCGAGCATGTCACGCTCGATTAGTCTGAAGCAAATACCAAAGTATAATTATATGAGGGGTCCCATTAATGCTAAAATAAACGTTTTTTCAGGTGTATAAATAGGCGGTCTAAAAAGTATCCGGAAAAAAGAAAACGTAATTTTCTATATAGGTATCTTTTATTACTTTTAAGTACGTACGTGAAAGAAATCCTTGGTGAGTATCAAAGCGGTTTTAGGCCAGGTAGCTCAACAATTGACCAGATTTTTGTGCTACGTCAAATCTTAGAAAAAACCAATGAACTTAATATTGACACGTTCCATCTCTTTGTGGACTTTAAGTCAGCGTATGATAGCGTCCTAAGAGGTAAATTATACGAAGCCATGAATGAACTTAACATTCCCCATAAATTAATAAGGCTCGTAAAAACAACTATGAGTAAAGTGATCTGCAGAGTGCAAATACAAGGCGATATGTCACAAGCGTTTCAAACATATACAGGGTTACGGCAGGGAGACGCGCTGGCGTGCCTTCTCTTTAATATAGCGTTAGAAAGGACTATAAGAGATGCCGAGTTACACAATAGGGGAACAATCTTTAATAAATCAACGCAGATTATGGCTTACGCTGACGATCTGGATTTGATCGCATGTACTACACGAGGACTTAAAGAGATGACTTCCACCTTCTTGACAGCCGCACAAAATATGGGCCTTAAAATAAACGAGGAAAAAACCAAAATGTTAGCATTTATTCCAAATAACAGAGATAGAGCTAGAAACGCCGAAGAAAACTTCAGTATAGACCAATATAATTTTGAGGTAGTAAATAAGTTTACATATTTGGGTTCTCTCATAACAAACGATAATGACACATCTGAAGAAGTAAAACGGAGGGTACTGCTAGCAAACAAATGTTATTTTGAACTAAGCAAGCAGCTAAAAAACAGAAATTTAAGCCAGAAAACCAAACTAATAATATATAGAACACTCATCCTACCAGTGCTGACATATGGGTCAGAAACATGGACCATCTCCAAAACAGACGCAAATCTGCTCGTCTTCGAAAGGAAGATACTAAGAAGAATAATGGGCGCATTCTGTGAGAATGATATTTGGAGAAGGCGATATAATTTCGAATTGTACGAGAAGTATAAAAAAAAAAAATAGTAAATGGTAGAGATGTAATATCCTTCATAAAAATAGGTAGGCTTAGATGGGCTGGACATGTGTCAAGAGCAAATGAAAATTACCCACCCAGACGAACTCTATTATCGGTCCCAGTAGGAAATAGGAGTAGAGGCAGACCACGACTGAGATGGAGGGACGGTATGGACGAGGACGCAAGGAAAATCGGCGCGGCAAATTGGCAACGGTTGGTGATGAACAGAAACAGAAACTATTGCAAGAAAAGTACTATAATGACTATAATATTATGATTGAAACGTTTAACAATATAGTGTTTAAACCAGCCCGAGATGCCCGCGATGCAATCAGGAAGAAACTACAAGCAGATCCATGTAAACGTAAGGCCAGTTCAGTTTCGTTAAATTGGTCTGAAATTAACAAAATAATATTGCTTTGGGATGAAGATACCCCTGAAGGTCTTATGCGTAAATTTTACCATATTGCTGCTGTAAAATTAGCGTGGCGAGGAGGAGACGCAGTTGCTTGTCTGGTGGATTTTTTTCAAATCGAGAAAAATAACGATGACACTCCAACAAATCGCATTGAATACAATCCGGTATTCAGTAAAACGTGCCAAGGTGGTTCTAAAAGCTGTGCAAGTAGTAAATGGTTGGTTACCAATAGTGAGAGACAAAGATGCCCTGTACGTCTTTTTCATAAACTGATATCAAAACGAGGCGACAATATTACCTCACCACGACTGTTCTTAAAACCAAATCGACACTGGAAAAATGAAACTGACAAATGGTACGATAATGTACCTGTTGAAAGAAATACAATGAATGGATGGACTAAATCTTCTGCTGAAGCAATTGGCTTGAATGTAAAGGAGAAAAAGATAACAAATCACTCGAATAGATCAACTGCTGTTAGCGAATTAGCAAAAAGTGGTGTAGAAGAAAAACAATTGCTAAAAATTACTGGTCATGGCAATCAGAATTCTATAAAACCATACTTGAATCTCGATCAAGAACACCACAACAAGATTATAAATATTATGCGTGGTAATAGATCTTCTATAGTAGAGAACAGCAACGAATCTAATGTTAACTTAAATTTTAATAATTGTACTTTCACTAACTGTACTTTTAATAAATAAATGTTTCGTGCTGTTACCAAGGAACGAGCTTTCGATTGTCATGAAATTATCTCGTCTGTTATCAATGTCCTAGGGATATTACTACTGAAAATCAACTTTTAGCTTCAAGAAATATCATAATCTATCATCTACATAATTAATTTATATTTAAATGGGAATAAGCCACAATTAAAGGTTAAAATACGTTTATTGACGTTTCAATTTCCACTTCGGAAATCGTTCTCAAAATACAAACATTAGTAAATTTACTAATGTTTGTATTTTGAGAACGATTTCCGAAGTGGAAATTGAAACGTCAATAAACGTATTTTAACCTTTAATTGTGGCTTATTCCCATTTAAATATAAATTAATTTAAAATGCCACAAGAAAATAGCTTCAGAACAATATCTACATAATTGTCGATTGTCAACTAAAAATCAGATCCGTCGAATAACTGTCAGAATAGTTGTTGTATTTATCAATGAAACAAATACTTAATATCACAAAATTCAACATACTGTGTATTGGCAGCGACAATCGAAATTTAGCAGCAAAGTAAACTGAGAAATTTTGGGTAAAGAAACGTAAGGAAGCTTTGTACATATTTGACTCATCACCAACACTAGAAAGTTATTTGTATGTTAAACATATAACTGCACAAACTAATCGTAACCTTAAATTAAAAAAGAAAAATAAATATAAACAAATTTATGAAACGTTAAATAAAGAATCCAAAATTATGTACGTATGGAATAAAGTAAAAAAATTTTCAAACCATAATAATTACAAAAATTTTTATAATCCTTCCAATAACATTAAAAGAAAAATATTATATAATATGTCATCGATTTCTATTGATCTTGAATTCCGGTTACTTCATGCTAACCAAGAATTTGAACTTATCTCAATTTCAGAAATTGACACTGCATTCTTCAATAAAAGAAATTCTGCCCCGAGAATGGATGATATTTCTTACTCAATGATAAAACATCTCCCTGTAAAAGCCAAACAAATCCTTCAATATGTATACAATGAATAGTTTTAGACCAATTGTTTTTTCCTTTTTCATACTAAAAATTTTATAAATCTATATAAAAAATAGATTAGATTGGTTTTTAGAACATAATCTCGTTTTCAAAAATACTCAGGCAGGATTCAGAAGAGGTAGAGGAACTGCCACCAATTTGGCCCTCCTTCATACCTTCATTTCAGAAGCCTCTGAATGCTGCCATTTAGTCCTTGCCGTCTTCATTGATATTAAATCAGCATATGATAATGTAAATGTATAAAAACTTTATAATAAATTACAAAATTTAAATATCCCTTTTCCTATAATTAATAATATTTTTAAAATTTTGCAAAACAGGCTTTTCTAAACTAGATCCAATAACGGTGACTTTTTGGGCCCGTCTGTAGCAACCAAAGGTTTACCCCAGGGTTCACCTTTAAGCACAATTTTATTAAATATTTATATACATATTGGATCTATTTTCCATTCTTCTCAAAGATATAAATATTAATGGGTATGCTGACAATTTGGTTTCATATGTTAAAGGATCAGTTATTCAACAAATTGTTAATAAAGGTATTATGGCATTGTACAATGTACAAGAATGGTTGTTAGAACATGACCTATCTCTTTCTATAGACAAATGTGACGCTGTATGGTTTTCGAAGGGAAAACGCAAAATTATTACCCCAGAAATCAAACTTGGTAACACAATTATACCATTTAAAGATTACGTTAAATTTTTAGGCATAATTTTTCAAAATCATCTCAAGTGGGAAAAACATGTTGATAATATTTTAGTTAAAACAAAGAAAAATATTAAAATTTTACGTGCAATTTGCAGAATATGGTGGGGTGCAGACCCTACACTCTTTTACAATATACAAAATATTTTCCCTAATAACACATGGTTTCAAAACTTCTCATATAAAGAAAGGAGACACATTATAACTATTATAAGAATGTGGACCCGTCATTGTTAACAAATCAACATCTTTTCAAACTGAATTTGGTGAACAACCCTTACTGTGCATTTGGCCCAATAAAGAACCTATATCATATATTTTTTTGAATGCTCCATAAGGATCATTCCGGGTTTTGACCTATACACAAAACTCATTTATATGAATTATAATTCACCAATTACTATATATTTCATTTTAAATAAACTTGAAGAATCAGTCAGCATTTTGATAAAATTTCTTTCAATTAATAAATTAAATTTATAATCGACAATGCTCAATACTGTTTGTAATGTTTACTAACAAAACCTCCTATTAATTATTAATAGATGTTTTTTACAAAATTATTTGGCACAAGTAAGTCGCCTCGAGTTGGTTTAAAGCCAGACATTTTTGGGGTCACCACCAAATTGAGCTGGCGTATCACCATGACGTGAAAGCCATAGAAACCAAAAAAGAACAAGAAGAAGTGGGAAATATGTTTCCGTTGTCTTATTAAGGGTTAAACCGATTTTTTATTATTATGTTAACCGAATAATATTTAAATATTCTCATATTTTAACACCTACTAGATTATGTGGATATTTTTGATAATTTACGATATGAAAAAACTGCTTATAAATTTTTTTTAGTGTCTTTTGATAACGCTTTCCAATTACATCTACATTTTTTAGTCAAGAGCGTACGTATATATTGTATAAAAATAAATAGATTCTTAACAATATGTTCATCAAACCAAATCACGCTTGTTAAGTAAACAAGTTACTTCAAAATGGCTGGAAGGGATAAAAAGCTGCAGAACAGAGCATAAACAAGCGACTTACATTGATTTTTTCCAGAAAGAGGTGAATCACCGTTAATTGCAGCTGGCGGAAATAAACAAATCGAGATAAGGTTTGAAGCCCTACCAACTATTTATATTAAAACTTCTACTTCTTATCTTCGGGTTCAGAAACTGTTTACAACACGAGATTTATTTATTTCAAAAATAGATTACGTGTTTACTATAATGCAACCAGAGATCGCTATAAAAAAATTCCAGAAAATGTAAAGAGGTTCAGTTAAGTTAAAAATAATATTAAAAAAATAAGATATATTTTGTTATTCACCTGTGTGTGGTCATGGATTATTTTTTCGGTATTTTTTGGCTGTTTGTAGCGGTTTTTATATTGTTTTCTATTTTTGCATGTTTTGTTTAAGTTTTTAGTCCCTTGTCAGTTCTGTGGCTAGAAGGCAAAAGGGGATAACTCTCATTTGGAAGTTTTTCAGTACGTAGTGTTAACTGCAATTATTTCTACTTACAACGGGCAACCACAATAAAGCAAATAAAATATTTTGTTCTGGATATAGCATTGACAGAACAAGAAATAAAACGTAAATTTTTTCAAAAAGTTTATTAAACATGGAGGTTTCTACAGTAATCTGATGATACGTTTACAAATTAACAATTGATCAAGATGATACTTCGAAAGAGAATTAAAGGCGCATTCTAAACACAAAATAAAAACATATATTTTATATAATACAAACAGAATAGCTAACGCAGGAAGAAAAAAAAATTGATGAACACAAATATTTTTCGGAAGCTGTTTCTTTAAAATAATAAATTACACAAATATTTGTTTTAGAATATTTTATTAAAAATCGCCATCACTAAAATAATTATCTATGTCTGGATCTGTGTCACCAGTATTATCCAGATCTTGTGAATTTCGTGGGATTTGGGCAAGTCCACGATAACATTCTTTTGCACTCTCATCAACTAACTCAATAAGGTCTAAAAGATCGCTTACTTTTTTTCACTTATTTGTCCTGGCTTATCATACAAAGTATCTAAAGTAATGTTCTTTATATCGATGGGTGTATCTTTTTTTTTGGTCTTCTAAAATTTATTTCTTGAAATAGCTCATATTCCTGAAGCGATGTTTTAAAATTAATAATACCAAATCCCTTGGTGTATCTTAGCCATTTTATATTTCTCCAGCAAATTTCAGTCTTATTGTCCGTCTTCTTTCTCTTTATTAACATTCCTTTGAATAAATTTTTAAAATTAAAAAAAAGATTTGGTGTCATTTCAACTACTGTAAACTTTTTTTTTCTGTTTGATTTGTTCCCTCTGTTTTTTGTTTTTGTTTAGCGGTAGTAGTACGTTTTGTTCCTGCAGATCTTACTAAGGTATACCAATCTCTAGGTACATGAATAGGAAATGGGCATTTTTTTAAATCTTTCTATTGTTGCGCGATTTACGTCACACTCCATAATATGTGAGTATGGCCAGGCACTAAAAATTTATGATCAATTATCTTTAAGTTATTATTTTGACTTAATAAAAGCGGAAACATTGCTGCCACAAATAAGTTTTTACGTGCTCTATTTTAGAAGGTAAATTAGCAAAACAATCATTAAGTGTTAAGTTATACGTATTTAATTGTCCTTTGTAAAACACAGTATTAGTTTGTAAGTAAGGTGTAGGAAGAACCTGTTGTAAGTCAAATACAAATATTTTTTGACTTTTGCTATTTATACATTTTAATATGTCTACTCTCTTTGACTCGTAAGCAGTTTCAGCTTCTGTATGATGATCTGCTAATAAATTCTCATACTTTTTCCTTGCATCAGCTGTCTTAATGATATTAATATAATTGTGAAAAATATCACAATTGTTACAGGTATCGTTGCTTGGTTTTTTAAACTTTAAACCTAATTTATCGATTGTTTGAGAGTAAACTTTATAAGAAACCGGTTCAGATGTTATGTCTTGGGTATACAATTGATACATCTTAGCTTTTGTTAATTCTGCTACTAGATACTTTTTACTAGTATGTTTTCGTGAGTACTGAGACTCATAGGCAGGAAATTTTGATATGTGGCTATAGACGAGTTCCATTCTAGATTCGGAAATTTTGTTTTTTGGTTCATGCCTGCCTCTGCCATCAGCCATAGGAATACTACAGTTGGATGACATTTTCTTTTTTGTAACAGTTTCTCTAAATTTATTACTTTCGTCAAAAATAGCACAAAAACATATCTTGCAGTATTGGATTCTTTCTCCTTGGATTTCTATAAAATATGTAAAACTCTTTTCTCTATTTTTTAAGGTTTATCAGTATCACTTCTGTTAGTAGTAATCTTCTTGTCAGAAATTTGAATTAATGAGGCAATATAACTTACTCTTCTTTCGTAGTTGCCCATTCCCTAGTAACTTTGAAACAGAGATAATCTATGTTCATCAAATATTTTTTTCTTTACACTTTCTTCTACAATCTCGCAGTGACCGTGACTGCCTAGCTTTTATTGCGTTTCCTTTGTTTGTTTCGTATTTCGTATTTCTGTCTATTTTTTCTTTTTCCTACTTTTCGTTTCAATATTTTGTGCATTCGTTGGCCATGTTCTTCATTGTTTTCAAAATTTGGTTTATCTGAGCCATTTTTCTTCTGTTCGGTGTCAAAATCACTATGGTGGTCTTCTTAAATGTTATCATAGGCCGGGTCTTTTACGCTGTAGTCTGAGTCAAAATCTTGCTGTACATTTTCTTTTACTAAAACAAATATGGAATTTAGTGACCAATAATCAACAATTATACCACACGTGGTGGATATTTTGGTGAATATAATTGAACATTTTTTTTCCTCAATATTGTACTGTTGTTGTAAGTAGAAGAGTTACAAAATTAATAGAAACAAAAATATTTACCATTGGTTAAAACAGTGTAAGTTTTTTCTTCATCCAAATCAAAGGCTGGGAACGTATGAACATAATTTACTGAAGTTTCAGTCTCGTTCTTAACATTCGGATAAAAATCTGAAAATATGATAAATCACTACTATTATAATGTACTATAAAATAAAACCTATTTTGTCAATAAAATATCGATCATTAGTACGTCAAAGAAGAAGAGTTAAAAAATGAGTAGGTACATACAAAACTATTTAGCATTGATTAAAACAGTGTAGGATTTTAATCCGAATCAAAGGCTGGGTAGGTATAAACGTAATTTACTGATATATTATGATCACGATTTTCTTTATTTTCATCTAGATAATTCCCTGCGAAACAAAATCACAAAATATTATTTAAAAAAATTTAAATATATTTGTAATCTAATATGCTTGTAATCGTTATTGTCGTTGTTTAAACATCTTGATGCAAGCCCTTTAGTTCTTTCGCGAATGGAGGAACAATAATTGTTATTTCGAGTTGCCATCGTAGTGAACGTTCCTTGATAAATTTTGCGTGTGCTCTCTTTATACTCTAGACAAGTACGGACAAGAAACTGATACGAATATGATCTGCGTGGACACCGCATTCTTGCAAAAAGGGATAACTTTGTATATCCTAGCAATACTTTCATATATATTTCTTCTATCACATTCCGGCAAAAGGGGTTATCTTGATTTAATGCCTTTTACTAGCACACATTTCGAATAATTCTCAAGTTAACATGACTTAAATCGTTTTGCTTCTCAGTTAATTTCATAATATTAGAAAATATGTGCACATATACCATTTCACTAGTAATTACTATTTTGCTCTTCAGAAGATATCTTAAGTTATATCCTTAAAACAGTCGTAACGATTAAATTGTAGCCAAGTTACCCATTTTTGATCAATAATAATATTTTAACTAGTAAACTTTCACTTAACTCTCTTTACCAAGATTGTTCAGAATCAAAAATGCTGTCGAATGGTATACATAACACTATTTTGCAAAAAATCGACTTATCCCCTTTTGCCTTCTAGCTACAGAGCTAATGGTTACATACTTTTTTCTAGCTTTATCGAGAAAGTAAGTAGGGAAAACGAATCATCTGCCTCATCGAAAACGTCGGCAACGCTACAAACATCTTCACCAAAGAAAAAGTAAAAGAAGGCAAACACTTCATATTTCCCAAATACCAACGTTTGAAATGATTAGTATGACTACAAAAGGACTTGGAAAAAAGAAGTGGTTCTTCTCTTTGACGTTTTAAGAAATATACTACAGCTAATTAAAAAATAAATGAAGAAAAACACCCTTTATTATACACATATTTAAAAGCTGCCGTTGCTACTAATTTATTGATATTAACAAAGCAAAACAAGCTTTAGCAAAACAAGAAAACTGCGCCATTTGTTGTTGCAGTTCTAGCTCATGAAGAATCCAAAATAATATAACAACGAAAGCTAAAGAATCAAATAAAGGCAGTACTACAAAAAAACCCAAAGACACCTAAGCCATAAGGTGCCAAACTTTCTGCAAGTTCTCCGAAAGCTATAAAAAGCTCATTTTTTTTATTCAACGAAAATTTATAGAATGTAGAGAACCTGAAAGAATAAGAATGGTAACCAAGAAAATGATTGCACGTTTAATGATAAATGTATGAAAATATACATAAAAATGTTGCGGAAATTAAAAAGGTAAAAAATTAAACAGAATCAAGCAAGAAATTTTCACAGAGCGAAAAGGGGATGACGGATTTGTTCCAACCAAGAACTAACTCACATAAAGATAGGCAGGAAAAAATTCTTCTTCTTCTTCTTCTTTTTCGCGCGACTTGGATTACTCCTGTTTGTCTGCTTCTTATTCTGTTTCAGTCGTTGTTGACTGTATATTATCTTTCCACCTTTTTGGCGGCCTTCCAACGGGTCTTCTGCTATACGGCTTGTTGTTTTTACAGATGTTCGCTAATCTATCTGGTCCCATTCGGTTTACATGTTCGTTCCAGATTTTCTTTTCTTGTTTTTATCCACCTGATAATATTTTGAATTTTGCATTGTTCGCGTATACTTCTGTTAGTTTGTATGTCTCTTAATGATATGCCCGCTATTGATCTTAATACTTTCATTTCGATATTGCTGATTTGTTGTTTCGTCTTTCTTGTATCGGTCCTTGTCTCCGCTGCATATGTTAGGATTTGTCTTACTGTTGTCTTGTATATTTTCATTTTGCTTTCCGTGGTCAGATATTGGTTTCTCCATATGGTTTGTCGGAGGCAACCACTTACTCTTGCCGCTTTTGATGCTTGCCTTGTAGTCTCTGTTCTTATATCCCTGTCACTAGTGATCTCTACTCCTAGGTAATTGAATTTCATTACTTGTTCTACAATTTTGCCGTCTATTTCTAGTTTGCATCTACGCGGCTCTTTACTGATCACTATACATTTAGTTTTTTCTACTGATATTTTCATATTAAGTTTGATTGCTGTGATATTGAAGGTGTGGAGCCATGTGGTATCGGTGTCGTTTTCTTACTTCGTGAATTATTTGATTCATCACCATATTGAATAACAATGGGCTGAGCGAGTCTCCTTGGCGGATTCCTCCTTTTAGTTCCATGCATTCTGTTTCCCTTGTTAGCATTATAACTCTGGTCTTGTTGTTTTTGTTAATTTCAATAATTGTCCTTATTATCTGATAGTCTATTTGTTCAGGTTTTAATAAATTTAAGATGCCATTTCGCTTCACCCTGTCAAAAGCACTTTTTAAATCTACAAAGCACATTTATGGTGGTTTTCCATATTCAATAAACTTCTCTATTATTTGTCTGATAATAAAAATTGCGTGGGAAGAAAAATGGGGTAACTAATAGATGGGTTGACTATTTATAGGACCTTCTTAATATTGAGAGGTAAGCTACAGGCAGAGGGCAGTAATTGAAATAGTACAACCATAGAGTAAATAGCCAAGCCTGAAGGAGGTAAACAAAGCAATCGTAAAATTGTAAAGTTCCTAAAGAAGACCAACTGATAGTTGAGACTTTTAAATCAGGTGGTCCAGGGAGAATAAGACTTATTTTCCCAATACATAAGAAAGATGAGAAATTACCGTGTATGACCTACAGATGAGCTATAATCCTCCATATGGCATACAAAATCTAATATCAATTAGTATTATCAATTATGCATTAAGCAGTTAAAACGTGTATTGTGTTGTATAGTCAATCATCCCTTACGCATCACCAGTACGGAGTGGGGCAGTAGATATACCGACCTAAACGGGTCTCATTATACGAATGGACAGAACGAGTCTATTACTAGTTGCATGCGCCTACAAGCCCGTATCTGCGGCGGCCTTGTGGAATATCAGGTATTGCGTTTCTCTAAATGTGTTAGCAGTAGAAAGGAGAAATCTCTATAAGAGGAGAGAGCACTTGACAACACCTATAAAAAAAGAGGAATGGGGAAGAATGAAGAATGAAGGAAGATCAATGGAAAGATGTCAAGAAGAGTGAAACAACACGCAAGATGTTGCCCAGTGGCCTAAGGTGCTGATCCCAGAAGGAGGATGCTATAGTGCAGTAGATGAACAGTGGAGAGAAATATAATGTATAGATAAATAGGTATGAACCTTGTGACTGTGAGAGAGATGATCGTGAAGATAACAAAAAGTAAGGAGGAATGGAATAGTGTACACAATTACATAGGAGCAGTTCGAGGCGAACCAACAACAGAGATAAGATCTAGATAAGAGAAGAAAGTGCCCCGAAAGTGTCGTCAGCCTTACAGCGGCCATCCCACTTTCGAAGTACGGTACTTACGACAGTCAACTGCGCACAAGTTAGAGAGGGTGGTTTTGGCTGATAACAGGAAGACACATCAATATAATATAATACGGATGAAACCTATGAAGAAATACTTGCGTCCAAAGTAGCTAGCAACAGTGCTGTACGAAAAAAATCTTTTGGTACATATATATTGTACAATAATTATTTATTTTTGCTGTTATTTACATGTACATATTTTCGTTTCGAAAACAAGATATAATGACGTGTGACATTGTAAATTTGAAATTGCGTATCGCACGGCACTAACGTGACTAGATGTTTCTTCTTCTTCTAGTGCCATCTCCACTAAAGAAGGTTGGCTATAACCATTGCAAATTTGTCTCTATCTTCTGCTTTTCTTAAGAGCGTCGGTGTGTTTAACCTGGTCCAGTCGCAAATGTTTTTCAGCCAGGATATTTGTCGTCTACCAGGACCCCTTTTTCCTTTAATTTTACCCTTCATAATCAGCTGCAACAACTCGTACTTATCATTTCTAAGTATGTGCCCCAAATATGCTGTCTTTTGCCTTTTAATGGTCTTTTTGCCTTTTTGTAGTAGATAAAACAAATATATACATCAACGTTGACATCTCTCCAGCTCTGGATAAGCACTTGTACAGCGAATAGAGCTTCTCGGGTACCTAAGGTATCGCGGAATCCAAATTGCGTCCATGACACTTGTTCTTAACATTTTTTATATATTCTGTTATGTATCACTTTTAAACACGTTTTAAGTAAGTGGCTCATTAGGGTAATTATTCTGTAGTCTTCGCATGTTTTTGCATTTAATTTTTTTGATATACGATGGTTACGAAGGTCGACTTTAACCCGCTTTGGGGAATATTTCCAGTTAGCTATATTTTGTTAAATATAGGCGTTATTCATTGTATTCCTTGTTCGTCCGTAAGTCTCAGGAATTCTGTATAAAATTTGTCAGGTCCTACAGTTTTACCATCTTTAGTTGTTCTAATACCTGTCGTGAATTGTAATCGGAGGTCCTGTTTGGCATTCGATGTCTTCAATGGCAATCTACCTTTTATCTTCAAATGTTACTTTCACATATTTCTTCCAAGTGTCTAGTCTCTCTTCCACACTTAGTAGTGTGGTACCTTGGTTGTCTGTTAAACATCCAACTCTTCTAGGGCCTGCAGATTTCTTTAACTTATTTGTGCACATTTACTGAATAGTGCTTCAGTTGTAATAGCTGTATTTCCGCACATTGTTCTCTCAGCTGTATGTCCTTAGCCATTCTGATTGCTTTTTTGATCTCTTTGTCGATTCTTTTGTACAATGTCTTATCCTGATCTTTGACCGTTCTAGAATCTCATTTGTCATCCACAATTTTTTTTTTAATTTTTCCTTGAATAACGATATTCAAATTGCTATGTATATACTATTTTACTTGACTGATGTAATACTGTTACGGAATCTTTTATAAATCATAATGTAATCTATTTGATTTCTGACTATATGGCAGAAAGTATCTTGAGGTGATTTCCACGTGTATAATCTTCTGTAAGAGAGTTTGAAGTAATTGTTAATCATTACAAACTCTTCTTCTGATACAAATTCACCCAATCGGTCTCTTCGCTCATTTTTTTTCTCCAAGCCGAAACTACTCTATGAATGTCCCCTACCCATCCTGGCATTTAAATCACCCACAAACAAGGTTAGATCCTTTTTTGGAAGGTATTTCAAGGTATTGGATAATTCATTATAGAATGCTTTACTTATGTCGTCTAGTTTGTCAGCGGTAGGGGCATATACCTAAATAATGTTAGTTGTTATTGGGTAGGTATCAAGTTGAAGGAGGAGCATTCTTTCCGATATGGGTACAAAGTTTTTAAGATGTCTGGCAGTTTCTTGATTTAAAATTATACTCCAATTTCGTGTCTTCCGTTGGGGTTACCTGAATAATATATGTGATGATTGTTAATTTCACATTGCTTAGAGTTTGTTCATCTCATTTCGCTTATTCCCATGACGTCTATTGATAGTCTATACATCTCCTTGATTGCATTATGAGTCTTACCGGCCTCATATAATGTTTTAACATTCCATGTGCAGATAGTGAGCATTTTCTTTGCACTAGATTGGCAAGGATTTCGTCTGTTAGCGACCGAGAAGACCTTGCCGTCTTGTGATTGTTCTTCTCTGCTGGATTTTGGTATCCGATTCCCATGATCAGTATTATTTTTTCTTTGACTAGTTATCATATTGCTGATTATACTAGGGGTACTTTCCGAGTCTTTTATGCAGTGGTTTCCTATTGCCTTCTGCATCTTTATGCCATTGACCATTGTTAATAGGTTCTTCCGCCTTCAATTTACCAATCGTGGGACAAAAAGGTACCCTTCTACTTATCAGCTCATCCGCCCGGAGCCGTTGACCAGTAAGTGGGGGATTGCTTATACCGTCAATCACTCGGTCAATTTTTCACCATATCTGGCTACCCTCACTTAGTCTAGCCTGCAGACCAATGCAGTTGACCAGGGTTGCGGCACGTGGAGCCATAAATAAGAGCTGGGTGTCTTATGAGGACCAGTTATCAAGAACCATCTCCCGTCTGTGACGCTCGATGTGGTCGTTCCGATAAAAGGTGCTACCTCTATAACACAACCCATACACATCCAATAGGCTCTATCCTTAGGGTATTATTTTATATCGATGGAAAGGCATCCGTTTGCAGGACATACTTCTAGAGGAAATTAGTCTAGTATGTAGTCCTCTACCCTGAATCCAACATACGCCAACCATCACTGGTGATGGTTTAAACTGGTGAGGTTTTTAGAAATTTCCACTCTTACAAAAGAAAAAAAAGTTGAAGCGTGTATAATACAGATCTACATATATCATATTTATTTGCATGATAAAAAGTGAACTAATATACATAAAAAGCTTTAAGATACCTAAGAAACTCAAGACTTGTGACGCCCAAGGATACTTTCTATGCCCCTAGGAAAAGTCGTTTGTAATTATACCGCTAAAAGAAATGTTTGAGCTAGACGAAACATAGGAGGAAACACTTCCTATATATTATTATCCATGATTCCTTATAATTGAGAAAGAGACTTAAAGAATTGGTTCAATTTGTCATAATGATGAACTACCTTCAGTAGGAATAGTTGGGAGTATTAAGGAAGAAAAAGATTGGAATTTATCAAAATTACTTAGAAAACTCAAACGGAAAAATCTTTTTTACATTATTTTTTGTAACCTACTATTTATTTCTTTAAATTCTAAGATTATCAATTACTATCCAAACCTTTAACTGCAATTTTTAATTCGTTTTTTAAAGACCCTGATCGCAAATGGCTGGTCCGCCTGCGCTTGTGATTAATTTCCCAGAAATATAAAAGAATTTTATGCGGTTTCCATTAATGTAAGAAAAGAGCTTTAATTGGTCTTTTGTAAAAGCTCTTTTGTTATGACGAATTATACTTTTAAAGTGAATTTCGGAAACTAACGAAAATTCACCGCAATGGGAAAGCTTTATTAAATAATTTTTGCCATTATGTTTTTATTTATTGTGCCTCGTTTATTAAAACTTTAATTACTTGTGCTATTCATTTTGTTACTTCAAATAGGATCAACTGCAATTAAGTGCTAAATATCACAGAATTATACCAAACAAAAGAATCACCAATGAAAGACACAATCTTTTCTTTCAACGTATGTCCTATTTGTCGTGGTTTTCAATATGCTGGCATTAATATATTACTTAAAAAAATCTTCGGTAGTCCATGACTGGCAATCCAGATCTTTATACCTTGGCTGGTAAAGGGGCTTTCTAGAGGAGTGAAATTACCGGTCCATGCATCAGTTGGAACCTTTATTTGAGTAAAGGTATTAACTATTCTGATAGATCTAAGAGACATACGTGTTTCTTGTATAGTGACGATGATAGTGATAATTAGACTTCGGCAAATATGCAAATAAAAATGTAGAAAATATGCGCATAAATATGCACGTGTTTACCCGAAAATATGCAAATATTTTACAAAATATGCATACAAATAAATAAAAAAATCGTAAAATAGTAACAATTTTATTAAAAAAAAAGTGTACATAACTAAATATTTCCTACTATTTATTAAGATTTACATTTATTTTAAGTAACTACATCATTTTTAAGTATGAATAAACATATTTAGAATTATGGTAACAATAAATGACCAAGTGGTGTTCAAAATTTTCTAACAAAAACTTGTGGCTTCTGTCTGAGTACATATATTTATATATGGAAAAACTTCGTTCAACATCAACTGATGTAACGGGAGCATTTTTCAAACTAACCAAAACATTTGGTTCTAAATTAATTGTTTCCGAAATATTTCCAGCTAGAACACTAACTACTTCAGAAAGAATATGGTAACCTTTATTTTTTTCCATAGTAGCTTCAAATTTTTTTAAAATATCTTTTCCAATATTACCTCTAACGTTCCGACAACATGACGCAAATTCTTTTATTAATGCTGTACTTTCGAACAATGACAGTTTTGGTGATTCTAACTGAGTAATTGTTTTTTGAACAAAACTAAAATTTGATTTTATAAATGAAAGTTCTTGTTGAAGCAAGTTACTCTGAAAAGTTTGTTTAGAATCCAAAAGAGATTGGGAACTTTCATCTGTTAACGTATCAATTATGTTCTTTATTTTAACAAAATGACCTGCATAAAAATTAGCTGCTTCTAACCATGTTCCCCATCGCGTTAAAATAGGTTGTGGTGGAAGAGGAATGTTAGGTAGCATTTCTTTATAAAGTTGAATTCTTATAGGAGATTTAAGAAATACTTTTTTGACACTGGATATCATGGTATTTACAGGAGGAAACTTTTTTCGTTTTCCTCTGCAACTCTGTTTAATCCATGCGCTACACAAGTAACATGTATTAAATCTGGGAAAAATATTTTTAAATTTTGTCCTGCTTTCACCATATAAGGAGCAGCATCCGATAAAATAAGCAGTAATTTATTAGAAGAAATAGTTGTCGGAAGAAAAAAAGTTGCTAATGTTTCTTGTATAAAACGCGAAATTGTTAAAGCATTTGTTTTCTCAAGTTGCTGGCATGAAATAAGATGAGATTTTGGTAAGGTATCTTCTTTAAGAACACCAATCAATAAATGAGCAATATACTTTCCTGAGGAATCAGTGGTTTCGTCTACAGATATGTAAAAATAATTATCTGCAATTTCTTCCTTAATATTAATTAACACCGACGAGTATAGCCCGTTCACATTATTTCTTCTTAGAGACCGATCACTTGGAACATTAAGTTTGCAATATTTTTTTAGAAACGAACTAAAATTTACATTTGCTAATTTTGAAAGCGGTATGTTTGCAGACACTAATGCGCGACACAAGTCTTCATTAAAAGTTTCTTGCTCATCTAATTTTTTTGAAGTAGATTGGAAACATTTAGCCATTGAAGTTTGATGTTTTCCTCCTATTTTTCCTTTTTTTGCAATGTGTGAAGCAGTTCTCACATGTTGGTCTATCTGAAATTTCTTCTCACATGCTATCTATAAATAAAAATAAAAACCTTTATTTTAACCCAACCTTTAAAATATAAAAATATACAAGGTGTTTTTGGTTAATCAAATAACTGGTTTGGAAAAAAAAACACTCGCTAAGTGTTTTAAATGCAGTATTAATCCACAAATTAGTTTTTGTTACTAACCATTAGTACATCATATAACTTATTTTAAAATTCAACAAAAGTTTTTTTTTTGTTAATTCAATTACAATAAAAATAATTGTGTTTTAGAATAGCTGACTTCATAAAAAAAGTAAAGGTGAAAAATTTTTCTAAATACACACCATTGTATTGTACCATGGACAATTTTTTCTCACTAAAGGAAGCTATTTTTCATTTAAAAACAACCTACGAGTACTAAATTTCAAGTAAATACGTTTATTGGTTTTAAAGTTATTGTTGTTATTAACTAAAAGAATTTAATTTTTTTTAATTTTAACACCCTGTATCTCGAAAAGTAAATAAGTTTGACCCCTCATTAACTATATCGTTTTGTTCAATTTTTCGAGAAGTATCTACAGTCAAACGTTGTAAGTGTCATTTGGAAACACCCTGTATGTATGAAATATTAGATATTTAATAGAAAATATTAGATACTTACAATTTTGCCACAGACTGAACAGTAGATTTTTCCCATATCCATAGACAGCTCTTTATAAGGTTTAATGCAAGTTGAAGCACTGGTTGTTTTAGGCATTATAAAATCACAATCTTCCTTTTTGTTACGCACAACGAGTGTTTACGCTTTGAATATCAAAACAAAAATGATTTACAAATCTGAGCATCAAATTAGAAATGTTTAGGTACCTAATTCAATAAACTGGGAGATTTTGGAAAATCCCTAAATTAGGAACAAAACTATTAGCCGTTTACCTGCTGTTAAGATACAATAAATTGTAGATAGATTTGGGGATTAGATCATAAAATGCAAATGAGCGAACCCTTAGCGATTATCCAATAACTGAATGCCTCAGTGACCGAGACTTTCTAAGAATGTTGAGGGCTACTTAAATTGTTCTTCTTTGAAATTATAAATGTTTTGTACCTGTAGAGATTACGTACTTAGATCATTTCTTGATTAAAATGACTACAAAATTTTATACAAGAATTGAAATAAATTGGTATGTTTAAAAATTTTCAAATACAGTATAAAAATCTGAACTTTTATGCACTTTATGCAAACTTTTATACAAATATGCCAAAATATGAAATATTTGCATAAAATATGCACAATATGCAAAATATGCAATATGCATATTTGCCGAAGTCTAGTGATAATACTACCACTGAGCGAATCTCTGTGATTTCTTCTGAGGTGTCATGAATTGTCTGAAGAATTTATGTAGTCAGAATTGTTGTTATCTGATTTTGGCTGGACAAATACGGGGTCTTTTTCGTCGGAAAGGTTCAGATCCGATTAGTTAAAAAGCTGTTTAAGTTTTTGTTGAGTTAGTGCTGTAACAAATGAAACATTTGTTACGTTGTCGAAAGTCGTACAACATTGTAGTATACATTAAGACCTTATATAATATCTATATGACATAAAATAAATATAATTACAGAACAAATTTTTTTCTGTAATTTTTAACCGTTTTAATGGCCATGGTGTTGTATCCCACTAATAAAGCTATTCTAGTGTAATGGCCGGTTTTCACGCTACGTCTTATTGTACGTTTTGTTGGATAGGACAAATCCTATACAATAAAACGTGGCATGTAAACAGCAAAAGGTACGTCTTGTCGAATCGAAATGAAATCCAAGGTCAGATCGTAGAAATGATGGGAGAAGCATAGTTTTGCGAGAATTGATAGGATAAAACGTTACGTGAAAATACATGTTCAGACAAGTCGTCCGATCTGACGTTTCATTTTTCCCAAAAAAACCAGGAAATACTGGTTTCTTTTTAGAGGCCCACTCTCTTGACCATCTTGTCTTTTCCCTCTTCATCCCCTTTTTCCTCAATCGTAGTAACTTTATAGTTAAAAAAATAAAAGAAAGCAGCCGTGTTTCCACCATAATAAAAAAAAACACTAAACAAACTTCACACAACTCAAGACTCTGAATTAGAAATGAGGTAGAAAACGGAAGGAAAAACGTAGTGTGTATACACTGGACAAAACGTATATTTTGTCGTACGTTTTATATGACCCACAAAACGTACAATAAGACGGGGCCTTGTGAAAACGGGCATTAAGACTTAGTGTGGGGTAGTCAATAACAACTACAATACTATATGACTTACAAAATTTATTTAAACATACAATTCACCTGCACAAATACAAATAATACATCTATGTATTTAACCAAAATGGTATTTTACGTACAAACCACTCAGTCATCCTCAAGTAAGTCTTCATCTGGATAGTCACTATTAGTATTTCTAGTATGCTTTAAGTTAAAAACAAATCATTATACTTTTATTGTGATATAGGTATTGAACTTTGTAATGTCAGTTGCAAATATTTTGTCAAGGTAAGGTGTCGCCTTCGAAACCTAACAAGGTCAATCTCCTGGTTTTCATCATGAAAGTTGCTTTTCAAAAACAGAGTTCCCATGCTGTTTTGTTTCACTTGCAGATAAACACAGTTTGGCAGAAGATCTTGTTGTTAGTTAATGTCTCTTTTCATATTAATCAACGGCGCAATTTGATTTAACATCATACAAAGACCTGAATTTTTTAAAATCTTCTAGTTCCATATTATGTACAGTATATTTCGTAGAGGTCCGCCTCCATGTGGGTGTGATCCTTTAGTAGAGACTTCTGAGTGATAAAATTCATTTAAAGATCCACCTATTTCATTTAAATAAGTCAAAAGTACAGCGTGTAATTGGTTATTTACTTGACCAATTACTTCCTGATATCGTCTAGAATGTTTTCTATATGTTTTGTTGTCAACTAATTAAATCCAAGTATGTGATTCATTATTTCACTATTTGATTTGAAGAATATTCTGAAGGTTGGTCTAAAATGACTGCTTTTTGTGATTAGTCGATAACGAACATGTCTTTAAAATGTATAAACTAGGTAAAAAAGAAAAATAGAAAAAGTTGTTTTATTTGTATATTAATTAAAATAATTTGTATTGTTTAGTTGTATTTTATATAATATTTTATACTTATAATTTAATTTAATATAATATGAGTTTCGTTAATAGGAATTTCCATTCTGTTATATACAATTTTGGTTGTATTAATTTCGTTACAGATATTTATCAGAGATTTACTTTAGTAGTTAGACATAGACGTTTATAGTTTGTTTTTCTTAGATATGTATTTCGAATCTTTAGAATCGTTAGTAAACTATAACCATATCAAACATTAATAACATTGGAGTGTGAGTACTTGTGTGTACTTTGCTAGTATAGATATATGGCAACTCTATTTTATTTGATTATTTTTATCATAAATCTTTTGTTTACTGATTTTCATTTATTAAAACAACAAATCCTGAAGATGTTGTTGAAAATCGAACTGATATTCTACCGAGGCTCATATAAGGATTGAAAAAACTTTTGAGTGATGATTTTTACTTGAGGATACTTAATGAGTATCCAAAATAAACACAAACAATAATGCTAACATTTTTATTCTGGCCGTACAGAACATTATATGATTTCTTCTATATCACTGTCAGGAATGGCGGCATCATCCCATTTCAGTAATGCAGATCCGATTTAATTTCCATCACGAGTACTGCATCTTAACTTTTATTTATATCAGACTCATCTTCTTCATCAAAACTCAAGGCGTCTCCAATATTATGCTCTTCATTTAAAACATAATGGCTTGGTTTATTATTTGAGTCTGAAATGAAACTAGGCTTATAATATTGGTTGTAAAATATTTAATAATATTGCTAGTCTAAGGTTGGTATCAAATCACTACATTAACTTTTTGAGGTTATGTTTTTTAATATTTTAAAAATAATGAGCCAAAAAGGTAGCTTACCTGTAAATGCAGTAGAAGAATTCGCAGAACTTTTCAGTACGGCAAGAATCTTTTTTCCACGAGAATTATGGTACATTATTCTTATTATTAATAACAAACAACTGTAAACACACCATAAATTGTAAAAGTACTATTATCAGATCACTAACAGTCTACCTGTCATCATAAAGATGACAGGTAGACATCACTATGTGCAGCGGTAATTCACATGCGTAGAGGAATAAAACTTTAAGTCCACATGATGTTCTATCCTTATAAGTGAAAATGGACTTGGTATTCTTTTAAAGTTCATTATCTCAACTAGCAATTGGTTTATCACCTATTGCTCAATTCATTAAAATAAAGTAATAAAAGTGGATTATTAGTGTGTAAAAATGTCAAAATTGGAAAAAGGGACATAGTGTTGTATCCCTCCGAGCTACAGTATATACGAGTATTATATATAGTTATATATACATATTTATATATATTTATATATATATATATATATATATATATATATATATATATATACAGGGGTGACTAATTAAATTAATTAAATTAATATAATTATGCGAAGAATTAAATTTTGAGAGCAGAGCCAACTTGTGTTGATTAGAAGTCGCGTATATCAGCAAGCTAAATCTTACTCTAAGAACGCCAAACAGAACAATCACACAAGGAGAATGAGAATTTGCTTTGAAAGTTCCCTTGTGCATTGTTAATTATTTAACCAACCTCATGGCGACGGTAATTCCGATCTTATGTTGTGTTATGTTAACATTATTGGTAGAGACGGGGATTCTATCTGTGTCACGATTTGTTAGCCTAATAAAATAAATTCGGAGGGTTAGAAAGTAAACTTCAAAGGGAAGCCGAATAAGGGCGCAATTAGTGTATTTAAAAGTGCTAAAGTACACATTGTGTGTAAATTTCTGATAAATATTGAAAAATTACGGAAGAAGTTTTCTTAAAATAAATGGGTCTAATATCGAATATAAAACAAGCACAATTAATTAATTTTTTTTGAAAAATTAGTGGGTAATAAAACAGCCAGAAGTAAAAAAGGACTAAATCGTTAAATTTCTTTTATTACAAAATGTATTTACATCTTTTCCAATGCTTAAAGTATATATTTTGTAGATAAAAAACAAATAACACTTTCGGTGTGTATTGGAAAAGAAAATATTTCAATTATTTTGACAGTATAAATTTTGGTGGATGCACAATCCTTATTCTAAATACCTGCTGGTCACAATTTTTATTTAAATACAGATCACGACATTGTTTTGTTAACTACACAACACAATGACAATCACTGTGACATGTTACACGTTTCCACCCCTATAGTCATTTCGCAGTAGGTGCGAATTGTCGTAATTGTCACACTTACATTAAAAATTTCAAAGGAAGTTCTGAAAGAATAAACAAATAATTAAAAAAATGGCTATTAGGTTGTATACCGTCCAAGAAAAAGTGCAACTTGTAACATGGTACTTTCAGGGTCATTCGATATGCGAAGTAATTAATTTATTTATTGTTGCCTTCGAAAATAGACCCCCGCCAAGTGTTTCAACAGTTAAAAATACCATTAAACATTTTTAAACTTCGGGATGTGTAAACAGTTGTAAAAAGTGTCATAAAGGTAATGAACCACGTGTTAGATCTGTCAATGAGAAGCGTCAAAACAGGAATATTGATATTTGTGCTTTTGTTTAAGCTACCCTGCAATAGTGTACAAATTGCTAGGGAAGTTAACGAGAATGCTCGAACTGACCAGCGAGTTCTCAAAAGGAATGGGTATCACTGTTTTAAGATACAATCAACACAAGAACTATTTCCGGAAGACAACTTTAGGCGGATGGAGTTTTGTGAAATTATGCTAGCTAAACAGAATGAAAATGTACACTTTTTAAAAATTATTTTATTTTCTGACGAATCTTCATTTTCATTACATCAAAAACGCAATCCATCCGTGGCAAGGTATTATTCTCGGAAAAATAAGCATCTCAGTGTTGCAGTGCGAATGCAGCCTCCGCAAAAGTTAAATGTTTTTCCTGGAATGTTTGGCGACCATATTGTCGGTCCATTTTTTATCCATGGAAACCTAAACGGGCCCAAATATTTATAACTTTTACAGAATGAGATCATTCCGGCAGTTCGACGCCTTCCCGTTAATTTTCAAGAGGTTTATTTCCAACAGGATGGGTGTTCGGCTCACAACTCTAGAGCAACTATTGACTTCCTCAATCAAACGTTTTCTGATCAACTGATAAATACACGTGGTACAACTAATGGCCCGCTAGATCTTGTGACTTAACACCTAACGATTTCTTTTTTTGCGGTTTTCTCAAAGAAAACATTTATAGGCATCAGTTTGAAAGGGCCACAAACCTAGTCGAATTAAGGGCAAAAATACTTCCTTTCTCTGCAAGCATTACACCAGCCCTACTCCAAAATATGAGGAGAAGTCTGTATGACAGATTTGGTTATTGTTTAGCACAAGGAGGTGGAATATTTGAGCCCTTAATTCATTAATCTGCTTTCCTAATTGTTATTTTTTGTTGGGTACATTTTACGAAGTTTGTAGGTTCTTAATTAGGTAGTGTTTTTTATGTTTAAGTTTGGAAGAATTTTATAGTTTTTTTTTATTTAAAAGTACAAACGATTCTTATTCTGATTTTTTTTCTTCTTTCCTGTCTTGTTGTTATAAGTTTTGTCCATAAAATTTGTACAATTTTCAGTGACAATAAAGCATATTACCATTGTTTAAATAGCATATTACTTATTTACTTATTTATTTGTATTGCTATTAAGGCTAACAAATAACCAAAAAATTGTTTTAGAGCCTTATAGTAAATATACTCTAGAGATGGGATTGCAATAAATCTTAATTCCTATGGTCAACAAAACAATGTCGTTATCTGTATTATTTTGTTATTAACCTACAACTTGTAAAGTGTCATACTTCCTTTAACCATTTTTATGGTGTTCTGTGGCAGTAAATGTGAAGCAACCGATGATATAATAAACGACAGATATTGGTTATGTAGAGGCTACATATAGGATGCATATAGGCTCCTGGGATGGGGTGGGCAGTCATGTTTGGTGTCATTCGATAGATTTTTGAAAAATATTGAACACGTGTTTATTAGTTTTTAATTTGGAAGTATATTTCTCGAGATATTAGACAGTCTCTAAAGTGTTCTACTGTATTCACGCTTAATCCTGATACTTCCAAGTTGTATTAATTAATTAGCTGGTTCACTGGTTCTAGTTTGCTGATTTCATGTAATATTCTCACATTTCATATTCCAATAAATTTAATGTCTCTCGTATCCATTTCAGTGTATTATTTTTTCTTTTTCCCTCCACGTTTTCAAGTTTTTGTTTATCGGTTTCGCTGTTTAATTCTTAAGCCATCAATTTTACATCTGCTTTTGTATCGGCTGCCCGAATTACATCATCAATATATCTGAATATCTAGTATTGTGTTCATAATTCCATTGGGAACACAACAGCGCCGGTCGATTCCACCCTACATACGTTCATTATTAGCAACAAATAATGAGAAAATTGATTTCTGTCTCTTAAATGAAGTGATATGTTTTGACAAAGCCCGCCGCAACCACCAGGTCAGATTTTATCGGCAACAACGCCGAAGTGCTCATTGTTTATGGACCTGGCATTTAATTGATGGGAATGACGCACTGTGCGTTCGGTTTATGGAAATTACGACCACAATTAAAATTCTATCCATAATCCGGTTTGGCGATGGGGTTAATTATGGAGGAAATTAAATTTTTAGTACGACTCATGTTATTTGCTACGCAATTCCTGCAGGTAATTCACATTTCATTGATGATACGAAACACAAATACAGACACAAAAAGTACTATTAATAAATAATATAATATTAAGAGAAAGTTAGTTATTATTTTATTTGTTAAAGCAGACCATAAAGCGAATTTATATTGAAAGATTGCAGTCTATACAATATAATATTATTTTAACGCCAAAAATTTACCTATTGATTAAACTGTTATTTGTATGATATAATTATTTATTAACAATACTGTGTAAAAACGTTGACAGAACTTTATTATATAGCAAATTATCTGTGCAAATAACAAAAAATATTTCGTCGGCTGTATGCAATAGTGGCTTAACTCAAAAATTGACAAAAAAGAGTAAACATCACCAGAGGACTTAAAAAACCTGATTTATGACCTGCAAAACTGGCACAATAATATTATTTTAACGCCAAAAATTTACCTATTGATTAAACTGTTATGTGTATGATATAATTATTTATTAACAATACTGTGTAAAAACGTTGACAGAACTTTATTATATAGCAAATTATCTGTGCAAATAACAAAGAATAATTCGTCGGCTGTATGCAATAGTGGCTTAACTCAAAAATTGACAAAAAAGAGTAAACATCACCAGAGGGCTTAAAAAAGCCTGATTTATGACCTGCAAAACTGGCACAATAATATTATTTTAACGCCAAAAATTTACCTATTGATTAAACTGTTATGTGTATGATATAATTATTTATTAACAATACTGTGTAAAAACGTTGACAGAACTTTATTATATAGCAAATTATCTGTGCAAATAACAAAGAATAATTCGTCGGCTGTATGCAATAGTGGCTTAACTCAAAAATTGACAAAAAAGAGTAAACATCACCAGAGGACTTAAAAAACCTGATTTATGACCTGCAAAACTGGCACAATAATATTATTTTAACGCCAAAAATTTACCTATTGATTAAACTGTTATGTGTATGATATAATTATTTATTAACAATACTGTGTAAAAACGTTGACAGAACTTTATTATATAGCAAATTATCTGTGCAAATAACAAAGAATATTTCGTCGGCTGTATGCAATAGTGGCTTAACTCAAAAATTGACAAAAAAAGAGTAAACATCACCAGAGGGCTTAAAAAAGCCTGATTTATGACCTGCAAAACTGGCACAATAATATTAGCAAAAATGTCCTCTAGACATCAGTATTGTCGCTATGATATGTTGTCGGTTAAGATAAATTGTTTCTTGCAGTACTGGCCCTTTTTATTTGTGCCGTGGAAGTCGAACCTTGTCTATATCAAGTTTCTATGCAATACTGGCAAAGTTGAGTTGTGCCACTATAACAGACAATTTTAGATATTTTCAAACTGTATCAGTGAGAATTTTGAAGTTGTGTCACATTAAATAAAAGGAATAAATTTAGTGTTTTAAAAATGTCAGATCCAAAGGGTTATCGGAAAAGAAGTAAATTAATCATATCTCGAGTAGGAGTAACGTAAGTTATAATATCAATATTATTTTACTGTATAATTCCAAATAATAGATTTAGTAGAAAACCTTAGACGATTTTTTGTTTACATCTACCGGTTTAAACAAAAAATAAACCCATTTTAGTTCACACCAACCGGTTTGCAAAGGGAGGATCGTCTATTTTAGGGCATTTTTGGTGATAGAAGACTTTTTCCTAAAAGTAGGAAAAGAACGGCTTGTCCGGACCAATGGAAAGGAAATGTTGGAAAGTTTCTTAGAAATTCAGGCCAAAATTACACCAATGTTAACAGTAATCTTATACAGGCTCACAGTTTGGGATCATCTTGCAATCTATGTAGACTGAAATGTAATAAAAAATTCACGTTACAAGAAAGAACTCAGATCTTTTAAAAATTTTGGTCGATGAGAAATATAAATAAATAACGAAGTTATATTCTGAGATCCATGTTTATAATAATTAAACCGACATATCGATTTGCGGATTGTAGCATTCCTTGGTATATAAATTAAAATTCCTTGGTATATATTGAAATCCCCTCGTATGTGTTAAAATACCGAAAAATATTCTTTAAATTCCTCTTTTCGTCGCCAAGTTGATATAAACCATTTTAAAGTTGTTTATATTTCACAGATGGGTATTTCCTCGGTATTCTTTGATCAAAGCCGCTTAATATTCTGCGTTTCAAATAAATATTCCCGTTTATATGTTTTTTTATACCAAGCTAAGCGAATGATTTTTAAGAATTTACTCACTCTCGCTGAGGCCGTTGTCAGGGGCAGTTAGTTGCTTTAGCGTTTGTTTAAATTTTACGTCAAATTTGTACAGGTAATGGATTTTGACAAGAGAACAGGCAAACTTGTGTACTGAATCGGCATGACTCATAGCTCTTATTAAAATCCGTTACCTCTAATGTTTTCATGTTTTTCGTCCCTTCTTATGGAAAATATGTAGTGTATTGCGGCAGTTAATAGTTCAGATACAGTAAAAGTGAGGTTTGAATATTTGGTCAAGGAGAACAGGCGTCGTTTAGTTTGGTCACAGGGAACAGAGCGGCAAATTTGTGAAGAAAAGTAATTTTTACTAAATGTGATGTCAGTTCTGAACGAGTAATCACTGTTTTTTTTTGTTTGTAAGCCGTCTCTTATATGGGATGTTTGTAGAACGGCGTTTACAACAAATTTGAAAAGTACCCACATGTTCCAGATTTTTTAAGAAGCGGAGATTCAAATTGTGAGTCCAGTATCCCAATTTCAACCTCAAATAGTCAGTCCTAAGAAACGTTTCAGAACATAATTCGAAATGTGAGATGCAGTTTTTTATTTGAGTGGCAGCGAGTTTAAATTCCAGTTGCTGACCACAGAAAATTTAAAGTAACTTTAGTGCAATCCAGGTAACTTTTTTGTTTGGACTTTTAAAGGAAGAATAAACATTTTTAATAATAGTTGCTTTCATAAAAATTTTAATTGTAATAATTAAAATTATATGTCTTAGGGCGTGGCTTAGTAGTCATTTTAATTGTTCTGTTTTAAGATTTTGTTTTGACATATGACAGCTAGCTTTATTTTTTGACATTAATTTGTTTTGGTTTTTTAAAGAAGGTTAACCTCTATGAATAATTTTACCTAAAGATAATTTTTTCATTTGTAATAATTTATTTCTGCTACAATTTATTGCACTGCTACCATTGCCTTCCGCATTCTTATTCCGTTGACATATTTTCTAAATTTGCCTTTTAGAGACAGTTTCCCGTCCTAAGGACAAAAGAGTGCCCTGTCTCACGTATGCTCATCCGTCCTCTATCCAGAGACTGTTGGCAAGGTGAGTGGAATCGGTTATACCGGCGATCGTTCGGTCAAAATTGACTTCACGGCTGAGAAGGTATCCTTCTCCGCCGTGATTGCCGTTGTGGTCTTCATCCGTAACTCTGGACCCTAAACAGATACTAGTTTAATGAATTTCCGTTATAAATGGAATTTATTACAGTACATAACCCCAGAAACTTTCTCAAAATCCTCTAAAATGTTTTAAATGTCCTGATATTTACTGAATACTAAATAGACAACAATGAAAAAGACAGAAAAGATTTGATTTCACGTTCAAAGCGTCTATGTATCTGTTGATACGTATTTCGACTTAATAAGTCTCATCAGAACAGTTATTCATAGCCGTTCTTAACGTGAAAATAATCTTCTCTGTCTTATTAGGAAGCAACAATAAAATGGCTTCGTTATGGACGCAATAGCGACATCTGATAGAAAAATCGGTAAAATAGTTTCGAAACAAATTCGGATTTCTGCTTTAATCTGGAGCCTTCTAAAAATTGCAATTGAAATCAAATCTTTTTTGTATTTTTCATTTTATTCGGATCTACTCGGTATGAGTACAAGAAACAAATTCGTTAAGGATTTCTGCTTAGTTGACGAGACATGTCGTGGAATGCAAATTTTAGATTCCCCATGTCTCTATTAACATCTTTATCAACGTCTGGCTATGCCTTGCAATTTTTAGAAGGCTTCAGATTAAAGCAGAAATCTGAATTTGTTTCGAAACTATCTTACCGATTTTTAAATAGACAACGTTGGAAGTCTAAGCATGTCAATCTTCTTCAAGTGCCATCTCCACGGCGGAGGTCGGCAATCATCACAGCTATTCGGACTTTTGAGACGGCTGCTCTGAAAAGTTCATTTGAT
Source organism: Diabrotica undecimpunctata (assembly GCF_040954645.1). NCBI lineage: Eukaryota > Metazoa > Arthropoda > Insecta > Coleoptera > Chrysomelidae > Diabrotica > Diabrotica undecimpunctata. The sequence continues at coordinate 125,604,532 of NC_092811.1, forward strand.
GTACATCCGTACCACTCTCTCAGGTTGCGCAGCCATGACATTCTCTACATGCCAAGCATGTCAATAGGGATCACGTATTTACCGCAAATGCTGAAAAAAATGGACCATATTTACGTCAACATTTATGTTTAACTAATGCGTTTTGTACAAAATATACATATTCAAGCATTCTTCCAAGTTAATTTTATTATCATTTTGTACAAAATAAATACTTGGAACCGAAAAAATATTCATTTAGGTTATCTCTATGTGGATCACGTTGCAAAGGAGTATCAAGCGAATAACTTAAACGAGGGAAAATCCTTCCGTCTGTTGTATGGATTGCATTAACTTATATTTAAGCCGCTCCTTTGTTTTGTACTTGGTTAAGTCGAGCAAGTTGAAACAGGTGTGAGCCACTGGCAAGTACTTCTCGTCGTTGGTTGGTTGGATATATATCTTTACTCCTTTCATACCTTGAATAGGGATTCTGTAGCTGCCAGTTACTTACTTACTTACTTACTTTGTAACGATATATTTTGCCTACCATAGGGATATTACTATTAGGGGTAGAAGAGGGGGGATAGAAATTCTTGGGGCGAAGGTAGGGTAAGCAAAATAAACGCTACTTGTGCGAACGGGCACTCAGGTTTTGGTAGGAGAGCTGGGGTCGTGGATAAGTAAAAGACATGGGGGTTTGGATTGGGGCAACTACAGAAAAATAAAATAAAGGGTCATAAATCTCTTGGGACAAACAGAATGAAAATAAACCGGAAACACCTCAAGAAATTTAATATAGGGCGCCACTTGAGGTGCCTAATTATACCTATTACAACCAGCTAGTTGTAACTGGAGATTTAATTATTAGAAATGCAAAACATTCAAAATCTTTTTCAAATTAAACTCAAAAAGGGTTAGTTAAAAAAAATAAACAGATGCTAGAAACAAAATTTAACATTTATTTTTGGTGTCACCACAAACAGTTACAAAACATAGTGAACACAAGAATGCTCAAAAAAAATAATACAAAATATTATAACAAATAGCTGCAAAATACAAAAATACAAAAAAAAACTTACATGTGTCATCTGTTTACAATTTCCAGGAGTTGAAGATACTACAAAAACTTACAAAGTTTACATGTAAGCTAACCTTTCTTTTAAAGAAAACAAAACAAATCAAAAATGCTAAATTAACATTAAATTAAAAAAAAACTGAACAAATAAATTGACAGCTAAAGTCAAACCATAAAATTTACTACTTTAATTATTACAAATTCTTTTTTGTATGAAAGCAATTATTACTTTTTTTAAAAAAATGTCTACTTTACTTTAAATTTACACAAAAAAAATGTTACCTGAATTTCACTATTTTGCACATAACTCTGAAACTTGTTACATCTCTGGAACAAAGGGAAACCATTTCCATAATCTGGAACGAAAATCTGACGTGGAAGGAGTTGAATCCTGGACACGAACACACGAACAAAAGGGACTGGATCTCACACTGCAAATTGGATCGACCATTTGAGGCCGAAGCCGGCACTGGGCACAAAACTTATGACTCTGCCACTTAAACAACCGGAACAGGTGGAATTAGACGATTAACTGCTACTAAAATTGATCTCCATAACGTAAGACGAAGATTTCCCTGAAAAGGAACAAAAACAGAAAACTACAAATTCAAATTGAATTTGGACATGACGTTGGCCGCTCTTCACCGCGGCTCCAACGAAAGTGACGAAATTATCTTTAAAAATTGCTCGCATAAGTTGGAACAAACAAAGCACTTAGCGTATAAACTAAACACAACGGAAATTAAGACGTAAATTAATTTGAAAACGCAATATCGGGCGGTTTAAACAAAGAAATATCGAAGAAAACAAAAAGAGAAATCAAACGATTTCTACTTAGCGAAACCGAATTCAAATCTTAACCACTGTGTTTCCTAAAATTTGCGAAACAAACAGCTGGATGAATTAATCGAAAAGGGAATCTAAAATTGCATTCCACAAGCCGTTCATCTTAGTCAAAATTCGTAGTGAATTCAGTTTCACGTACTTCCAACGAAGTAAATAACAAAACAGAATGACGGTATTAGATTTTTGTTTTGATAAAGTGCAGCAACAACCGTTGATACGTATTTCGACCTCCTTAAGTCTCTTCAGAACGGTATAGCCACCATCAGAGCTGTGGCTATACCGTTCTGAAGAGACTTAAGGAGGTCGAAATACGTATCAACGGTTGTTGCTGCACTTTATCAAAACAAAAATCTAATACCGTCATTCTAAATATCGAAGAATTTGCGCCTGTGACATAAATAAACAATAAAATAATTTATTATCGGCGGCGGCGACCTAAAGAAAGAACGAAAGATTATATGGGTTTTAAATTGAAGGATACGAACTAAGAAACATTGAAAAAATTCTTCGTTATTCTAATGCATATATAAGGGGATTTCAATTAACACATATACGAGGGGACTTCAAAATAAAATGCTACAACTTAGTCCTAAGCCTTTCTACCGTTAGGTGTAAGGCTGGTGGGGTTAAGATTTTCACTGTTGTCTCCATGCTATCCGATCTTGTGTTAGTTTTCGTGCACTTTTCCATGTCAATCCTTTCTTCTCAACTTCTTTTCTGATTTCGTCTACCCACCTAACTCTTGGTCTTCCTCGTTTATTTTTCCCTTGCATTCTCGTTTCAAACACTCGTTTTGTTAATCCTTCATTCGACATTCTACATACGTGCCCGAACCATCTTAGTTGCCCCTCTACTATTTGTTCGTTTATTGGTTCTAGTTTTAGGTTTTGTCTGATTGTTTCGTTTCGTATTTTGTCTGTCCTCTTTCTGTTTGCTATTTTCCTCAGGAACCTCATTTCCATAGCATTGACTCGAGATTTTTGTCTCCCAGTCAATGTCCAGTTAAGAATAATAGCTGCCAGTTAAGAATAATAAAAACTTTTTCTTCTCTGCTAAAGACATTCCGTGGATAACCTCCCAGAACTATCTGATCGTTTTATTTGTTGATTTATACCCGTTTTTGTATTCCGGCGCCTCTTCTAAAGCATGCCAATCATAGTTCTCGTTCCCAGTTATCATGTCCATCAGTTCGTGCGAGCGAAACAGTTCTAACAGCTTACTGTCGCACACCCTCACAAATCCATCACGAAAAGCTTCTTACTGATGTTTGACACTCTCATTGAAAATGTAGTTAACGTAGAGTGTGACGTACTCTTGTTTGTTCTCCTGAGTTACTGGAATATCTGAACCGTTAGCTTGTAGAGGAATAGTGACGGTCTCGCCGAAGGATTCTCTCGATATGTCAAAATATAAGGAAAACACATCTTGCATATCATCCTCTGTGTAATCTAAAAGACACTGGAGTGAATTCGCCACTGTGGGTGAAAGACCTTTTAGATCTGCTAATTCTATAGGTTCGCCTAGAAGCCTCTTGTAGAGAGCTAGATGGAAAGGAATATCTATTATAGTAAAGTTATAGATCGCCAGCTCAAGAAACTTGCCTATGAAATTGTATATTGAAATGTCTTTGAAACACGACTCGGAAAACCATATCGCTGTAGTCTTTTCGTATTCCTAAAAACAAACATGCCATAAATATTATAATATATTTTTACAACAAAATTTCTATTCAATACATTAGCTCCCTAATTAATTAATTACTAAAATATTGATAGACTATTTAGAAATTATTATATGTACATATAATATGCATTAAACATTAAACATTAGCATTAATTTACTTATAAAATATTCATCGCGAAATATTAAAACAACTACATGTTAAATTGAAAATGTAATTATTTATATAGTTAAATAAAGTCAATAGATTTTTTTTATTAAACCTACAATATAATTTTTATTTTCTCAGTTATCTTGATAGCTTTATTACGAAATTCAGTTCCTTTAAAATCCCTATAATTGCCTGTAAATTTCTCTTATAATTGTCGGAGATTTGACTTCTAATAAAGAAACTAACAAGCTGAATTCTGCTGAGAATGTCAATTTGGCATTCTCAGCAGAAGACGGACCATGTTTATTCAATATTATTATAATGTCAAAATGTTATTAAACTTTTTCTTCTATAGTAAAACTCAACTTAACTCTTTTAATGCACTAGCTAGCAATTCATTCATTCATATAGACTTTATACATTTATATACTTAAGATAGTTCATAATATTGAATATATTTGTATGATTTATAAGCAATCTGTTATTGAATCAGAAACAAATTAGCTCCTAGAAAATAGTTAATGTTTGTGTCATTATATCGTTTAAGAATATTCTAAATGATTGAATACGAAAAATGATTGATTTAATTAATCTCTTAACATGTATATCCAGCAAACGTATACGACCGGTCCTGTTCAACGCCACCTCAGGTTTCATAGAAATTGTGCAACTGAGACCATCATTTCCGAGTTAAAGTATAAAGTCATATACGTTACTATCAAGATCCAAGTTCGCTTGGAAAGGTCCCTACAATTAAGCCAGATAATCGAGGACCTGATTTATATGTCCCGCAAAGTACGAAGCCCAAATTAATGAAGCCAACTCGAGCGAGCTTATGAGGTATAAAGATCATAAAGGAGATCGAAATTAAGATATTTTTATATCGCTCTAAAATAGCGAGTGAACTACAACACATGCCGCTTGTATTAGTTACAGTGTTTCAGGCCCTAGACGCAAATAGGCACCAAAAATGGAATCAGGAAAATTTTCGCTAAATTTATCTCCAAATATTTTGCTAATATATCCAGTGTGGAGGTTAAATATTGTTAATGAATCTTGGAGGTAGTGTTTTCGAAGGTCATTCTGCAAGCAAACTATGAGTAATGTTCAGAAATCTCAAAGATTCTAGAAATAGATTCCAGCTTGAACATCAACTACTCACATACCCGAAAACTTAGTATATATAATAACGGATTTATTACGGCTGTCGCCGCTTCTCCGCCCTCAATTTCCATCTTTTTCTGTCATATGCAGTTGCCTCTTCTAAGTCTCTTGCCGCCATTGCTTCATCAATTTTATTGCGCCAACTTCTCCGAGGTAATCCTCTCTTTCTTCTTTCAGGAGGGATTCATTCTAGTACTCTTCTAGGCCATCTGTATTCTGGCATTCTTTTAACATGTCCGAACCAGATATTTCGTTGCATTTTCATTTTGTTTCTTATTTGTTCGTTTCTAGCTCTCTCCAGTTTCGATCTACCGCAGCTTCGTCTTAGATAATCCATTTCTGTCATCATAAGTTTGTTTCTATTAGCTTTGGCGACGTCCCATACTTCCGAACCGTAAAATGTAATACTTTGGACTATACTACCGTAAATGTATTTTTTGGTTTTTCGTCGAATTGTTTTTTGCCAAAGAAAGAAGTTTAAGGCACGGGTCGCTGCTTTGCCCTTGTTTATTCTTTCCCTGATTTCATCTGCGCTATTTCCCTTCTTGTTGAAAATGACCCCCAAATATTTGCAGGATTGTACGCCTTTGATTTTGTCATCTTCCAAGACTAGGTCACATATTTCATCTGTTCTCACTGAGAGATATTCAGATTTTGTCATATTCATGTTTAGACCTGCCACCTCATATTCTTCTTGCAGTTTTCTGACCATATAGCTACGATCTTAGGCAATTACTGCCTGGTCATCCGCAAAGAAAAGTGTATATGGCTTGTTTTCTTCCACCGTTATTCCCATGTTTCTACATTTTTTTACCCATTTCACTAAGGATCTGTCCAAATAGATTTTAAATAAGGTGACTGACATACAGCAGCCTTGTCTTATTCCCTTTGTTGTTTGAAAAGGAGAGGTGATTTCTTGTCCCATTTTAATTCTTGCAAAGTTTTGTTCGTAGTATTTTTGAGTGGCGTTAATAAGAATTGGGTTTATTTTCAAGTTACCCATTTCTATCCATAGTTAAGAAATCGGTACACTGTCATATGCTTTTTCCAAATCTATTAAAGCTATATGGGTTTCTCTATTTCTCTGCACTCGTTTTTCCAATGCAATTTTTAATGTGAAAATATTATCCATAGTGGATCGTCCGGCCCTAAATCCCGCTTGTTCTTCGGGTTGTTTGTTTTTAATATCATTTTCTATCAGGTTTCGTAGTACTTTTGAGTAAAGTCGGCCTATACTAGCAATCACTTCGATCCCTCTATGGTTTTTAGGATCCATCTTTGTGCCTTTCTTGTGTATTGAAGAGATATACGATTGTCTCCATTCTTCTGAAACTCCTTCTCCGTTTAAGCATCTTCTGAAAACTTAGTACTGACTCCAATGTATCCATATAACTCCTCTCCAATCATATGACATAATTCTCAGGAGGCTTACTAGATTGTGTTTAGATTGTAATTATTGATAATTCACTTGAATAAGAGACCCATTTTAATTACCTAAAAGTTTTCAGAAAGATAGAAATATTGCTCACAAAATTGACAGCTTTCATTATATACGGGGAACAATTTACAGAACAGACAAATAACGAACAATGGTTCAATATTATATAATGACGCAAAAATATATCTATAGAATTCAAAGTAACGAGAGAATAAAAGAATACCAAATAAAACAGAAACAACATAAACATAATGAATGAAAATCTACTAAATACTAAACTGAAAAGAAGAAGAAGTTTAGCAACAAATGCTTAATCCTTAGGATAAAGAAGGAATTTAGTAGTACTGACTTTTTTATCTCGGCGAAGAGCTTCTTATTTTTATTGTGCGATCTTCTAACGGTTGGCGATCGCTTCTTTCAACGCTTCCCTTCTTTTGCAACGCGAAATATATGTTCAACACTTCTTCTTCTTCTTGTGCCACTCCTATCGGAGATTGGAAATCATCAAGGCTATCCTGACCTTGTTTACAGCTGACACTTACACTTAGGTTGGTCCAATCTCTGATATTCCTCAGCCAAGATTTCCTTCTTTTTTCATAGTATGTGACCTAGATACGATGTTTCTTTATTTTAATTGTGGCTTTCTGCCATGTAAAATTCGTCTTAAAACGTCTTCGTTTTAGACTTTTGCAGTCCAAGGAATTTTAAAAATATGCCTGTATAACCAGATTTCGAGTGCCTTCAATTGTTTTACAGATTGGGCTTTCAGAGTCGAAGCTTCTACACCATATAGTAGTTGCGACTATACATAACAATCGAGCCTAAGAGCTACCCAGAAGCAAACGTCACATCACATCACATGCCATTAGTGAGCCAAGTAGAACTCAAACTAAAGAAACACATCAAAAGTAAACCAATAGAGAACTCGGATTATGACAACCTGAAAGACCTCGTAGTTTATCAGTGCGTAAGGGATACAATGAGAGAAAAGCTAGGAACAGCTATACAACAAGTAAAGAGTATAGAACAAAAATGAAGTTATAACAAAGACATAGTGCTGTATGCGCGAAAATAAAATCTGAGAAATAAAGTATAGTAAAGAATAAAGAATGGATAATTGATGATATTTAGCAGATAATAAATCAAAGTTGATGAGAACAAGTATGCAAAGAAATATGAATCAATCAACAAAACAATCAAGAAAGAATTGAGAAAGGCCAAAGAGATATGGATACAGGAAAAATGTATATTAATCGAGGAGCTCCAAATGAAACCATATAAACATTCACCAAAATATTCGATAAGCCATCAATATAAGAGGAGAGCCACAACTCTTCTCATAAAAAGACGGGAACCAGGCGACAAGAGTTAAGAAAAAGATAGCCACCTAAAAAGTGTAGTTCATAAATTGCGTGAATGGCCCAACAATACTACGAAGTGAGGTGAAAGAGGTTTAAGAACAGTCTAAGAATGGTAATGCCACAGGTCTAGACGAAATACCAGTCGAACTTATAAAGGCGATGTGTGATGTAAGCTTTATTGCTGGATTAACAAACTGGAGACTAAGAGAGAACGGCGAGGAGTAGGCAAAGCAAAGAAAAGGTGGGCAGATGATATCAAACAAGTAGCGGGTAAGCAGTGGATGAGAATTGCCAAGAGTAGAAATCAATGGAGGCAAATGGAAGAGGCCTATATCCAGCAGTGGACGAATACAGGCTGAAAAAAGAAGAAGAAGGAAGTGACGTAAGCGTAAACTGTTCAACATCATCTACGATTCATCGTATCTCGTAACTACAAAAATGATTCGAAGAGAGCTCAACAAAATCATAATAACATAACATAACATAACAATATCTTTATTTTTAGAAAATAATATACATTCCGTGAACATAAAATTATTTAAAAAAAACAGTGTCACAAACGAAAATATTATTTACTTATTCCTAACCGTTACATATACAAATAGTCCTCCACAGAATATGGCTCAAGAGCTACCAGTAATTTAAATATTTGATGTTTATACAAACTTAATCTTTCCTCCCTTTTAATAGGTTCAGGCAGTTTATTAAACAATTTGATGCAGCAATAAAGAGCGTTTTTTTCTGTTATACTTAACCTGTGTATTGGAATTTTATAATTATATAACCTGGTATTTACTATACTATTGGGCTCAAAGTTCCTAAAGAGTATTTTATTCTTATATAGAAACAGTAAGCATTCTTGAATAAATACAGCGTAAACTGTTAAAATATTATTACTCCTAAAATGCCCTCTACATGATTCCCTACTTTTTAAGTCAAACATAACTGATTATTTTTTTCTGAACCAGAAATACATTATTTATGTCCCTACTGTGGCCAAAATTTATTAGACCATATCTAAATTTTGCTTCAAAATTAGCATGATACACTGTTTTTAATGAGTTACTATTCATGTATTTTTTTAGAACTCTAAAGCTGTAAATCACTTTACTCAAAGACATACATAACTGGTCAACATGTTTATCCCAACATAAAAAACTGTCAATATATAATCCTAAAAATTTGGTACTGCTGCTAATATTTAAAGTGTCATTATTTACAATAATACTGTTTGGCATATCTGAATGTGCATAATTTGTCTTAAACAAAAGAAGATCTGTTTTATTTTGATTTAAAACCAACCTATTTATAGAAAACCAGTCTTTAGCTTTCTGGAACTCTAAACTAGCATTAACGCTTAGAACAGACATGTCTTTACCACTGACTAAAATGTTTGTATCATCTGCATAATTTGTTATGCTGGAAGTAGTATTAGCCACTAGACCATGAAGATCATTGATATAGATCACAAACAGTAAAGGACCAATCACACTTCCTTGTGGTACTCCAATATTGATAGTGCTTTCAGATGAGATGCCTATTTCAGTGTTTTTATGTATTTTTACTAAATATCTCCTATTTGCCAAGTAGGACTTAAACCAGTTCAATGCTGGTCCACGTATACCATATTTCTCCAATTTATCAAATAATAGGTCATGCACTAAACAGTCATATGCCTTTGATAGGTCCAAAAAGAGACCCAAAGCCATATGACCAATCTCAGTACATTTCAAAATATCCCAGACAAATTGAAAAATCGCAGTCTGAGTTGATTTTCCCTGTTGATAACCATGCTGATTTGCACTAATAATATGACATTTTGTTAAAAATTCTGTTATCCGCCTATACATAGTCATTTCTAAGATTTTTGAAAAGGAACATAGAAGGCTAATTGGTCTATAGTTATTAATTAATTTAGGATCACCCTTTTTGTAAACAGGTGTTACTATGGCAGTTTTCAGGCATTCAGGAAATACACCAGATTTTAGTGAATTATTTATGATTGTAGTGAGAGGATTCACTATCTCCTTTATACACAGTTTAAGGATTTTAGTGGGTATTTCATCAATTCCACAACTCATTTTGTTTTTAAATTTTTAGTTATATCCATAATTTCAGTTTCTGTCACAGGTGCGACAAACACTGAATTTATGTTAGTTGCAATGTTGTCTTTATATTCAGTGTATTGTAATTGAGATAAAGTGTTATTTAAAGCAGTATTTAAGTGGATCATGTATTTATCAGCAATCTCTTGAGGACTACCCTCTACTTTTATTGAATTTACACTTTTTAATTGACCATTAATTTCACTAACAATTTGCCACATGCATTTATTTTTGTTGGCAGCTTCAGACATCCTGTTTTCATATAGCTTTGATCGTTTTGTTATTAGTTTCTTATTATATTCTTTTTTTACCTGTCTATAGGAATCATAGAATTTATGGTTAACTCTGCTCATTGTCAACAAGATGTCTAAACGAGTCTTACATTCTATTATCTCTGGATCATCTCTTTTATTAAGGCCTTTTTTACGTTGCCTAGAATCTAACTTCTTAAAAGGAAAGCACTGATTGAATATATACAGAAACTGATTTAAGAAAGTATTCCATTGATCATTTACACATTTGTAACTTAAATTAAGCCAGTCATGATTATGTAATTTACTTATAAAGGTTTCAATATTATTTGTACTAAAATGTCTTTTCATTTCAAGAGTATTCGTTTCTGCTTCCTCTACCTGAAAAGTTAATTTTTGGGCAGAATGATCAGAGATTCCAGCGTGCAAGACTTTTACTGACACATATGATTGCATATTTGTTAGTATGTTATCTATACAAGTTTTAGATGTGGCAGTTACTCTAGTGTAGTCTTCAATTACATGACAAATATTATATGAGTTAATTAACATACAAAATTTTACTTTATCTAATGTGTTATTCTTAAGATCGATATTGAAATCTCCCCCTATAATTATAATTGTGTTTTCTATCATAATTCTTCCCAGTATAATATCAAATTTGTTTAAAAAAACTGCCAGATCGCTACCTGATGGTCTGTAAACTGATGCTATAATGAGTTTGTTATTACCTACATTAGCTTCGCATACAGCACACTCTATTACCCTATCTACTGATAACTCTTGTATATCTTTTCTTTCCTGGCCAATGATGTCTTTACTAAGATATATAGCTGTTCCTCCATGTTCGTTCACATTATTTCTACAATGACTAGCTGTCAGCACAAAATTGTTAATTCCATATTCACTTAATTCTTCTTTAGTTTTCCAATGTTCTGTTGTGCACAATATTTTACAGTCACTGTTGTTTGTTAGAAGTTCTTCTACTTCATCAATACAATTTCCTATGGATTGGAGGTTCTGGTGGATGATACTTATATTCTTTGCTCGTGTGACTGTGTTTTGTATTTCAATTTCCTTGTGTTGATGTGTCTTGTGCTCTCTATTTTCTCCTATGAAAAATTTCCACCTCGGTTATCTAGAAAATCCTTATGACGATGCATCTGGAACCTTTTTATGCCAACACCATTAGGCCAAAACTCTGGTTTATACATGTCATCCTTATATTCAAAGGGAGCCGATACAACAAATCTCTTCAACATATTTTCTTGACTTGGCAATTCCTTTACCATAATAGAATCTTGTTGCATTTTCCTCTTTTCTATTAGAAATTTACATATCTCCTCTTGTTTTGTTGTTCTCTTCACTCTATACAAGTATAGCCACACTTTTTTCTTTTCCCCTGCAAAACCACTTGTGCTATCGTCATCGCTTACTGCCGTTCCTATATTTTTTTTAGTTATGTACCGATGTCTCCTGTGTATAACTTTTTGGAACCCATCTGAGTCACTATCGCTGTTTTCCTCAGTTATTTTATGTTTTTTTATTTGCTCATTAACCTCAGTTGTTTGTTTATTTTTGAGGTTGACATTAATGTTGTCACTTGTCTTCTGTTCAGAGGAACTACTTAAACTTTTTGACGTTTGAGCTACTAGTTCTGTGAATGATCTATTTTGTGTACGAGGTGGTACCGACCTTGAGAATAATAATAATCTATAATTCTATAATTCTATGAGAATAATAATAATCTAATAAAAATAATAACCTTGATGATCGCAAACATCCAGATCCAGATTGAGAAAAACACCGAAGAAAAAGAAGAATATTGGGACGAACGATATTGTGAGGTATCTTTTTACGTCAAAACATTTTTTTGTGCATAGTTTTATGATGTGTCATATTACTAGCTTCTTCTTTTCTTTATCGTTACATGTTTTCCAATTTTTTTGGATGCAAAATGAATTAAGTCATACTATTTAAAAAAAAATTCATTTACTTCATTTCCATTTAAAATTCTTGATTAGCTTACACTCCGTATTTTCCTCTCTCCAAATGTTTTTTATTAGAGCATGAAAACAAAAACTGATTTTCGGGTCTGATAATGTTGTCATTAGTTTGCGCTTAGTTAGCGGAAACGACAAATCCCTGGTTAATTGAACTGATCTCTTCGCTTTTGTTATCTTTGGGCTAAAAGATACCTAAGCGACTACTTAAACGTCCCTTTTCTAGAAAGCTGGAAAATTAAATGATACAAAACGCCAGATTCCTGAATACTAAGTTTTTGTTACATACTTTATTTTGTAGTCGAAACAGAAGCAAATCTTTAACCCAACTATAAAGTTTGGATGTTTGTAGAATTCCTACTTATTATTTCAGGAGACACAGTTTAATTTTGTGTATCAGTAGTCGCACACGGTCTACTACACCGGTCATAAAAATAGTCCTCTGGATGCATTTTGTCCAAATTTCAATGAAATAATGTATTGTTTGTAGTTTCTTTTTACATTATGTACGCTCTGGGCCAAAATTAACCGGCCCCCTTAAAAATGGGTAATTTTTGATTTCTTATATCTCCTAAATCTGTTGTCCGATTTAAGTGATTTTTTAATATGTTATATTTTTATTCCTTGACAATATGTTTATAATAATATGGTTGCTAAATAGGTAAATTTTCATTGTATACCGAGGGTACGAATCAAACTGTGTTTTTTTCTTTAAGTTTGCATCAACCTGTGGAATATTCTAGCATTTGTAGAGTACTGAAATTCAATCATAACAATCGTCAAACACATTTTTACCAAAATGGATGCACAAGTTGTATGTCCACAACTGGCGTTTGTAGAAAGCTTCCCCAGCAGGGAATTTTTGGAAGTGGAAGGTTTTTGTTGAAAGTCAAAGGTCAGAACCGTCACTTCGTCGTTATGCTTGCGCAATGTGATTTCTCCTTCAGCTCATTGAAAAACAAATCGGCCTTAATTTCATACAACTTCTTTTCCGCTGCTAAAACTTTTCGTTCATTTTCGTCGAGGATCACATCTTTGAGTTTGTTATCTAATACATTATATTTCTTACACGTATCTGATCGAGGTGAGCCAAACCTGTAGTTGAAGTTTTTTTTAAGTATTGATAGTAGAAGTCATAGGGAACTTTGGGTTTATATTTAGGATTCTACACACTTTTTGGTTCGTAAAGTTCCAAATAGAGTTGGTGTATCTTCTTTACATTTAGATCTGGAGATAAATAGAATCGACGGGATTTGTTTCTACTATAATGCGATTCACGTCTTGGAAATCTCTGGATGTGCATGTTCACATTTTTGAGTGTTTCGTTAGATTTTCGGTTGAGTCTATTTGTATGCTTTCCTTTGTTACTAGGTGGCGCTGCAATATCTCTGTCGCTAAAAGTTTGAGCAATGAGATCTACACGTTTCCTTGATATGCCGTGGATTGAACCAAAAGCATGTCTACAAACTTGTTTGGATAGCTTACCCAGCTTTATAAAGTATTTGTGGGAACAAGTACGGTCTTGGCTTTCATTAGTCTTTTTTCGAGTTCTTTGAATAGTAGTAGTTTGAATCAAGCCGCCCAAATAGGTATTTTGCAAATATTTGTCGCCTATTTTGTTAAACTTTTGTACGACAATGTTTCTTGTTTCTTCGTCCACATTCTGAAGACACTTGTACCTGCAGTTGCAATTCGATCCGGTTAATTTCGGTCCCTTCTGTATTCCTTTCCAGTTCGTATACATTTTCCCTTCTGCAATAGCTTTTTTTTCATATTTTTTTCCAGAGAGTGGGGTTGGCACTTTTTTATTTTTGGTTACAGGAACAACTGGGGGCTCTTCCGTGGGCTCCATGTTGACAACAGGTTCAATGTGTTAGTTTTTTACAGAGGTACGTTTCTTCTTTGGATGCTTCCTCCTAGCTGAAGATCCTGCGATATCACTATTAAAACAGCTTTCATCAGAGCTTGTAGTTTTGTAGTCAACAGAAGATGACCTCACATTCCACGGAAAATCACCGAACATTCACAATCGTTTGGTGCAAAAAGGATACAGGTCCGGAGCTGCACCCTTCTTGCACCAAATGATTGAGGAGGCAGATCCATAAAGACGTTTAATTCCTTAATTTATTATCGGATCTGAATCGTTCTTATACCAATTAATCCGCCAATTTTTTTTTAATTATGGCATATGTTTCCACCCAAAACCGTCTAAATATGGAGCTGCATCCTTCTTACAGCAAACTCCACAATTGTAAATAAAAGGCAGAATTTTACAAAACAATCATTAGACCAATAATGACATGAGCGGCAGAAACACGACCTGACACAGAGAGGATAAAAAGGATCATCAAAAAGAACATCAAAGACTGGATAAGAAATAGAAAAGTAAAATGGAGATATCATTTAAGCCGAATGACAACCAATAGAGTAGTAACGACGGCAAGACACGATTCCCCAATAGGAAAACAATCAGTAGGAAAACCACGAAAACGATGGAATGACAACTTTCTAACGGCACAATGAAAAACAAACAGAGTCTATCTAAAAAAAAAAACAAGAAGAAAAGAGTCTTTGAAGGGAAGATACTACGCAGAATAACCGTCGCAATTTGTGAGAATGGTATTTGGAGAAAATATTTTGAATTGTAAGAGTAGTATAAAGAATAGTTAATGGTAGAGATGTAATATCTTTCATAAAAATAGGTAGGCTTAGATGAGCTAGACATCTGTTATCAAACGAAAATTATCCACTCAGACAAACCCTATTAGCGGTACCAGAGATGGGAGAATGGTGTGGACGAGGACGAGGATCGGCGCAGTAAACTGACAAAAGAAACGACTGGCGAAATAGACTGGAGAAGGTCGAGGCTCTACTAGGGCTATATAGCATCACTGATAATGAGGGTAATTTTTTATTCTTGCAGTTGGTTAACATTCGGAATAGAAATTTGATATTGGGTGGCTTGAAGACAAACCTTAGTGTGTAAGACAATATGTTATTAACATTCAATATGATTTACAAGAAAAATAAACTTTAACCGTATAAATTATAGTCTATACAAGAATTATCTAAGCAATAATTTGAAATTCGATATATAGGTAAATGGAATTTTCTGAAATCATATTATCAATTTTTCTAAAGAAATTTAAGTTATAGAGCCACTGGACTACATAATAAAGAGAAGCTTTTTGTGTAAATAAATAACAATAATTCCAAAATCTCGTTATTAAAATAGATCATCGATTTGTTTGCATACAAAGCAATCGAAGTCTACGTTTTTGTTAACATTTTGTTCCACCCTGTGTAAAGAACCGAATATTACCCCTGTTACGTTTACAAATCGGTTATATTAAACTCGGTGGCTTTAAGGCATTGGTTTATTGGCAATTTAAAAACTCTTTTATATAAACAAGACCCCAATTTATGTTCAAAGTGACGGCACATATGCAAAGGTTGGAAGTATTATGTGAAAAGTTTTCGAAGCAAGTGATATTTGATTAGTAGGTTTTCTTTAAATTACAAGGTAACGCACAGACATCGCCTCAGAAGGTTTGTTGACTACTCCTCTCAGTACTTAGATGGAGCCGTAAAGATCATAGTGAAACAAATTTGTATGTATTTTTTAAATATTACATTTTGGACTTATTTATAGCTTATTTTATATCTACAGCTCTGTATTTACTTTTAGTAAAAGTTTTGTTTCTTTTTTGTATCATATTAGTATTATTGCGCATTTTTGATGACTATGTCAAGGGCTTCACAATCTTCTTTCATTAAAAAAAATGTCCTGCTTTCTTTTGTACTGGGTGTACATTTTTTTCGAATTGTTGTTTTGGATGCAAGTTAGGGTGAAATCTAAAAATTTGGTTTTATTTTCATTTCAGCCTCTATTTCATAGATACGCTTTAGCAGAAACGGACGGCCTTGAAAACTATCTGATAGATATACTGTATCATCCCCGTATTAAGTAATTATCTTTAGTATAGACCAAATAATAGGATATGCGGACCATATATGAATATAACCATAGTAGCAATAGATAAATGGGCACTAAAAAACCTTCCAAGAAATGTAAATCAAAGCCAAACAGACGACTGGAAATAAATCAAAATAAAACAAAATACATGAACGTAAGGAAGAAAAAGAAGACAAAAATGACATAACTGACCACAGATGCACATAGTTTCGAAGAGGTTGAAAAATTTAAATATTTGGGAGTACTAGTCAACAGAAGAAATGAAAGTGTAGATATGTAGGGAAGAATTCAAGCGGAAAATACATCTTAATATATATAAATCTCGTGTCACAATGTTTGTCTTCAATGGACTCCTAAACCAATTAACCGATTATAATAAAATTCGCACACCATGTGCAGTTCGATCCAACTTGAGAGATAGGATAGTTTAAATCTCAAATTATAATCGCAATTTTAATTTATTGCTAATTATTTGTCTGTTATTATTTGACAGTCACAATTATCTGTTAACTCCAAATGATTCTAACAGATGTCGATACCTTTCGACTGGGTTGAGTAAGTAATCAATAGATGGCGCTGCTATGGTAAATCTACGAACGTGTCATATAAGATACATTTTAATAGCATAATTACCACGTGTTGTTGACGCTATAAAATTAATTAAATTTATTTTGTAGTGAACGAAATACTGTATTATTCAATTATTTCCACTTTTTAAATTTTTGGTGTTAGCATAGCCGGCCACGTGTTACTTAGACTGAAGTGTAAATTGAATTCATATTATAATGAAGATAATACAGTGAAATTAATCCTATTTTTTACTTATTTGTGCTTCATTGATCAAAACTTTATAATTTAATTTGAATATATGTATGTAAGTATTATCACATAATTATAAAATTTAATTAAAATGTCAATGCAAAAATGATACACAATTTCCTACACTTTTTCAATAGTTGTACAAATATTTTTTTTATTGTTTTTATTTAACCTCTATTAAAAAATATTTAGCACTTATTATTTCAATGTGCTATGATAACAAGTTTTTCAGATTTTTTTTTCTTATATTTTAATTTATTTCTAATTATTCGTCTATACGAAGCCATGTTATAGTTGCTTCCTAAGACAGAGAAGAATTATTTCACGTTCAGAGCGCTTGCGAAAGCCGTTCTGATGATGCCTATTGGGCTGAAATACGTATAAACGGATGCGCAAGCTCCCTATACGTGAAATAAAATCTTAACTGTCTTTTCCTTGTCCTTTCTAATTATTTGTTTGTTATTATTTGACAGTCACAATTATCTGTTAACTCCAAATGATTCTAACAGATGTCGATACCTTTCGACTGGGTTGAGTAAGTAATCAATAGATGGCGCTGCTATGGTAAATCTACGAACGTGTCATATAAGCTACATTTTAACACCATAATTACTATCGTTGATTCTTGCCAAAATACGGTCGCAACAAAAAATCGCATTAGCAGTAGCATCGTCAGGCATTGAGGCTACTTTACTGGATGGTGGGCGAACAGCACATTCAACATTCAAGCTGCCATTGGACGTTCGTAATAAACCAGATGCAATGTGTAACATCAAAAAGAATAGTGGAATAACTGCAGTGTTGCGGAAGAGTTTTATAATAATTTGGGATGAGTGCACAATGGCACACAAATATTCACTTGAAGCATTAAACAGAACTATGCAAGATTTAAACAGCAATAATAAACTTTTCGGTGGTGCTATCTTACTTTTGTTTGGTGACTTCCGGCAGATCTTACCGGTTATACCTCGCTCTACTTTCGCGGATGAGATTAATGCATGTTTGAAACAATCATTCTTATGGCGAAGTGTTGAAACACTTCGATTGACCATAAATATGCGAGTACAATTGCAAAATGATCCATCAGCACAAATATTTTCCGAACAACTACTAGATATTGGGAACGGTAAAATAGAACTGCAACCAAATACGCAATGCATTAAACTACCAGACAATTTTTGCACTGTTGTTCAGGATAAAAATGATTTGATTCAGAGTATTTTCCCGGATATACAGAATAATTATTTAAATTATGAATGGCTTAGTCAACGGGCGATTTTGGCAGCCAAAAACGTTGATGTTGACGAAATTAACTTCCAGATACAACAGTTGTTACCAGGTGATCTGATGTTTTTTAAATCAATCGATACTGTTGTTGATGAAAATGAAAGTGTAAACTTTCCGATTGAATTTTTAAATTCATTAGATATCCCTGGAATGCCACCACATAATCTTCGATTAAAGATTGGTTCCCCTATTATTCTCCTCCGTAATTTGAATCCACCTCAATTATGTAACGGTACGCGTTTGGTCATCAAAAAGATCACCGGAAACATTCTTGAAGCAACCATTTTGGCTGGGAATTTTAAAGGAAAAGTGGTCCTGCTGCCACGTATTCCGATGATACCATCAGATTCTACCATATCCTTCAAAAGGCTACAGTTTCCAATTCGTTTAGCTTTCGCCATGTCTATAAATAAATCTCAAGGTCAAACAATGTCCATTTGTGGTTTAGATTTGGAAAATCCATGTTTTTCCATGATTTGAAAATCTATATTTGTGTTAGCTAAAGACAGGTTAACCAAAAACATTGTGCACCGATTGGTGTTAAATTAAATTGAAATTGAAAGTATTTATAATTCAAAAAAATAGATATTAATGTTTAAAAGTTTAAGACTGTCTGCCTTGCCTACCTCATTCATGAGTTTAAGCGTCACATGTTATTTACTGTATTATACTGTAATATACTTATATTTGTTATAAAATTAAATGGAAATAATAAATCTGATAAATTTTTATTTTGTACCTATTGATTACTGCTTAATATCAAGTGTAAGAACATTTTAATTAATTGTGTTCAACGTACTTCCCCTTCAAATCTCAATCCAGTGAATTTGTATACCAACATCAACATTTTCGTCTTTGTTCGTAAATAATTTCATTGTACTAAAGGGTTATAGTAGTAGAAAGTCAAATAAGGAGATAACCATATTTTTTTACAAGTACCATCTGTGTGAAAAAGCATATTGGACTCCGTGACTGATGTTCTCTTATTGTTCCTCTTAGATTGTTTACTATAATGTAATATAACAAAAACTTTAGCCACAGCAACGCGTGGCCGGGTCAGCTAGTTGTTTTATAGAAATAAAAAATGTTCAGAGATAAAAAGATTAGCCGAAATACAAAAATGAAAATCTACAACGACTATAAGACCAATAGTAGGTGGTATAGGCTGCAGAAACATTTACATTAACAGTAAGAAAACAAGAGCAATTGAAAGTTTTTGAGAGTAAGTGTACAAAAAGGGTATACATGTACATATGTGAAATTATGAAAATATCTTCAGTTAATGAGGACTGTAGTACATGGGACTGGTTCAAGTAAATTAGGATATGTGGTAAAAGGTTATACAGATTATAGCAAATTAAGTTTATACAAAGTCTTACCAATTTTTCTGCTGCACACACTCGCGGTATTGACAGGCTTACACTCGCGGTTGTTTTTCATATACGGAATCTGACCGAGTACCGGTTTCCGAACACGTGTTTGGCAGTACTAACACTGAGATCACGATAGAGCACATTTTGCGTCTGTACACGATTTAAAACAGTATTAAAGAGCAGGAGAAAGATAATTAGTTAGCGGCAGTCAACAGTAGAGAGAACACCCCTGTTACCAAACAACAGTAAACAGGGAAGAGAGAGCGTCCGTTCTCATCGATATACAAGAGAGTCAACAATCAAGAGGGAGTCTTTCTTCTTGCTATTTTGAAACTGTCTGTATTTCTAAAAGAGGGGAGGTTGAACTAGAATAGGAAGGGTTATCAAGGGTTGGACTTAGGTAATGATTGTAAAATTGTGGTAGAAGGATAGTTAATAATACAGCGAAAAAATGACATAATTTTTCGCATGTGAAAAAATTGAACAGGAAGATTATCAGAAAAATACTGGGACCAAAGAGGGAAAACAAAGAGAATGCAAGACAATGGAAGAATCACGAAATATAGTAAAGGAGAGGTAATAGACATAAATACAAGAAAACTTGTGTTTATTTGTTTATATAACAAATAAAAACAAATACAACTTTTACAGCACACAGCAATTCTATAAATAGAGAATGATGTGTAATGACGAGATCATATGTTAAAATTTTAGATTGTTTAGTCTAATAAAAAAAATAGGTATTTTCCATAGTTTTCTGTTTTTTGAAGTTCTGTATTAGGTACTCTGTAATAAGAATAAAATTTTACTTTAATTTGTTAGACAACTATAAGATACCTGTCAAAAGACACATGCAAATCTAATAATTATATTGGTCTTAGATTTAATTTTTACGTAATTACTTATGTGTTTAAATATATAATTATAAATTTTTTTGGTAAGCCTCTGCAAAATTGATAAGTGGAATATGATTTCGTTGAAAAGTTATCGTTAAGGGATTCGTTAAGTGCGATGTTGCCAAGTAATCACCTTCAATTAAAAATTGTTTTAGTATATACGCCTCATACTTGTAATTCCGAGAGTCCATGTTTCCACTTCGTATAGCAATATGGAGTAAATAAACGTTTTTAAAATTGGTATCGGATATCCAACGATAACGTAGAGTTTATTAGAAATCTTTTCATTCGTTGAAATGCGGACCTAGCATATTCTATACGAGCATGTATTTAGACCTCGTGGTCAAGATCGTTTGTTATCCAGCAACCAAGATACTGGAATCTTTGTACTGATTCCATATGTTTTTTATAGATACAAATATTAATGTCGACATTTGGTGCACGTGTAACAGCCATTACTTTTGTTTTATTTGTGTTTATATTTAGTCCTAAGCTATCTCCCTCTCTGGTTATGACATTCAAAAGTCGTTGTAAACCCTAAGCACTGTCTACAATAATGACGGTGTCGTCTACGTATCTTAAGTTGTTTACGTATTCTCCGTTGATTTTTATTCCTTCTTCAATATTTTCGAGGGTATGTGTAAATAGTTAGGTAAAATTATAGAAACCTGGTAATAATATAAAATTTTATTTATGATTTACATTTTGATAGGTACCCAAAAATTTTGAAACATATTAAAAAAGAAGCCGAATCTCGGTAAATACTTGCTATCGAAAAAGTACTAGGAGGCAAAAATGTTTTAAACATATTGTGTTTAACTAATGGAACCACAATAATAATTTAATTGGTATATACACAAACATTTGGGGGGATTTAATGGAACAAAACCTCTTAAAATTTTTATCGACTCCACAAATTTCACTGATATTTTTTTAAAGATGTTACTGCCATAAGAAAGCTGCATGTTCATTTTCAACAGTTTTCGATATACATGAAAATAATGCGTTACTTTAAGGTTTGGATATAATACAGAATTTAGAACAAAAAAGTTTTTTTCAGAAAACATTTTTTTCTAAAGTTTACCGTTTCCAAAAAAATTACATTGTTTTTCATATACCCGCATTTTTATGTTCAGAAAATTAAATAATCTGGCAGCGTTGTATGCAGTGAAAGAGCTGTCGAATAAAAACTCGTTTGTGACGGTCTTTAAGATAATCCAACCCTTGTTTGTTTACTATTCAAGATTGTTGACTTATAATATCTGCAAAATAATTATTTCTGGCTTTAATAATGTGACATTTGCTATTACCTGAATTAATTAAGGTTTTGGATTAAAGCTAAAGATCTAAATAAATTATTATTTTTACTTAAGAAGGTAAGTACTACGGTTTAATTCCTTAGAAGTATTATTTATTTATTAAGCTTTAAAGGTGTTTAATGCGAGGGGCTTTAACTGAATTAAATAATTTACAGTGGAAATTAAATACAACAGACAACGTTTAATAATTCTAATTTATTTTTTTACACTATGCTCGGACTATCAGTAATTTGTTTACTTGTATACTAAAATTAAAATAGATACTTGTACTTACTTGACAATAATTATTATAATAAACGTTCAAAGTAAACTCCACCTGCGCGAACATATGCATTGATACGACGAAACCAACTGTTAGTAATGCCCGAGTTAACTATATCGCACCTTGAAAACCATAGGGCAGTAACTGCAAAAATCATAATGTTGAGTTATGAGCTTTTCAATTTTTTTTAAACTTAATATTATTTACTGTTATTCCAAAAATTAAGCTACAAACCTGGTATTTAGCCAAATTGTCTTTAATTTTGCATATTTTTATATGCAGTAAGGAGTATGTGAAATTTATTTCAGCAAATAGGTGTTTTAGCACATACGGCCATATGGTTTTAAAATATATATCAATTTTGGAAAATGATGCTGTAAAAATTCATATCAAATAAAAGTTTTTTTATTTAAGATTGTACTTATTTATTACAATTTTTTGGTTTTAATACTTAATCAAAATCATGCATACTGTATTCTGTTTGTTCGGTTTCTACTGTTCCATTGTTCACATGCAAATCTTCATAAAACCTATGGTAGTGCTCTTGAATAACATTAGCCTTACACAGTGAGAGCAGATCTTGTTTTTTTAGATTGGATATTCCTGG
The DNA here is from genome assembly GCF_040954645.1 of Diabrotica undecimpunctata. NCBI lineage: Eukaryota > Metazoa > Arthropoda > Insecta > Coleoptera > Chrysomelidae > Diabrotica > Diabrotica undecimpunctata. The sequence continues at coordinate 125,627,124 of NC_092811.1, forward strand.
TGGATGTGAATATGCTTTACTTAGTTCCATATTAGCCACCAACCCTCGTTGTCTTCGCCTTATATTAATGGTTCTGAACTCTGTATCATTGTAGCTTGTCTTAACCTGAAACTTATTTTCAAGTGTCTTCTCCACCTTGATTATCTTAATCTCATTCCAGACGAACCGATTTCCTTCTTCGTCAATATTATAATTGTTCCACATTTCCTTACATAATTTTTTAAAGTCCAATATATCCGGTGTAGACATTTCATTAATTTTGTAAGGTTCACCTGTTTTTTTTTTTCGCTGTTTGAACTACTGTGACCCATTGCGCAGGCACATAAATTGGTCCTCCTTTTAATACCCTTTTTTTTGTTTCTCAATCAAAGAATACATGTTATCTCCCTCATTTTGGGAGTGACCTGTTATCAAAAATTTGTGGGTAATTTTAGGTATGTTCAATTTCTGTACTGCATAGAGATAAAGACAGACAATATACTTATTCTTATTTTGCCCACTGCAGTTATCTGAATATATTATTTCCTGTTATCTGGCTCAGAAATTGTAACAGACATAAGGCTATTTCGTTTGGACCACGATTAGCAATTCCGTCGAACCAAAGGTAGCAGTGTCCTGCATTTGTGGTCAGGTCAAAAATTGTGAAATTAAATGTTGATAATCTCCTTTTGCAATTAAATATGGAGACATCGCCTGAAGGTGTCGGTAATACGGCTTGTAAGTCAAAACAAGCAGTAATGCAAGTATTGGATTTTGCAGATTTTGAGTCATTTTCTTTTCTACTAAGTTCCACTTCTTGACGGTGAGTATTATAGGCTGCTTCTAATGTAGTTATCTAATGAATTTTTGTAACTTTCACATATCGAGCAGAGGTCTTTTTTGGGCTTAAAGAAACTTATATTAAATTCCATGTTAAATATGGTCCTAAACGTAGCGTAATTTCCGAATACCGAACCTTTTTCTTGCTAGCTAGAGTCTTGTCACCACTGACGAATTCTCTGGTAGTTTGTTTTCTTAAGTAGTGAGATTCCACTCTAGGAATGGATTCGATGTAACTCATTATGTTTTGTTTCACGACTTCGTCGATTCATCTTCCATTCTTGTGAGTTCCTCCTGTCTTGTTCGCTTATCTTTTGGGATAAACCCATCTACAGTACGACGTTGTATATTTGTTACAGTCTTGTCGTTTATTCCCTGTGTTGCAATAAAATTGTGCTTACACACTCTGTTTCTTTCCTTCCACTTCGCAGAAATAGGCATAGTTTGCTTCACGATTACTGTCTGGATTTACTCTTCTATATTTCACATTAGTTTTTCCATTCCATAGTTTTGCCATTAACATAATCCATTCCTGAATTGCGTAATTTCTTTCTTTTATTTTTGCCCCATTCCTCCGGTTGACATTTCCTCTTTCTACTTTTCTTTTGAGGGTTTATCTCCACACCACCTTTATTTTTAAGAGTATTAGAATCAGTAACACTATTCAGTCTTGCAAAAATTTCCTCATCTGTGTTGTTATCCGAAGGTGAATTCGATTTGGTTTGAGGGTGCCAGGTACCTACAATCGTCGTCACTGAGTTCTCCAAATAATGACTCGGATGAGCAAATTTCCTCATTATCACTTGATTTTGATGACGGTTGAATATCACTTGGATCGTTATAAACAGATATTTCATTTTGATCACCAATGTTGTATGATTTAATAACCGTGTTGGTGCCCTCATCTCGTTTCCTCAAGTATAGTAGTGATTAAATCAACTGTAATGTTCTTCGTTTCCACTGAGTCATACTGCAAGAAAAAAATTAACCGAAGGTAATAACAATTTTGATTTAAAGAACGTTATATTAGAGGAAGCGCATAAAATGCAATACAAAAAGAAGGCGTGTAAACTCCATCTCCTCACGTAATTGAGCGAGAGACGCGCGTGCTCCTCAGTGGCATAAATGGAAAAAAATTGTTATAAGTAGTTACCTTCTAATAGGGGATGTCAAATTCATGTGCTAAAAGTACTCGTGAAGTACTAGGCAAGCTGCTACTACGGGATGTTACGTTTAACTAAATTAAAAACGATTATTTACTCACAACACAACAGATAAAAGTAGTTACAGGCAATGTTACATTTTTGCCAGGTTTGAAAAACCATTTGGCATTAACTGCTAATATTGCCAGATAGATCTGAGTTTTTGTTCCTATTTTAGAACCATAGAGCAACAACTGCAGATAATGCCTGATGGTATAAAAAGATGAATAGATTTTTTACAAAAGCCATAATAAGGACGTATCTTTCTGGTGCCGAATTTAAAATTCGTTGCAGATGCTGCTAAATAGCATTAAAAAATAGATTTTTTTTTATTAGACTGCATTAAAAGGTCATTTTACGAAAAAATTGCAGATATTGCCATATGGTTTTCAAGGTGCGATATTATGTCGGATCGTTTCTGCAGCATTAACAATTCGTTTCCGTAATTTAGTTTATGTTTTGAAATTATCTGGTTTATCATAAAATAATGATTTCAGATGTTTCCAAAAATAAAAATCCAGTACATTGTATTCGGGACTTGTTGGTGGCCACAGAATGGGTCTATCTTTATCAATCCAACGACGAGGATAAGAGGTGTCAAGAAATTTTTATGCTGGAACTCAATCGTGAAGAAACCACATTTCACGACGTGTTTGCGAAGGCACGTCTTCAAGAAGTACCGGTAAAATGTTTTGTAAAAAATTATAGTGGGCCTCTCCATTTAGTGTTCTGGGTAATTCATATAGTCCTGTCAAACGATTGTTAAATAAGGGTTCTTGTTACCCCATATGTGGCAATTATAAATATTATACACAATGTTTCTCGTGAAACATGATTCATCCGCATATAATACTTTAGATGGAAATTTAGTTTCTCTGGGGGTTTCTCTTATCTTGAAACCACCTACAAAATGTTAGTCTTCGAAAAAGATCACTTTGATGTAAATCTTGTACTCTCTGATTGTGGTATAAATGTAGTTGTTCCCGAAATGTTCTATGAACAACGTTTTTTGACATTCCTACCATTTTAGCCACCGTTCTTGTACTTACATTTGGATTATTTTTCACAGCATCTAACATATCACCTTCTACATTTAATTGACGAATACTTCTTGTTCTTCCGCAATTTTTTTCGATACAACAGAACCCGTTTTTAATAATCTTTGAGAAACATTCACAAAAGTTTGAGTATTAGGAGTTCGCCTTTCGAAATACCGATGCACGTGAGTTTGGACAGCTAAATTACTGTTACACCGCGCTTCTCCAGAAATAATCAACATTATCATGGTACTCACAAATCGAAAACATATTCGCGGTGACACTAAATACGATTGTTCCAAAAGATCGGCTTACCAAAGTTGTGACTGTCTACGTTTAGATTTTCGTACTGCGTGTGGTTGACAGATTTCTTTTTGCATACCAAAATGTGTTTTCGTTTTTTGGTCAAACGGCTGAATTTAGAAAAAAATGTTATAAGACTTTTTTGCTCTACATGGTGCCTTCTACCTTTTCCTTTAATGAATGCACGATTTTCGGGGACACCCTGTACTAACTTTTTTTATGTGTACATTTATACAAAAGTAAGTTAGATTACTTTCTACTTTCTAAAGCTCTGGAGAGATTAGGAAACGCCTAAAAGTCTTAATCTCGATGAAGGAAAAATCCGAATCTGCACCTCCACGTGGTAGAAGGTAAGCAACATCAATGTTGAAGGCTAACGTAGATAAGGACCGAGTGATTGCCGGTATAAGCAATCTCCTACTTACCGACTAACGGCTTCTCCTGCTTACCGTCGGATGACTCGGTAGGTAGTAGGGCAATCTTTTGTCCTGGAGCTGAGAAATCGACTTCAAAGGCGGAAGAACCAATAAATTGGTCAACGGCAAAAGAATGCAGAAGGCAAGGGGAAACCACTGCATTAAAGGTTTAACAGAATATCTCTAGTCATTTATCATGACAAATACGCAAAAAAATCAAACCGTTACTGATCATGCAATCCGGAAACCAAGATAAGGCAGGGAAGGAAAAGATAATGTAAAAGACAAGGCCTTCCAGGTCGATAGCAAGCCAAATCCTCGTTTAGATAATAAAATTCCACGTCTAAGAATACACAAATGTAGACCAATATGACTTGCAACGTGAAATGTAAGAAGCTTGTATCAGCCAGGAAAATTGGACAATTTAATATAAGAAATTACCAAAATGAAAATAAATATACTGGGTATAAATGACGTTGGAAAAACTGATAGTCGAGGGTAGAGTTGAAGAAAAGAGACCTAGGGGAAGATCTCCAAGCCATTGGATAGATCAAACAAAAATATTGATTAACCAAGGCTTACATGAAGCCGAACAACTAGCCAAGGATAGGGAAGAATGGAAGGAAATCGTGAAAAAACTGTAAAGGCCTGATGGTGTCACCACATCCCAAAAGGGATTAGGACTAAGAAGGAGGATAAGTGACATACAATGGCCAGACACCGGCAAACTTATAACCAAAAACGGCATGATGAATTATGCTGAAAACAACGATCCGGCTCATCGCTATGGAGTCGCAATCTTGTTAGACACAGAAACTAATAAATCAGTTATAAGCTTCACTTCTTACTCAGAGGGAGTGGTAATGGTTCAACTGAAGACAAACATACAACAAGTTAACTTAATTCAAGTATGCGCACCAACAGCGGATAAGGATGAAGAGGAGTTAAAAAATGTTTATATGGAGTTTGACACAATGTTAAGATCGTTTAAAAAAGAAGACATTACAATAGTAATGGGGGACTTTAATGCTAAACGAACGAAAGAGGGGATAGACTTGTGGATTTTTGTCAAAATGACCATTTTGCAATAATGAACATAATGGTCCAACTAACCAACAAAAGATTATACACTTCGAGATCTCCTGCGGACAACAAAGACCGCATAGTCAGAATTCAAATAAACTATCTATTAGTCAAAAATAGATACAAAAACTCAATTAAAGCAGTAAAAACATACCCTAGAGCAGATGATAACTCAGACCATAACCCGCTGATAGCTAGAATGCACATGAAACTCAAAAAAGATTGTAATACCTAACAATAAACCAACGTTTGAATATACAAAATTAAGAAAACGAGAAATAGATCAAAAAGTGATCCAAAAAGTCAACTCAAATCTTACAGAAGTAGGAGAAGAAATCTTAGCATTAATGGAAGAGAGGAGAAAAGCCAAAGGCATAATGAAACTATTCGACGATGATTATAGAATTAGTGATTAGAAATAATATAAATTAGAACAGGCAATTTCAAAATGCAAAGATCGCAAAATCAGTAGGCCCAGATCAGATACCCACTGAGCTAATTAAATGCATTGACGAAGAAACACTGCATATACTTTAAGATCTATTCAACAAAGTATCTACAACAGGATTAATACCCGAAGATTGGTTGTTGTCCACGTTTGTAACACTACCAAAGTCAGTCAATGCGACATAATGCTCCCAGTACAAAACAATTTCCGTAATAAGCTACACAATTAAGATATTGTAACTTTATAAACGTCACATCTCTATTAATTTATATTTTAATAATTATTTCATTTTAATTTCTTTATTGATTTATTAATTTCTTTATCTTCAGTTTAATTTTTACCATTTTGTATTTTACAAAATAGTTGGCGCCCTCTGTTTTTCTCTTCTTTCTATGTCTTCCTTTTCTCTCTCTTTCTGTCCCCTAGAATAAATATTCGCCCTCTCTCTTTTTCTTGGCAGACTATTCTGTTTAGTGTTGACAGAGAAGCTGGTTTCATGATATATATAGCAACATCCTATGACATCTGTGCTAACTTCATTCAGTCTCCCACTTTCTGTCAGAACAACTTTTCTGTAGTGGGATTATTTTTTGCCTCTTTTTGAAATTTATAAAAGAAGGCAAGGAAAAATCTTGAACAAAATAAGATTCGCAGACGACACCGCTGTTTTTACAGACAGTCTAGAAGCAATGCAACGCTTAGTAAATAGATTACATCAAGTCAGTATAAAATAAGGACTACAAATAAACGTTAAGAAAACCAAGTGCATGATTATTTCTAAGCAACATACAGTAGGAAGGCTAGACATCGAGGGAAAACAACTAGAAAGAGTGAAAAACTACAAGTATCTGGGAACCTGGAGCTGAGGATAAGAGCTTTAAGATGCTACGTGTTCTAGACTTTGTTGTATGGAATGGAAAGCTGGACACTAAAAGTGAATAATATAAAGAAGTTAAAATCATTTGACATGTGGTGCTATAGAAGGATTTTGAAAATACCATGGACCCAAGAGAGTAGTATAGTTGCAGTTCAGTAGATCTTTTCAGAGCTGCCGCCAATAAGGTACGGATAGCTGTGATGATAGCCAACCTCCGATAGGAGACAGAACTACAAGAAGAAGATACATATATGCATAAATATGAATGTTTGGAGTTGGTGGATAATTAAGAATGACTTTCTCCACAACTTCTTCAACTATTGAAGAAATAAATGATAGCTTTGTATTTCATATCATCTATGTAATTAAAAAATGGTGTTTGGAAAACAGCTTAAGGTCTGAAGACCGAAATCCCAGATTAAGTGTCTATATTTACAGCTTTAATACTTATCTCTCATCCACTCTACATTATGAATAGGTTCCCAAATATGCTAATATAAATAAAAAAAAGTATAAAGGATGATTGCCTTTCGAAATTGTTCCATAACAAGATAAGTATGGTAGTATATCAAGCTCCCAAAATGTTTCCGGCTCCTTTACTATAGGCCAAAAACCAATTTCGTCCCAAATATACTTTTTTCGTTATCCGTGAAGAAGAAATGAATACATGATATCCTAATAGATTTCTCTCAATGCTCACCGATCGTTTGACCTGACATTCGCTCTAATATTTACTGTTATTGGGGCAACAGTTATGAAAATATTGATTGAAAAAGTCGTTTGGAAAATACGAGTTACGTGAGATGAAATCCGTAAGGAGTTGATAACACACAAACACAAAAACAGGTATAACGACGAGCTTCCAGAATATATGTGATCAAGATAAAGTTTGGTCTTTACGTAACTTATCCAATTTTCCCATTTACTGCCTACAGGAAACTTTAATAACGAAATAGATATTGCCTAACTGGCTTTATTAGATACCTCAAAATAAAATTATGTTCTATATATAAACACACATACACACACACATATATATATATATATATATATATATATATATATATATATATATATATATATATATATATACATATATATATATATACACAGTGTAGGTAAAAGTTTATGGTTGGGATGGTAAAATTTAACAAAATATCTAACACAGATATAAAATCATATTTTCGGCGAATAGACAAAGATAACAATCATATTTCCGTTCCAATCTCCGTTCGAAATTTTGTGGGTAATATCATCAGACAAATACATGTCGACTTCTTTTATATCTTTCGATACAGGTTTATGTTTAGATGAGTCATGTGCAATTAATTTATCAAAAATACACTATAGACTTAAGTCATCTGTATCAGTTTCTTTTTCTTGTACTGGTGGATTTTCACTAGTAAAATCTTCTTTTTCTTTTTTTATAGAAGTAACCAGGTTCTTAACTCTTTCTTTTGTTTTTTATAACTAGGTATTCTGATTAATGAATGAAATTCGATTTACGATTGATCTGCATTTTCGATTTCAAATCTTTATTGATAGTTCGTTAAAGGATTTATTTATTGTAAATATTTAATAAAGAATTATTTTTTTTAGTCAAAATTATTGACCTAGTATAAGAATAATAATTTTATTTTCAAAAAATGCACATTTGTAGAAGATGCAGCTTTTATGGTCCGCTTTCTGAATATTGCAATGATTGAAACTTCTCCTGACGCATTTTTGTCCGTTTCGACTACTTCTACTACAAGTACTGACATACTGCCACCGCCACCCAAGCGTTAAAAGGTGATGGATACTTCCATTAATAAAAATATTAGTTTAGAACAAAAGAAACAAATAGATATGGATTTACTAAACCTATGCAAAGACTCGTTTCATCCGTTTTCCATAGTTGAGGAACGAGCTTTTAAAAAGTTTGCAGGGTGGATTCCTGGATATAAACCGCCAACAAGAAAAACTTGTTCATTACGTCAGGTTCATTACTTCAGGAATGTTATATCAAAACTGAGCAAATTATTAGATCACAAGTTGTTAAAGAAGTAGAAAATATCTGCCTTACTACTGACCTCTGGACATATGGAGTAACTGAGAGTTACATCGCATTAACAGGACAATATTTAACCGAAAATTTAGAATTTAAAACGGTTTTATTAGGCTGCTGCCATTTTTCTGGAATCCATAATTCAGAAAACATCGCTTTTGAAATTAGTGAAATTATTAATCAGTGGGGTCTAAAACAAAAAGTAAATTTTACAGTAACTGATAATGCCCTCAAATATGGTCAAAGCTATTAAAGATGTTTTGGAATGAAAACATTTAAATTGTTTTGCTCATACATTAAATTTATTAGTGGAGGACGCACTTAAATGCTGTCATGTAGAAATAGATAAAATAAAAAGTCTTTTTTTGGACAATTCGGCAAAAAACACATTTCAAAAAAAGTACCTTATCTTCAGAAAGGCTTTTAAAGTATCAATTACAACATAACAAAGTTCCCAAACGGCCAATCCAAGACATGGAAACTAGGTAGAACTTCACCTATTACATGTTAAAAAGAATAACCGAGTTAGAAGAGGCAATCCGTTCCATATTGGTATTCGTTAATACAGACTTAGACTTAGACCACATCTAAATAATGAAGACTGGATTATTTGTTCTCAACTTTCCCAAATTTTACTGCCTTTTAAAGAAATAACAAGTACAATGAGTGGCCAAAAATACTTGAAGGGTAGTTCAGTGATTGTTATGGTACGCTGCCTGCAAGAATCTTGCAATAAAATTTTAGCAAATGGTAACCTTACATCCATAGTATCCGACGTAGTACAATTACTAATATCGGGTTGTATTGTTTAGTTTATTTTTCAAGTTATAATAAATATATCCTTCATTAGTTTGTTTCACTTCAATAAATATTGTGTATAAACGATAATAGCCATTATGTTTGTTTATGTAGGTACTCTCTTACTTAAAACTACTGTTAAACAATCATAGTAACTTGTTTACGAAAATCGGTTTACGATAAAAACTTTAAAGACCCACCTCTACTCGTTACCTCTGTCCTTACTTTGATTCGGTGCTTTGACGAATCGAGAGATCGGGAAACGAGACGTTGCCAAATAATTTTGTATGAAGAATATTTTATTGTGGCATCATATGCAGTTTATTATTTTTAATGGGAATAAGGCACAATGTGACTTTAAAATAAGCTTATTTTGATGTTTAGATTTTTAATTCGGAAATCGTACTTAAAATACAAAACATTAATAAATTTTATTTATATAAAACGATTTCCGAAGTGGAAATCAAAATGTTATATTACATTTATTGTAAAGTAAAATTGTGGCATATTCCCAATAAAAAACAGTAAGCTGCCATTTAAATCAATTTCGCCCAAATTTGATTATCTTAGAACATTGGTCGAATGCTAAAAAGACGACAGGTCAAATAAAACCAATAAGTTTGGCAACGTTAAATTTCCCCTTTTTTATTATTTCAACTCATTCATTTTCGGCGATATAATATACCTCTCTCTTTTTAAACAGGTGTTTCTCACTCCATCTCACGTAAGGTCCATACCGACCATAAACTTTTACCTATACTGTATATACATATATAGGGGAGAAGTGGGAGGTGTGGGACACTTTTTGAATAATATATTTTTTTAATTATTTATTTGCTCCTCGTGAAATATTAATGCTAGGATATGTTAGATAACCCTTTGGCTCACTCAATTTTAAAAAAATGGCTGATATAAGTATTTTTTAAAATGAAGTATGGTGGATAGTGTGAGGAGATGCAAATGTCTTATACCACCCATACCACTGGGAAGAGTGGGACACAACTAGGGAGGTCCAGAACAGGATGTAATAAATGTTTTTTTTTTCAACACAATAGAAACTCTTCTTTACTGTACATTTTATTTTGACAATTTAACCGGAAATACAAACAATGATTTTACTCTCCCTGTACCTCCAGATGATATTGGTGCAGTCAATTTAAGCAATATATCCTGTTTCTCAATAACACTATTGTCCCCCACATTCTGAAATTAAAATTTCCAGATTCCTCCTTTTTAACACATGAATTGAACTTCAACTTCATCAAATGAATCACACTTCAATACTATCCCAACATAATAAACAACAGACTGTTTAGTACAAAATTTAATGACCACAAAATCGTCAGTCTTAAAATTCACACAACTATTATTCCAATCTATTTCATCCTCCTCAGAACTCAGAATATGATTTCATCTCCGTTGTAAACTCTGCTAGGATCAGAAAATAGTTCTCTTCCATTAAATATTCTTGTATATTATTAAACCACTTTCTGATATCATTTTCTGACACTTTTCCACTGGCATTGTTTACAGCTTCAGGAATTCTATTTGTTAAATTAGGGTGTCTTCTTAAAAACGATTGATACCAATGATCCCCATTAAGACTGTTTTTAAATGGATTTGGTCAGGGGTTCTCATCCAAAAATGACTTAATAGAAGCTTGGATGTCCTCTTTTCTTTTCGGAAACCCTTTTCTGTGATAACCTACTACCCATTTTTCTAATACAGTTTCTTCTGAAATACTTAAATAAGTATTTGGACCATGTGCTACTTTTTTCTAAATTGCAGAGTAGCTCTGGGTATCCCATATTTAACTGCCGCCGTCGCCTTTGGCATGCCATTAATTATTTCCCGTAAAGCTTCTTGAAGAATTTCTTCATTATATTTTTTTGTATATCTGCTTTTTTTTGTACTTTAGGCATTTTGTTCCCTGAAATTAAAGGTGCCAATCATTAAATGTAAATAAATACCTCGGCTACCTAATTATTGGCAGCACTTTTAATCACTAGCATTTGCTATAATATGACATCAAATTGTTGGAATTAATAAAAATAATTATGCTTATGTAGAAATAAAGCACAAAAACGAGAAAACGGTACTATGTAATCTAGAGATTAACCTGATATATCATTCTAGTTATCACAGCCAATATTACAATAATTATAAACTTACCTTTAACACCGATGATGCCTTACTGAAATCAGGTAAAATGTAAGGATAACTTAACGTCTAATCTTTACTCTCGAATAGTTGGCGGGATATTGACGATTATAGTATTCTATGCCCTACCATATATAATAGATGTTGCCAGATCAGTATAAAAGTGGAAGTCAGTACTTACACTGAATTGCTCCTTAATTATTTAAAAATAAAGTGTCCACTGCCAATAATTGGGCTAGTGCCAACAATTGGTTGGTTTACCCCAAGGACACTAAACACAGATAGGATTGATTTTGTCCTATGCTCTAATGTAAGAAATGCGTTGTGTTGAGTGTGACGTAGGCGTGGGGATTCGTGGTTGACATTTCTTATTGTTTTATATAGAATATTTGTGCCTGCTGCCAATTTTTTTGTTGTACTAGCCATTTAACGGCCTTATAAGACTATTTAATTATTGTTTCTATATCAATTTACTTGTATAAACAAAATGGGTGGTAATAGATGTGCCATATATGGTTGTGACAATAATTTTAAGAGTGTGAAAACCAAGAATATGCCTGTTATTTTTCACAGTTTTCCAAAAGGAAAGGATTTAGTGTCGAAAACTATAAGGGCTGAATGGGTTAACCGATGTAGAAGAGCTGATAATTTTAATCCTTATTCTAGTAGAATATGCTCTGTTCATTTTACAAACAATGACTATGAAAGAGATCTTCAAAATGAATTATTAGGTAAAATAAAAAAGCAATAAAATGCCTATAAAATTTTTTTAACATAACTTATTTTAGGTTTACCTACTAAACGCCTTTTAAAGAAAACTGCAGTTCCAACACTTTGTTTATATAAACATACCTTTGACACACCTTCTGTCTCTACTCGCGAAGGTAGATTAGATGTTAGAAACCGAAAGCAACTTGTAGCAGAAATTACAAAGATTGATTCAAATATTTTGAATATTGCATCTAATCAACATGAACATACTATTCCTGAATTAAAATAATTTTTGAACAAGCTGGTGACAATATAAATTTAAAGCCTGAGGTAGATTATGAAGCAAAATACAACTAATTATTAAACAAGTATGAAAAATTAATAGCTGATCATTCCAATTTGAAGAAAAAGGGTCAAATGAAAATAAAAAGTTTAACAAGTCTGATGAGGTATTCCAAAGCAAAAAATATGAATGTTCAGAAAAAATCAAAAAAATCTGAAATTTTTGCTGAAATTTTGTTAAATAAAGTGTTAACCACAAACCAAATTGCACTTTTTTCTGAGTGTGGATCAATATATTAGTCCAAAAGTATTCCAAAAAGCCAATCTTAAAATTCCTCAAGAAAAAATAGAAGAACCTGATGTACCTAACAATAGTAGTTCTTTCTCTTCCCAAGAATCATCTTCTAATCAGTCTGCCACCTCATATTGTGTTGTCAGTGATTTGCAGGAAACTACAGAAAATGCCTTAGAATACATCGCTGGGTATTTAGCAAAAAAATTTAAGGATAGTTTACCTGATTTTGGTAATTTCACATACAAAGTTAGTGAACGTAGTTATAGTTTACCATCATGGGTGCAGCAACTCTCTTATGGAGGTTTTATCAAGCCTACAGATGAGTGGTTCATAAAAGTAAAATTATGGAATAAATATTATGAAAAATATATTGATACCCATAGGAAAAATAATGGAGTTGTTGGAAACATTTCAAAAAGGATTTTAAAAAAAGAAAAAGTGTTGCCATATGCGCTTACTAAAAACTTTTGTAAACTTAGTTTGTTAAACTTAGAACAATAATTAGAATAAATTATAGAAATTTAAAATTCAAGGAAGCTGAAAATTTGAAGCAAAAATACCTATTTATTCGTGTTGGATTCAACTTTGTAGGTCAAAAATTAGAAAATTAAATAAAATTGTTCGGTAGGGAATGTTTCTAAAGTTTCCTAGTATTGTATACTGTTTAGTTTTACCTACCTATGTATGTTTATGAAATAAATGGTTTAGTATTGACTAGTTTTATTGATCATCAAATGTTTTTGGATATTAATTTGTGCTCTGACTACGTAAGTAAAACACGGATTTATAGATTTTATTTACCAGAAATATTTAATTTGAGAGTAAACTGACATTTATTAATTTAAGTATAACACTAGTAAATGCATTCATTTCGAAAATAAATTTTATTTCCCATGTAAAACAGATCATTAAGAATTTATAAGTCTGAATGTCTTAGGTAGGTACTGTTAAAAATCTGATTATCTGCCATCTATTTACAAAAACAAAACGTTACTAGTAACAATAAGGTCGATAATTGCTTGTCATCCCCACACCTACGTCACAGCCGCGTGTTGCTGTTGCAGTGACAGACAAATTTGGGCGATGGAAGTATCCTATGTAGTCAACCGTTCTTGGGTTTACCCTTTCAAAAACCAAGAAACAAAAAACTTTTTATTAAAGTTTTATCACGTTTTTATCAAGTTTTTATTAAGTCGTATTATTTAATTTAAATTATTTATAAAATTTTCTAGAATAATGTTTACTTTCTTGTTTTACCACAGGTCATCAGCAGAATTTTGTTTAGTTTTCAATTATAATTATTTTTCCTTAGAATAAGTACCAGTTTAGGCAATCTCAATTACGCTTAAGTGCAATAATGGTTGCCTACTATCCAATATTTATAAATGACTAATAATAATTTTAAATGGCTAGTAATTATTTCCAATTGCATATTTTCAACATAATTATTTGAAAGCCAATAAAATTAATTGTTATGCAGTTGTAATACCTGAATTTTTGTTGAATTAAAGATCTGGTTATTTTAATTCTGTATTTTAATCTATTGCTTGGTTTTCACTGAAGTAGCTGACAGCGCTCCGGAACGGGAGATTTAGGAACTAAATCTGAATCTGTCTATACAACCACCACCAAGGGACCAGGTTACTGTTGTCCTACAATTAGAAATTTGCACGTGTACATATATGCAAAAAATGTTGTATAACAGCTTTATCTTTGTTTCTTTATTTGTCATGATCTATTTGAGACTGATTTTGTATATTTTATACCGGATAAGTTGGTTTTCTATCTTCTATGCGGAATCAATCTATCCCAATCAAAGAATTCGGACCTTTCGCTCTGAGATCATACAGAAACTGCTCATATTCTTTAAAACTAATTATTTTTATAGGTAACACAGTCTTCCCTTTTGTTTTTATACAGCTGATATTTAATTACCTATTTAACTGGAATTATATCTATCAAATAACCAATAGTGTTCCTCTGTGCTTCTTAAATGCTTTTGATTATTATTAATTTAGTACTATTTCTTTTATCTATAAAAGACTGACATACAAGTTACACCTTAACAAGCTTGCTATTACCCTATGGAAATAAACTTAGGTTGTTCCGGATATTTTCATACAAACAGAGCTGGATCTTTTACACATTCTTGCCTAAATGTTATAAAAACACATTCCAAGCAGATATCTTAGTATAGTCTTCTCTTGTGCACAATACCTAACGTTTCATTCTTAAATGAGCTTAAAATGTGAAAATATGTTGAGTGGTCATAGAAATTAGCAGCAAGGACCTTATACCTACTCTTTGCCTTTACTTTTTGTTCAAGAAAAATATAAAGGGCATGATCACAAATTAAAATTACAGTATGTAAGAACTGCTCCTTGAATATTTAATTCTTCAGAAGATACCTGCAAGAACAACTTATTTGCAATACATTAATATCTTCAATATAAGAACAAATAATCTTTTTATTCACGTGAAAGTAAAGAATTCATTAGAATAAGTCGTTCATGTTATTCTTATTCTTTTAAATCTCATAAAATAATTTGGTTTTGTTTCTGATGTGTTCTTGAACAATAAATTGTTCACATAGAGGAGTATTGAGTAAGTAGGTACCTATGTGTGAAGTAGCTTTTTATTAAGAATTATACTTTCCCTGTTCATTTCTTATATATCTTGATAATTTTATAAATATACAATTGGTTGTAACATTCGTATTTTACTTGAATTGCTGATCAATTTGTAATACTTCTTTAGAATTATTTTTCCTTATAATAACGAATTTCAGCAATCAAAATTACACACTTCTGTAATACTGGTTGTCTGAACTGGCCATTGGTAAATATTTTTAAAGAGTTTTAAAATTATATGCATACATAAATAGTATATATTATTATGAATTACACATTTTCAATTTGAAAACGAAAATATTTTGTACGGCCAGTCGTCGTACCAGGGTTTTTTTTGTTGCATTAGAGATATTTTTATGTTAACTTTTATTAACATAACTCCGCTCATGGCTGTCCGCTACTAGAGAAATCGATTGTATTCGAATCGAAAGTGACAGACAGCGCACTGAGGTGGTTATTAAATGGTAACCGGAGGAACTAAAATTGGGACTGCCTATTCAACCAAAGGGCCGGCTGACGTCGACATATCCAGAGAAATTATGTTGCCCAACAGCTTTATTGTTCTTTGTTTCGTTATAATTTATTTAAGCCTAATTTTGTATCCATATTTTGATGTATCCAATCATATTCGCTTTTGAATTGACCAACACGAATATTGAAAAATATTCTGTACAAAACATAATGCATTCCTTGAGATGTAATGGGATAATCAGAAGAAATTGTAGTCTAAATGCTTCAAAAGACTAGAGCTTTGACCAATTCCTTTTACATTTTATACAAAAATAACTCTATTTTATAATATGCATTTCTAATTTCTTTTATTTTATTTACAGGTACAGAGGCAGCGTGCCTTCACGTAGTTTCAAATTTTTATAAGCTAATTTTTTTAACGATAAAGCTCATTTTTGGTCGAATTTAATTTTTTTTTATTTTTTGACGTCATTTTACAGAATTAATATTTAATTATGGAAAAAAATGTATAAAACATTTTTTGTAGGACATTTTCCATATTTTCTGATGTGCCTAATTAGAAAACTCAAAGAGATTTCTTTCACAGTTTCTATTTTTTATTATCATTTTGAGGACAATGTATGTATATACAAATGCAAGTATATGAATATAAATGAGGCTATGGGTGCAATAACGGACTAGCCCCAATATTAATAAGTGTTAGAATATGAGTTTGAAAAAAGTAAAAATTGGATAATCCAATATAGCCTTTATTGTGGGTTGGTCCACTTTGCATATAAAATATTTTTAGTTAGTGAATGGATTATCCCACAAAATAATACACTCGATATTGCATCAAAGACCTTATTACCACAGAATGAGTATAAAAACATTAGAAGTTAGAATGTCTAAATCTCTTCATCGTCAAGTGGGAATATTACTTCACCTCCGGCTGCTTAAGCCTAAGATCTCAGGTTTTTATAAAATTCATGGTGTATAGGGGGTATCAATTGCATTAACTGAAGGTTTTTTTAGTTTCATTAATGGTATTACCATTTGGACACAGAAGTGGCAATTCCATTGTATTCTTGAAAACAGATTTCCTTTTATTAAGCTCCACTTCTTCTTCTTCATGTACAATGTCCTTTCAGAACGTTGGTTACCATCATAGCTATCTTAATTTTATTCACTGCCACACTAAATAGCATGCTTGTATCAACACCATACCAATCTCGTCAAGTTCTTCAACCATGTTCTTCCCTACAATGTTCAAACAGCGTCCTTTGCCGACTTTAGCGTTAAAATCTCCGAGGACTATGGTATTTTCTGCTGCTTTGACAAGATCTAGAGCGTTAGTAAGATCTTTGTAAAATGCTTCTAATTTATCTTCATCACTGGATGATGTTGGGGCATAGACCTAAATTACATTGGTAATGAACGGCTTTGAACTAAATTTCACTAGCATTACTCTGTCAGATATGGGAATATAAGTTAATATTGATTGAGCTTAGTGTTTTGTTACTACGATTGCAACTCCATTATAGTGATTGGCATCGGTATTTCCGGCATGGTACACTTGATATCCATCTACGTCACATACTCCTGATCCCGGCCACCGCATTTAACTTATTCCGAGGATGCTGATTTGCATTTTTTTCATTTCTTTTATGGCATTATATATTTTACCTGACTCAAACATGCTTCTGACGTTCCATGTGGCTCCACTGTTTTAAAATAAACATCTTTATTGTTCGAATACTTATATTGATGAGTATTGGAAAAGTCTTTCCTAAACCTTAACCTTTGAATTTTAAGCCACTCTACCTTGGTTTTTTATTCGGAAACTTTTCTGTTGGTTATATTACTTTTAAGCAATTTCGTAGAAAAAAATTGATTTGTCCATGTTTCTTACCGTGAACGGATTTTTCTTTCTAGAACTTTACGGAACTTATAACCGAACTTTATCACTGTATGCCAGTCTTGGGGTATAAATACATGTGGATGGGATTTCTTTTCTTTTTTTATTATACCAAAATCTTGGTCAGATGGCAATAAGAATGACCACTTACCAGAAACTTGTGGTTTATTTCTTCCACTGTAAAATCTGGAGATATAGTTATATATAGACTTCGGCAAATAGGCATATTGGATATTTCGCATATTGTGCATATTTTATGCAAATATTTCATATTTTGGCATATTTGTATAAAAGTTTGCATAAAGTGCATAAAAGTTCAGATTTTTATACTGTATTTGAAAATTTTTAAACATACCAATTTATTTCAATTCTTGTATAAAATTTTGTAGTCATTTTAATCAAGAAATGATCTAAGTACGTAATCTCTACAGGTATAAAACATTTACAATTTCAAAGAAGATCAATTTAAGTAGCCCTCAACATTCTTAGAAAATCTCGGTCACTGAGGCATTCAGTTATTGGATAATCGCTAAGGGTTCGCTCATTTGCATTTTATGATCTAATCCCCAAATCTATCTACAATTTATTGTATCTTAACAGCAGGTAAACGGCTAATAGTTTTGTTCCTAATTTAGGGATTTTCCAAAATCTCCCAGTTTATTGAATCAGGTACCTAAACATTTCTAATTTGATGCTCAGATTTGTAAATCATTTTTGTTTTGATATTCAAAGCGTAAACACTCGTTGTGCGTAACAAAAAGGAAGATTGTGATTTTATAATGCCTAAAACAACCAGTGCTTCAACTTGGATTAAACCTTATAAAGAGCTGTCTATGTATATGGGAAAAATCTACTGTTCAGTCTGTGGCAAAATTGTAAGTATCTAATATTTTCTATTAAATATCTAATATTTCATACATACAGGGTGTTTCCAAATGACACTTACAACGTTTGACTGTAGATACTTCTCGAAAAATTGAACAAAACGATATAGTTATTGAGGGGTCAAACTTATTTACTTTTCGAGATACAGGGTGTTAAAATTAAAAAAAATTAAATTCTTTTTGTTAATAACAACAATAACTTTAAAACCAATAAACGTATTTACTTGAAATTTAGTACTCGTAGGTTGTTTTTAAATGAAAAATAGCTTCCTTTAGTGAGAAAAAATTGTCCATGGTACAATACAATGGTGTGTATTTAGAAAAATTTTTCACCTTTACTTTTTTTTATGAAGTCAGCTATTCTAAAACACAATTATTTTTATTGTAATTGAATTAACAAAAAAAAACTTTTGTTGAATTTTAAAATAAGTTATATGATGTACTAATGGTTAGTAACAAAAACTAATTTGTGGATTAATACTGCATTTAAAACACTTAGCGAGTGTTTTTTTTTTCCAAACCAGTTATTTGATTAACCAAAAACACCTTGTATATTTTTATATTTTAAAGGTTGGGTTAAAATAAAGTTTTTATTTTTATTTATAGATAGCATGTGAGAAGAAATTTCAGATAGACCAACATGTGAGAACTGCTTCACACATTGCAAAAAAAGGAAAAATAGGAGGAAAACATCAAACTTCAATGGCTAAATGTTTCCAATCTACTTCAAAAAAATTAGATGAGCAAGAAACTTGTAATGAAGACTTGTGTCGCGCATTAGTGTCTGCAAACATACTGCTTTCAAAATTAGCAAATGTAAATTTTAGTTCGTTTCTAAAAAAATATTGCAAACTTAATGTTCCAAGTGATCGGTCTCTAAGAAGAAATAATGTGAACGGGCTATACTCGTCGGTGTTAATTAATATTAAGGAAGAAATTGCAGATAATTATTTTTACATATCTGTAGACGAAACCACTGATTACTCAAGAAAGTATATTGCTCATTTATTGATTGGTGTTCTTAAAGAAGATACCTTACCAAAATCTCATCTTATTTCATGCCAGCAACTTGAGAAAACAAATGCTTTAACAATTTCGCGTTTTATACAAGAAACATTAGCAACTTTTTTTCTTCCGACAACTATTCCTTCTAATAAATTACTGCTTATTTTATCGGATGCTGCTCCTTATATGGTGAAAGCAGGACAAAATTTAAAAATATTTTTCCCAGATTTAATACATGTTACTTGTGTAGCGTATGGATTAAACAGAGTTGCAGAGGAAATACGAAAAAAGTTTCCTCTTGTAAATACCATGATATCCAGTGTCAAAAAAGTATTTCTTAAATCTCCTATAAGAATTCAACTTTATAAAGAAATGCTACCTAACATTCCTCTTCCACCACAACCTATTTTAACGCAATGGGGAACATGGTTAGAAGCAGCTAATTTTTATGCAGATCATTTTGTTAAAATAAAGAACATAATTGATACGTTAACAGATGAAAGTTCCCAATCTCTTTTGGATTCTAAACAAACTTTTCAGAGTAACTTGCTTCATTAAGAACTTTCATTTATAAAATCAAATTTTAGTTTTGTTCAAAAAACAATTACTCAGTTAGAATCACCAAAACTGTCATTGTTCGAAAGTACAACATTAATAAAAGAATTTGCGTCATGTTGTCGGAACGTTAGAGGTAATATTGGAAAAGATATTTTAAAAAAATTTGAAGCTACTATGGAAAAAAATAAAGGTTACCATATTCTTTCTGAAGTAGTCAGTGTTCTAGCTGGAAATATTTCGGAAACAATTAATTTAGAACCAAATGTTTTGGTTAGTTTGAAAAATGCTCCCGTTACATCAGTTGATGTTGAACGAAGTTTTTCCATATATAAATATATGTACTCAGACAGAAGCCACAAGTTTTTGTTAGAAAATTTTGAACACCACTTGGTCATTTATTGTTACCATAATTCTAAATAAGTTTATTCATACTTAAAAATGATGTAGTTACTTAAAATAAATGTAAATCTTAATGAATAGTAGGAAATATTTAGTTATGTACACTTTTTTTTTTAATAAAATTGTTACTATTTTACGATTTTTTTATTTATTTGTATGCATATTTTGTAAAATATTTGCATATTTTCGGGTAAACACGTGCATATTTATGCGCATATTTTCTACATTTTTATTTGCATATTTTGCCGAAGTCTAGTTATATAATTGCATAATAATGACATTTTATTACTACGATTCTGGCCGCCACATTGGTCGGAATACAGAATAAGTCGTTTCGATTTTACGAAACTTTTTATGTAAAATAAATTGGAGGATCCTACCTCTTGAGAACCCCTAGAGGCGACCCCCACACAAATATAAATGAGTTGTTAGTTTCCATTTCGTGAATATTGAAGCAGTAGACCCATAATTTCCGCTTATAGTAACATATTCCTGCGGTAAGCACAGGTGTTGGTAAAGTCTTCATTATATCGAAACAGATGACCGACGCGTTCCTTTTTTTTGCCATTTCGTGTCTGTTTTTAGATAATCTCGAGCACTCTTCGCCTTTTTTTGACGAAGTTCTTTTTCAGTTTCGAGTTGATTAATTAATTCACTATTGGCTGCCTTTATTTTGACTTTAATAAGAGTCTCTCTTATAAGAGTCAGCAATTGGTGGATGAAAGTGTAAATTATATTCCTTGTTGAACGTTTCACGAAAAATAAAATAGAATAGGGGATAAAACAGAAAAAATATATTTAACAATAATTAAAAGTCACAATGACAATTTACAAAAAGATCCAAAAATATCAATCAAGAATGATAGAAAAACATTGGTTAGTTTGGTAACTAACAACACAGTGGACTAACCGCGCATGGTCCACTTTGCTTCCCTAAGATCCTATCAAATATGGAGTTCCAAAATTACTTTAGTTCAGCCATCTAGTAACAAATAGAAAAACGTGGATTGGTCCACTATGCAGTTGATAGATTTCAACTAGACAGTTACTATTCAACAATAAAATAAATTTTGAATCATTGTGGGTTGGTCTGTTATTGTACTCATAGCCCCAAATTTTAATATAAAATTAAATGAAATAACTATCAATATGCGAATAAATAATACTGGAAAAAAAAATGATTTTTTATTTATTTCCTTTGAATTTCCCAAACTTTTTGTCCGACATATAACTTTTTGCGTTACAAAATACAATTTGGACATAACAAAATTAAAATTACCATACAACAAACTGTTCCAGATGACTGAGAATATAAAAGAACTACAAACTTTACTAGATGTAATAAATAGTGAATGCATTCAAATGGGACATCAAAACAGATAAGACCAAATTTATGATAGTATCAAGGAGTCCAATAAATAATAAACAACTAACCCTTGGTGGACAGCAAATAGAGAAAGTGACAAAATATAAATATCTGGGAGCTTACATCAACACAGAATTAGATCCAGACCAAGAGATCAGGTTACGAATAGAAATGGCAAGGACAGCGGTCTTAAAATTCAAGTAATTGTCCTGTGACAAAAATCTGAATACTGCGCTAAGACTAAGGTTTGTTGAATGTTACGTCTGGTCCCAACTATTATACGGGGTAGAAACATGGACATTACAAGCGCAAATCGTTAAGAAGCTTGAAGCCTTTGAGCTTTGGATATACCGTAGAATATTGTTCTGAAGCTATTTCCTTGTGGCATTTTAAAGTATTATATTCCAATTCATTGGAAAAGAAAACAGGCGAAGACGTAGCAGATTCCCACAACACGAAATAGAAATAACAGATAGGGAAATGAGAACGGCCATAAAAGCAATCAAAAATAAGAAAGCACCGGGACCTGGAGGCATCTCACCTGAGCTTATAAAATACGGATCAAAAAAATTACACCGGATGATACAATGGATATTTCAGAAAGCCATAAATGGAGAACAGCTCCCAAAGGAATGGACGGAGGCATATATGACATCTATATTTAAGAAAGGAGATAGAAAATGATGCGAAAACTACAAAGGAATAAGCGTAATATCATCAATAGGAAGATTATATGGGAAGATACTGCGAGAAAAGATAGAGCAAGCGATAAAAGGCAAAATCGGGGAGGATCAGGCAGGCTTCACGGCAGGAAGATCAGGCATAGACCACATATACACACTGGAACAACTGTTGGAAAAGAAAAAAGCAAAAAATAGAGATATTCACTTGGCATTTGTGGACCTGAGAAAGGCGTATGACTCTGTACCAAGGTCAGAACTATGGGAGGCAATGTACAAATTAGAAATACAGACGGAGCTCATAGAAGCTACAAATGCTCTATATAAAGAAAATAAAGTGTCCATTAAAATGGGAACAAGAATCATAGGAGACTCTACCACAACAAAAGGGCTCCTGCAGGGTTGTTCCACATCTCCAACCCTATTCAAAATATACTTAGAAAAAGCTACATGGAAAAGAAAATGCGAAGGCATGGGAGTACCGGTACGGAACGAATACCTATATACGTTAAGCTTTGCAGACGATCAGGTAGTGATTGCACAAGACCAAGACGATCTCAGCTACATGATGAAGAAACTACAAGAAGAATATACCAAGGCTGGCCTAGATATTAACCTCGCGAAAACAGAGTACCTATCTACAAGTGAAGAAGACATAGAAGATCTACAGATTGATGACAACGTAACAATCAAAGGAAAGGATAAATTCAAATACCTGGGTGTTATAATCACGAAAAAGGCAACAACAGAGGAAGAAATTACTCAAAGATTAGGACAAACAAGAACAGCAATCCGACAACTTAACTCAGTATGGTGGGATAGACACCTACCTAAATATGAAGACAAAAACGCAGATTTATAAAACATTAGTGCGAAGTATTATGACATATGGGGCTGAAAATTGGATCATAAACAAGAAAAACAGCAGTAAGATAGTAGCAATAGAGATGGAATGCCTGCGAAGATGCTGCAGAGTAACAAGAATGGATAGGAGAAGTAATGACGAAATAAAGCAAAGAACATCAATAGAAACAGACATACTAACATGTATAGAACAAAAAAGATTAAAGTGGTATGGATATGTAAGAAGAACTAGCGACAGCAGATGGATAAAGAGAATAACCGAATGGAGCCCCATAGGAAGAAGGAAAAGAGGACGACCCCGAAAATCCTGGAGGAACGAAGTAGACGACGCCATGAGTAAGAGAGGCCTAAACGATGGAGAATAGAACAACAGAGAGAGATGGAAACGGTTGAGCGAGGGAAGGCAGTGAATACTGTAGAATCCCTAAATATATATATATATATATATATATATATATATATATATATTTTAAAGTAATTACTATTTAAATGGGAATAAGCCACAATTAAAGGTTAAAGTACGTTTATTGACGTTTCAATTTCCACTTCGGAAATCGTTCTCAAAATACAAACACTAATGTTTGTATTTTGAGAACGATTTCCAAAGTGGAAATTGAAACGTCAATAAACGTACTTTAACCTTTAATTGTGGCTTATTCCGATTTAAATAGTAAATACCGTAGAGTGTTGAGAATGATGCAGTGCTGAGAAGGATGGGTCGAGACAAAAAATTGTTGAGAACAATAAAAGTACGCAAGACTGCATACCTTGGACACATACTGAGGAATGATAAATATAGTGTTCTGCAGGTCATCATGCAGGGCAAAGTCGATGGCAAAGACGGAATAGGTAGAAAGAGGAACAATGCGATTTTACGAAATAACAGGAAACAATATATTTTAAAGCAAAGTCGTTTGAATATACCATTAAATTAGATCATATTATAGTACAGTAAAAGACTAAATAAAAGCAGAAAAAAATGTAAAAATATGAAAATGAATACTACATACTTTCCCAAACAATAACACATATATTTATTGTATGCCTAAAATTTAGCAAATGTTAAATATTATGAAGAACACCAATGAAGTTTACTGTGCCTTTTACTACTACGAAAGCTTTTCTGCGAATTCCGTTAATCGTTTAGAGGTGTAAGTTAGTTGAATGTACTGTAGCACCTGGGCGGCATAATATTAGCTGCGACCGTTGGAGTTAATGTCATTTTAAGACAATTAAAAATTTTGATCTTAACACGTTTTAATATCAAATTGGCCTGGTAGTTGAAATCAGTACGGTAATAAATTGAAGGGGTGAGTGGATGAAGGAAGTAAGTAACAAGAGTAAGTTTTTGAGAAATTTAACTCCAAAGTTTTATTGCTGGAACTTTTTTATTAATCGATTTTTTAAACCGATTTTTTTTATTCTCACAGGTAGGATATGTATAAATTTTATTGTAAAAACAAAAATCCCCCCGATTTTTAAAAACTGATTTGAAAAATATATATTTGTATTTACCTCTTTTATCCAAAAACTTTTTTGTGTTAGAAATTATGTCTATGCCAAAATGAAGGGGGTATGTGGACTTACCTCCTTTATCTAGGATAAATATTTGCATTTTCTTTTGAATAAGAGCTATAACCAGAAAAAAAATAACATGGATGTCAGGTAAACACTTATATTTTTGGTTTTACAAAAGACTGACAAACACTGAATTTCTAAGCAGCTTTTGAATCAGTCTAAGGATATTGTATTACCTTCTTAAAAGTTTTGTTGCTCTATGATGGCTTCATAATACCACTTATCCCTTTCTGGAATGAAGCAAAGCTGTTCTTTTAGATTGTCTACCTTTTCTTTGCGTAAGGATCCAGTATTTTGGATATGACTTGGAATGTTGAATTCTTCAGGTAGAAGGGATGGGAAATTTTTCTGCTTGAGGATATATACCATTTTGAAAGGTGTGTAGTAATCGTAAGACTTCTTGAAAAGGTATGATCCAAAGATATCTACGCGAATCCACTGTATTCCAGTTTTGAAATTAACCTTTTCATTAAGAAGATCTTTTTTTCTATTCATTAGTTTCATGGTTTTCATAATATTTTCCGTGTCTCTAAAGTGATGTTGCATGTCTATCACCATATTTTTCTTGGTTGAAGAAACAATCACATCACGATATTTATCAGGGATGTAAATGTTTTAATGTTTCTTTAGTCGTTTCTTAATACGTCCAAATGCTCTATCTGAGTCTAAGTACGAGTGTCCTACCTTTGGAAACTTGTGCTCAATCGTTTTAAAGATGCCTTTGCCCACAAGATACTGAAACAAATATACCATCAAAAAATTTTTATTTTGCCCGGCACACGAGTCCGTCCACAAAACTAGATGATATTTTCCTTTGAAGGCTGGATTCACTTCGATTGTTCGTAGAAAACAACTAAAAATTTCCGAGCTACCTCTGGAAGCTTGATTTTCGGTCCATGTGCAGAAAACGGTTTTTTCCACATTTTTGGTTATTATGTGGATTTCTAAGTTGTAAAACCACATTTGTCTAAGATAAAAGGCTTTCGAGGTACTAAGCCTAGGTAGGGGTATAGTTTGCTTTAGATCCAATGTTACATACACAGTGTTCTCTGATTTGCTAGCAAATTCTCTATCTGCTTTTTGAGATTCAAACGCTGATTTGTAATTTTCAGCGTGCTCTTCATTACTTTTGCCAGAATCGCATGTGCTACATGTATCGCTTTTGGGATAACCAAAAGACAGATTAAATTCATTATTAAAAATGAATCGGTATGTAGCCTCTTTTATTTGAAATTTTTCATTTCTTCCGTCAGTTCGGCATTTGTCTAGGTAAAGTTTATGCATTCTAGGGATCGAAAGTTGCGGTGAAAGATATTTTTTGTGAATATTACAATGCCTGGAGTAGTGCGACTCTTCTGCTGGGAAACTGGAAATATGCTCAATGACGTAAGAAGCAACTTCAGCAGGGGTTTTGTTATGTCTGACTGCGTGTTTTCCCTTTTGTCCGGTTCAGGAGCATTTTTCCCTGATTTTATTGAAGTTTGGATTAGGTCAACCTTTTTCAAGCTGATTGCAAACAAGGAAATGAAAGCCCGTTTGCATACGGTAGTTTGCCGGCCACTACAAGTTACATTGTATTGGTAGGTGGCAGTTTTATGCTTTAATGCTCCAGTTTTCTTTCTCATTGGTTCCCTTTTTTTAATGCTCTTAAAAAGAAGGCAGTTTTTTGCATTTACATCTAGTTTGTAGTAGGAAGAAAATATTGATTCCCTTTCTTCTACAGTTATTGACTGAGAACACTTGCAGCGGCAATTTTCATTGCACAAAATTCCAGAGTTAACGGTTTTAGCGGGTTTTACTTGGCCTATTTTAGAAATGTAAGCCAGACCACTTTCTCTTCACTTGGCACGTTTTCGTGCTTTCCATTCTTTAATCTTTTTCTGTCTTTTTCTAGTTACTTTTACTTTTAGTAGAAATATTTTTTTCTTGGTTTTAGTGGGCCAATTAAGAGCCTCTTCATTTCCATTTTCAGGAAAAGCAACGATCTCATCATATGGAATTTATTTGTAGTTCAAAACTTTTTATTCTTTGTGGTATGGATGAAGGAAGTAAGTACTTTATCTTGTTACTTACCTCCTTCATTCACTAGATATTTAAAGTAGTATGGTCAATTACCTCCTTCTTACGCTGGCTATCTCAGTTATTTTAAATCATAGAAGGCTGGGGATAAGTGGAAAATTTAATTTAGCACTTACCACCTTCATCCATGCGGATAACTCATTTTCTTAAAAAATGTCACTTACTCCCTTCATCCACTCACCCCTTCAATTATTTTCTTGTCGCTTGTCAAAGTTAAATTTATGACAACATAAATTCCTATTGTTTATGATTATAAGAAAAATCCCATAAAAAATTTAAATATAACTTGCGGACCAACTCGACATCGAGTTTTTTAAATGAAATTTTTATTTTGCGAGAAAAATATACAATATATACAATGACCGGAAGTAAAAATATTTTTATCAATAACTCAAAAACTATAAATGATAATTTCGTGAACTTACATTTTTGAACTTTGAAATTCTACATACGGGGATCCACTTTGCCACTTAAAAATATGCGTCGTATTTTCTACAAGTGCGTTTGAGATAAGCAATAAGAAATTATTGTTATCGAAAGGATTAAGAAAACCCATTTTAATTATTTTAGATAAGAATATGGATTCAATCTTTACTTGTTTGATATTTCTAAACAGATATGGTTCAAAAATTCTCAGGGCTAATCGTGCTTCAATTTGAATTTATTCTACATTTAGAAGACTACAAAAAGCTATTGGAAATAAAAGATAAAATATATAAAAAATACACAATTTATTTAAATTAGCAATCACTCAAATCAAAAATATATACGTTAAAAAATACAAAAATTTATAACAACTTTGCTAATGCAAAAATTGAAATTTTAGACAATTTCTTTATCTATCTGATCAGATATTGCAAGAAACCTCCTAATGACACAATGGATTATTTATATGTACTATTATGCTTTCAATAATAACAGTTCAGATTGTTTTTATGCAATAAACTTTATATCAAATTATCGCAATGTTTTTTTATCTCTTTGATTGTCTAAGCTTATATGGAAATATGTACGAATCTCGATCCTAACAATTTACTTTTTATCTCTTTGTATACAGTTCTTTATACTGACTCTTTAAAATTCAAATATCAATCCTCGATCCAAATAAATAAACTGCTCGCCGTTGCTTTGAATAAAATTCCTTCAAAATTAGTAACCACAAGCTACCGAAATGTAGACTCTAACGTGTCTCTCTGTATATCTGAATCAGAGTATTCCAAACTTCCTTCAATCAAAATAAAAGGACTTACAAATTTCTCCAATGATGCTCTGCTTTCAAATCTGCTATGGTGTACCGGTCTTTTATCATTAAAACAAACTTTTCGATTCAAATTCCGGCTTTTTTCTCGGTTATTCCATTTACGATACAAACTTCTGTACAAGAACCCGATTTTTCTCCTACCACTCCATTTATCTCATCAGCCAACGCTTGGCGCTCTTATTCCCGCCATTAACTGTCTACCTCAGATTTTGCTATCTCATACTAGCAGAACAAACTTTTCCAAACATCCTCATTTCCAAGTAAAATTAAACAACCATAATATTCTTTCGAAATTCAAACATTCATCAATTTCTTCGATTTAACAACTCGATAAGTCAAGTACACACTTAACCTATACAAAAAAAAAACACGTTTTACTAGACTAAGCGTTCTTCAGGAATTCTTCAAATGATTAATTAGTTTGTTTACAACCGTAATATTAACTGATTTCGAACTATACTAAACAATTTTGAGTTGAAGTTTTGCGAAGCCTGACGTGGAAAGGTCGCACGACTTAGACCAGGGGTTCCCAAACTGGGAGGCGTGAGGACATGTCAGTCGGGCGCGAAACAAAATTCTAAATTGACCATGATGTTTGGAAAATTAACACAAACCACTGTAACATCTGACTTTACACATAAATTTGAAATCCAATGCTTGAACGAATGGAATGTGAGCCGTTCAATGTGGCAATAACGCGTTGCATGTGATAACTGAGCGTTTCCAAGCACTGCCTCCCTCATTTCCTTCCTCCAACAAACGCAGGCCAGATAACCGCAGCTAATCAATTAATTGTGACTTGTGACTCACTGTTTGAGATACATCGGCCTAGCCTGCACATATTTTTGCATTATAAAAGCATACGTGTTGTGAAATTTTAATTGTCGTAGTTGACTTTCATTGGTCGTTGATTTGAGTGAGAAAAGTTATTGTAGTCAAGATGAGCTCAGCAAAGAAACGCAAGTTTAATGATGATTATATCAAATATGGGTTTATTTGTATGCGTATAGATAATGTCGAACATCCTCAGTGTGTAATTTGCTATGAAGTATGAAGCAATGATGCAATGAGACCTAATCGTCTTAAAAGACATTTGTCATCAAAACATAACTTTTTTTAAGGACAAATCAAAAGAATTTTTGCTACAAAATCTGAAAATTTAAAACGCGTGAAGTTGGATGGTACTGGTTCTACGGCTCAGTCATCTGAAAAAGTGCTTGAGACTTCATATGAGCCATCACTTCCGATTGCTAAAGAAAAGAAGAGCCCTATTACTGGAGAGACACTTGTTAAACCGTGTTTGTTAAAGGCAGCTGATATTATTCTTGGAACGCAGAGTAAGCAAAAGTTATCTCAAATATCTCTTTCTGACAATACTGTGAAACGTAGCATTGATGATATGGCCGAAGACATACAAAACCAGGTAGTTGATGTATTAAAACAATCGCCATTTTTGCTATTCAGCTAGACGAGAGTACAGACATAGCACAATGTTCTCAGTTAATTCTTTATGTTCGGTATATTGAAAACGAAATAATGAAAGACGAACTACTCTTTTCTATGGAGTTGGAAACCACGACAAAAGCTATTGATGTTGTAAAAGCAGTGTCAGACTTTTTTGACAAACATAAACTGTCTTGGCAAAAACTAATGGATATATGTACGGATGACGCTCCTTCAATGCTTGGTTCTCGCTCAGGATTTGTACAATTAGTAAGAGAGAAAAATGCTGATGTGACTGGAATACAATTGTGTTATACATCGACAAGCCTTTGGAGCAAAAACTATTTCAAATGCACTGAATTCTGTCTTAAAGTTGTGTACTAAAGTAGTGAATTCCATAAAAAACTGTGCGTTGAATAGTCTACTGTTTAAAATTCTTTGTGAAGATTTAGGGAGTGATCACAAAACACTGCTATGTAGTTCATACAGAAGTACGATGGCTCTCAAAAGGAAAAATGTTGGCAAAATTATTTAACCTTCTAGATGAAGTAATCACATTCTTGAAACAGCAAAAGCAAAATGAACTAAGCGTGGCCTTCAAAAGCATTGTACCCAAGTAATATTGGCTTATTTGTCAGACATTTTTGACTCGTTAAACAGCCTTAACCTAAAACTGCAGGGTGAAGGCTCAAATATCGTTACTGATCGTGATGCGATCAAGATGTATATTGAAAAATTGCAACTTTGGAGGCGTAAAATATCAGCAAACCCCTGCAATTATTCGAGTTTCCCTAAAGTAGAGTCAATCTCATAAGAAACACGCTTCAAGGATATTTATGAAGGATCAAGTTTAAAAGTCCAAATATCAAACCATTTGGAGAGCCTAATTGAAGAGTTCCAGAGATACTTCCCAAACAGTTGTGACGATAGTATTTTCAGAATGACAATTGACCCATTCCATGTCAACATAGACTCCCTGACTGAATGACTTCAAGAAGATGCTTTGCAAATAAAACATGATTCCTCTGCAAAATACAACTTTGATATAATGGACAAACCTTCATTTTGGTTAAAATATTTGAAAGTGTATCCTAGTGTACCACGGGAAGCTCTTCGTTTATATTTACCTTTTTCTGTCACCTCGGGGGAACAAATAAGGGTCTAACCACCTTCTGTTGTCTCCGGGTGCTCTGTAGAGGGCTTCGAATATACTATCGAGAGCTCCTCTACTTAAGTCCATTTTCGGGTTATAGACTTATGGAAAATATTTATCTTCGGTGTCTTGATTTGAAAAAGGCAAGATATTTCTTACATGACAATTTCTTCGTCGAAATAAAACACCAAGTTAAGTTGAAACAATTCTCAGCCACAGAGTATGAAAAATAAATTCAGGAAGCAGAGCCCCGAGAGCACTAAGCTCTCGGAGAGCCCGTGAGGGACTGACTTGCTGACCTGAAAATCGCCAATATTTATATGCGCTGTTGAAGCGATAAATAGGGATTTCCAGGTCAAGAGCCAATGGGAAAATTCGAGGCGGGGCGATGCGCATCGAAATGCGTACTAGTCCACAGACTATGGCATTCGATGACATTTCAAGCACCTTTTTGTGCGAAAAAGCATTTTGAACACTTGTGGCAGTTAAAACAAAGTATCGGAATAAATTTGATACTGCTAGTGGCTTGAATTGTGCACTTACTAAAATTCAGCCACGAATAGACATAAAGAAAAGCACATCCATCTTACTAACCAACCTAATTTATATTTCTTTTATTAATAATTTTTGTATTTTATAAAAACTGATATTGTATCTTATGTCAGTATAAATAAAATGTTTTGTTTTCTATGTAAGACTTATTTGTTTTTGTTTTGTTCCCTGGCCCATAAAATTCATTGTTAAGGGATGAAGGGGATGAAACTATCATTTCAACAAAAGAAGGCTTGGTATAAAAAAGTTTGGGAACCCCTGACGTAGACGAATATTGCATGTAATTACGTAAGAGGAAGGTGCAACAGTTTTTGACCGAAGAACGCCGATGGGACAAGGAGCCAGAGGAACACCAAGACTTTGGTATTTAGACAATTTAGAGAATAATTTTAAATCTATGGGAGTTAGAGCATGAAGAAGACTTGTCAGAGACAATGGAGAAGAAAGCATTGTTTTGAAGAAGGCTTTGGGTTCATAACGAGCTGTGATGCCATTGGGGATGATGATGATTGAATATTTATACATCAAATAACATTCTTAGTTTACTATTTTTGAGTGAATCTAGTTTTCTGCCTTATTCTTATTCTTCATTGTCTTTTATTTTCATTCCTAAATAGATTAACATATTCACCTTTAGAACGATATAGGCATTACCTGCATTTAGATTTATTTATAAAACACTTTCTACTGTTTGTTGTGTTTCTCATGTAATAATACAGCTTGTCACTTTTTAATTTAGTTTAAAACCAACTTCTTTTTATTTCCTACAATATTAAATTACTTTATCATTCTCTAAACTTTTCTATTTGTGCTGCAGTTGTAGTCAGATCATTCGTAAAAAATAAACAAATACGTTTGTGTTGTTTTTATCTTGCCTCTTATAAATTATTTTAAGCGTTCGATTTTAGATTCTAAAGTAACGTAGACAGTGGATCCCCGTGAATCCCCTTGTCTCCGTGTTTGTTTAGTCTGCGCTAAATTAGACCAGTATAACTACCCACAAGAATTGTTCTTCAAATTTTTGTGCTATTCAAGGACTTTAAAATCGATAATTTGAGAACCGTTAAAATGAGAATGGTTCACAATTTGATGAAACAATTAAAAATCAAAATAATAGATACAAATATCAAAAATTTCAATTCTGGTTCAGTTCTTAAAAAAAACATTATATTGGCTTAAAACTTTTACCCAATGTGTATTTTAATAGCATAAAACTCAGCAGAACATATTAAATTGTTTTCGAAGTATGCTATATGTTTATTAGCAAGATCCATAAACTAAAATACAACTTCAGCTGATTTAAATCTTTGTACGAGGCTCTTCATTGCCTCATTTTATTCATTTATGTTGATGCTTTAATATTTATTCCGGATATGTATATTTTTAATTTGTTTCACTTTCTAAATGACTTCTGAAGTAGTCTTTTATTTTCAGCGTTGTTTTTTTGTAAATACCTTTACAATAAACAAACATATGGACATGCCATTCAAATAGTATAAATGCTATTAATTCTTCACGAATCCAGCGATCCGATACGTACGTAGCATCACCGCCCGATGGCGCCACTATCGCAAAAGAAATCTACTATCGTGTAGTACATACTCGTATTACTCGTCAAGACTAGAAATGACTTTCGAAATTTTGCTTGTCGATGCAGAGGGAACAGAGAGACAGTATTCGGAGAGAAACAGATAGATGGAAGCCGAGACTCGACTAAGTGATTTGGAAACGTAGTTCACAGGTTGAGTTTACTTCTACTACTAAGATAATTTGTGGTTATTTTGCTGAGCATCAAGTGGACGTGTCGATTGTAGGATTTTCAAAGTAATTACTAGTTTTACAACCTGTAGACGCGTGTGGAAGCGGGTGTGTCCCGCGAATTTTGGAAAAAGAAAAAACGAAGCTATATCTTGTTTTTGGAAGGAAAACCGCGTAGTAAAATTAAAGAGCGCCTGGATGCTGTATACGATGACTCGTCTCCAACGATAACTTAATCTTGAAACTTTTTAAAAAATTGGTTTAAGGATGTCAATACAAATCGCACCTAGGTTTTTGATTAGCTGCGCCCAGGGGCATACAAAACGGCTATCATGGAGTATATTGTGACAAAAATCAACGATTTCGTAACAGCAGAGTACCGATTGATGGTGTTTGAGATAGCTGAGATAGTAAGCATCTCAAAAGACTCCAAGACTCATATCCTGCATGAAATTTTGAGCGTGAGAAATCTTTCAACGTAATGGGTGTCATGTTTGTACAGTCCTATTAACAACCTCAACCGTAAGACCGCTTCAGAGCAGAGTAAGTTGATGCTGTATAAGCGTAATCCTTGGGAAAAGTCTGGGAACACGGGATGCACTGTTTTCAATGAGTGTTCTTTTACAAAAAAGGCGAAGACTCTCCTATCGATCGTAAAGGTGATGGCCACTGGCCACAAGGTGATGACAATGTACCGACTCACACCACCGCCATCGCAACTGCTAAATTGGGCTGCGAACTGCTGCTCTATCCACCGTATGCTCCAGATTTGGCCCTTTTCGAATTCTTTTGGTTTCCAAACTTCAATCCTCGGGCAGATATTTGAGTCGATTGAGAAGGTCGTCGTCGCCACGAAGGCATACTTTATAGAACTCGAGAAAACGTATTTTTCAGACGGGTTAAAGAAGCATAGCTGGGTCAAGTGTATCGAACTAAAATGAGACTTGCTAGAAGTAAATCGCCATGTTACCAAAATTTTCGTTTGTTTTTTGAAGCTATCCTTATGGGACCGCTTTCTATATTGCTACAGACCTACTAGTAGCCAAGATTAAAAAGTTTCACATTAGGTGATGATGATGGTAATACAACTAATGATTTTTCTATGGTTATTGATAATGCATATATAAATAATGTTCATGAAAAAAAGCTGATATTGTTTGTAAAATTTCAAAGGAAGGGAGCATGAAAGGGGAATGTAAAAGGAAGGAACTATGAAAGAGATAATTCTCGGATTAAACGTATCACCAAAGGAGACGGAACAGCTAGTGAGATATTGCAGGATAAACAGACTATAACTGATCATTGGCTGTGATGGGAATGCGGACCATCTAACCTGGGGTGCACAAACTCCAATGAGTGAGTTATTACTACAGTTTGCTATGGAATTTGATTTAGACGTACTAAATGTAAAAAATAAACCAACTTTCGTAACAAAAGACAACAAAAAGAACTCGATTGGGGTGATTTATATTCCTTAGGGGAATAGTAGTCTGCTTGTTATATTTGGCTCTATTCCTACAGAACTGTCTAAAAAGAAGCTGTTTTCTTTTTAAAAGGCATCCGATACCTCTTCATTTGCTCAGTCCTTGTTTTACGTCTTCATTTCTCTGTTAATTAAACCTTGCAATATATTTCACTCGTCTGAGAAATCTCATTCTAAAGATTCACATTCTGTCTATGTATCTGTCTTATTCTCGGACATGTTGGCTATTCTAGTGATATCCTTTTTCTTTAAAAGTTTTATTATATTTTACTCCTTTTGTTGGCATTTTGTTATTTCTACTAGTCCTCCTCTCTCGTCTAAGTTCTTCCATACTTTCTTGGTCATCTCCGTTTGGCAACGTTTCCAAAAAACTTTCTTTTGTTTGTCTAGGTCTTACAGGACCTCGTTCATCACAAAAATCAGTTAAAAAGAACCAATATTTTACGAATTAAATAAGTAAAATAGAAAAATGTAAAAATAGTAATATTTTAAGAGCCTGTTGCATCGCAAATTTGATAAAACTTAAGTACACTCAATTTAAATACGGGGAAATTCGGGACACAATTCATCAATCTTTCACAATAAATGTAGTGAACACAAGTATTGTCTACCGTGTGTTATCTCAACTATTTACAAACAAAACCTCATTGTATAAATAGTTTTAAAGTGTAATATTGATATTTTAAAATATAATTGTTGCGTATGAATGACTTTCAATAATGATTTTACGTTTGTTTATTATATTTTCTAGAATCATTTAAGAAAGAATGCATTTTTATTCATTTACCAATGAAAAGTAAATGTTAGAAATTTCCGAAGACGAATAAATAGCATCTATCGAGCCCAATTAATACAAAGTTATTAAATACATACATACTATACAACAAAGACTAGTAATTAAACTGTTTTCTCGACACACCAAGATGGAGGAGTGATCATTACTTCCAGTCTCTGTTTGCGGTGTTGCCAGCTAACATTTTCTGTCCTCATTATGAATATACATATATATATATATATATATATATATATATATATATATATATATATATATATATATATATATATATATATATTTCTTATAAGTAAAATGTAATGGCATTTTACTGTTTTCGCTGTACTGTTTTGTTTTGCTGTTTTCGCAAAACAGGAAAACAAAAAACAAAATAGGTATATCGATGAAAGGCAACCGTATATACGTATTTCTGACTATTGGTGGTCTTTAGTACAGTGCAGCCAAGTTAGAAAAGGAGCATGTTAACTTGGGAAAGGATCACTACAGGAGCAATGCTACCAATTTGTGGCATCAGAGTTAGACGACCCTGATGTTTCCAGGGCAACCATGCCGGTCTGCTAAGGTTCAACCTTTCTGCTCCATGCGTTAGAACCAAAAGTACATTAACCAAAAACCTTCCTTTTTAAGCACATGGGAATATCTGAGCTAAAGACTTCCTTCAGTTTTCCGTAAGCTGCCCATATTGGCCCTATTCTCCTGTTTAACTCTGTTGTTTGTCTCGTGGCCCAGATACTTATAGATATAAAGTTGTTCAATTTGTGTGCCATTAAATGTTAAAATGTTTTTGGCCAGTACAAGGTTGGTGATGTATTCTGTTTTGTGAAAGTTAATTTTAGAACCAACTCGCGTATTTTAAAGAACTTGACAGGCATGATCTACCCAATCTGCAATAAGTACTATGTCGTCTGCAAATTTCATGTTGTTCAAAAACCCCCCATTTATGTTGACTCCAATATTTTTCCAATTATTGTTTCTCCATAACGCTCTGTAATAAAGCGGTGAATGGTTTAGGAGGGATGGTGGCTCATTGCCTAATATCCTTATCCAAGGGAAATGTGTTTGTGTCGTCGTAGTACATTCTCTCTGCAGCTGTGGTATAGATTTCGAAGAAGAGTTGTGTACCTATGATCAATACTGCACTGGTAAGAGATCTCAATATAGAGCTATGCTGAAATCAAATACTTTTTCAAAGTCTACAAATATTGATATGAATGGCTTGTTGTATTCTATAACTTTTTCTATCCAGGATTTTATTACTTGTTGGTGGTCATTCATTTCAAAGCCACTCCTTTGCATTAGTGGTTGGTGAAAATCTAGTTTAGGTCCTGGTCTGTTTGTAGTTATTCTCATAAAGAGCTCATATATATGATATAACAAGGTGGTAGGTCTGTAGTTTCCAATTTCTGTTACATCTTCTTTTTTACGCAATATTATCATAATACCACTATCCCCTTTTCTGGTGAAATTCTTTCAAAGAGGGGGGCATTATCTAAGCTTTTATGATGCATTTAACCCTGAAGTTTCCTAGTTTTATCACTTCAGTTGCAATGCCACCATTCTTCATACCTTTCAACGTTGATTAATTTCCTCCTCGGCTATATTTTTAAACTCCTCTGATCCTTGATTTTATATTGCTGGGATTGTTACATCTGGAATGGAGAAAGGAGAAGATAGCCTTTAGAAATTTAAAAGAAAAATAATGAGAACGATACTGGGCTCCAATATAACAAGACAGAGAGAAAAAAGAATGAAAACGAATGATGAAATTAAAGAAGACTTAAAGAAAGAAAATATAGTCAGATAGATAAAATTTCTTCGTTTAGAATGGATAAGATATATACAGGGTGCCTAAACTCAGATATGCTGAGAAGGATAACTAACTGGAGAACATTATGGCCAAGATGTAGAGGAAGATATGGATGATCTAGAAGATATAAGAACAATAAATATTAAAGACTGGAAAGTTTACGGCAAGGATAGGAAGAAATGAAAAAGAGTCACGACATCAACAAAGACACACAGCAAGCAATCTTGGAGGAATACGTCACCTCATCCAAGAATAGGATTTTAAACGCCATGGCATTAGCTATGATCGTAATGCTTAATGAATGAATGAACTCATTCAGAAATATATCAGGAGTATAATTACCCCAAAATAACGTACATATACTTTAACTATTAACTTTTATTAGCTTCGATTCCGTTTGATATAAAATATACATTTAAATGAAAAAATAAAAATGTAAATACTATCTCAAAGGTCGATCGTCTACATAGATCCTCAATCAAGTATTCTTCAATCAAACAATTAAGTCATCAATCAATACAATGAAATCTAATCTGATGGGATCTTCAAAAAATTGTATATAATAGTTGAAATTTGCCAGAACACTCATAGAATTTTTGTAGTGCTTGTCAAGAATAAGGTAAGTGTTTCATTCACTATATATATAATATACGCTCCCAAAGAAGTTGAAGCTGTTTTCACTTGAAAATCCTTTTTGTCTGGGGGATCATCCCATTCTGGGTTTGGTTGTAAAGTTTCTGGTGTGACTTAGCTGTTTCCACTACTGTTTTCCTGTTTTTAAGTTTGCATATTTTCTCTTTTACTTCTGTATAGGTCAATTCTTCTTCTTTATCTTGTTCTGTGTTCTTTATTGTTTCTACTTCTTCTTCTCTATCCGGTTCTTGATATATTTCTTCCAAATGCTTCTTCCATTTTTCTGCTTTTATAGCTAGCTATACATGCACTATCGTTTCTCGATAAAATTACTTTAGATTTAGTTTCTTTAGAACCAAGAAGCTAAAGATAAAATTATTAATATTGCAAGTTTTTTGTTTACTAAAGACACAGAAGTGTACTTACATTAAAATCTGGTCAGTAAGACCAATTATCAATTTGTTTCTAACTTAAATTACTAATGAAATCTTAAAATTAGGTGTCTACTCACTAGTATCTTTTCTATTATTTCTAATAACTAGCATTAAATTTAGCATGCATACTCGCACAACACTTTACTCTGCTTTTCACTCACTCATTATACCAGTTCAAAAGGCTTTGTTCTTTTGAGCCTTCTTTCTAGGTTCGTATTGTCGAGGAGCTGGATAGCCTCGACGTTTACATGATGATGGAGTCGTTGTTCATGGCTTCCTGCAAATTTCTTGATTATCTGATTGACGTCTTTCATCTTGAGGTCCCGGTGAAGGTCGTTGTTCCTAACGTACCAAGGCGCATCTACGATGTTCCTCAGTACTTTATTCTGGAATATCTGGATTACTTTGATGTTACTAGGCTTGGCACAGCCCCAGAGTTGGCAGCCATAGGTCCATACTGGTCTCAGTATTTGTTTATAGATTAGGAGTTTATTATTTATGGATAGAGAGGATTGCAAATATTGCAAGTGAAATATTGTTAATACCTTTCTCTTCCTCGTGGACCTTGCCACTTTTTGTTTTGTTATATTTTTTATACAGCTTAAATATTTTTAATAATGTTTATTATTTAAATTTCAGAAAAGGCATAATGAAAGTGTCCGTTGTTTTTGCTTGTCTTATTGTGGCAATCGCTGCTGAATTAAATGATTACGATCACTGGGTTTCTTTCAAGGTAAGAATATTCTTTTATAGTAACAATAATTATCGTATTGTTCGAATTTCTTTAGATACTTAAATATAAGTCTTGACCGGAAAAAATACTCAAAGGCCAAATACAACAAAATATGAGAGTTTCATCAACCATTTTTGAAGAAACTAAACGAAGACAAAAAAATCTTAAACCAAGTGTTATAAGGAAAAAATATTCAAAGGCCAAATACAACAAAATGTGAGAGTTTCAATAACTATTTTTGAAGAAATTAAACGCAGACAAAAAAATAAAATAATTCAAAAAATGAATGATATAAGACTCAGAAAAGAAATGTGGAATGGATACCGCTAAATCTTAAAAAACGAGGACGATCCAAAATATATTGAAGAGAAGGAATAACCAACGCAATGAGTTAAAGAGACCTTAGGGAATTCGAACTTTCGTAGCTTAATGTTTTTTGTTATTTTATTTAGTCATATTTACGAGATAATGATTGGATAGACGTACGCACTAATCAATCTCTCGTTTTTTATATTAAAGTTATTACCTACCAGAACAGTACTTTCTGGTGTTAAAACAATACTTATCAGATACTTTAAAATCACTCACGAGGAACCATTTTCTGATTTGAGATAGATTAGAGCTAGTGTCCCACAATAAAATGAGCTTGGACGAGTTCTTTATATTTTATACCCTAGATATAGGTACCCCTGCACTAAATCAAGCCATTATTGCCACATTTAAAGATAAAGTCGCTACCCAAGAAAGATGGTTCGATTTTAAATTGGTCAACTAGTATACTTCAAAGCTATTATTCTTCCTCTTTCTATAATTACTAAACTTATGGGAGCGTCTAATGGCAGGTTTCTCAAATACCTCTGCTTTCATACGAAATTTTTTTTTGTCACTGAATTGTTTTTTGGTACTTCTTTGTGGTTGATTTATTAATTAATTGAATGATTATATACCTGTATAGTAAAAATTAGTCAATACTCACAATCTTTAGTAGTTTTTATTATTTAATGGTAGTAAATTTTGAGAAAAAAATTTTTTTACGGTATGCAACAGGAAATATGGCGCTTTATAAAAGGTCAAAAAACGGAGGTAAACAAACTAATAGAACCAAAACACATAGAAAAGGATACGTGGATGGACTACCTAAATAAGCTCTATGCAGAGGAAGAACAAATGACGCTAGCACCGGAAAAACGAAAAATTACCACAATGAAGAACTTAATAGAAATGTACAGGAAGTTCGGAAGATACTTGAAAACCTGAAGAATAGAAAGGCAGCAGGTACAGACGGGATACCAAATGAATTACTGAAATATTTTGGAGCAGCAATGATGGAACAATTAACAACATTAATTAATAAAATTATAAAACACAATAATATACCGGAAGAATGGAGAACGGGCGAACTAATTCTACTATTCAAAAAAGGAGATTAAAAAACAGCCAGAAAACTACAGAGGTATAAACTATGCCAAAAATTACATCTAAAATTTTACAACTGCTAATAAACCAGAAGAAAAGTATAGTAGATGAACAACAGGGTTTTCGTAATGAAAGATCGTGTACAGATACAATATCCGTTATAAAGCAAATTACTGAGAAATTGCTAGAGTATAATAGACCAACATTTCTGTGTCTGATTAACCAAAAGAAAACGTCTGACAGAGTAAGATTCAAAGATTTAATCTATCTT
Source organism: Diabrotica undecimpunctata (assembly GCF_040954645.1). Taxonomy (NCBI): domain Eukaryota; kingdom Metazoa; phylum Arthropoda; class Insecta; order Coleoptera; family Chrysomelidae; genus Diabrotica; species Diabrotica undecimpunctata. The sequence goes on from NC_092811.1 coordinate 125,667,750, forward strand.
CTGTATAATAGAGAAGTTCTCCTAAATATTATAAAAACTATCGACAACATCTACCAAAACAACAAAATGAAAGTCAGAATAGATAGACAACTTACAGAACCTATGGGAATAGGCAGCGGAATAAGACAAGGGAATTCACTGAGCCCCATGATCTTCGATTTGATCATGGATGAAATCATTAAAAGCGTTAACAAAGGAAGAGGATACATACAGAATGGGAAACAAAGAAATAAAAATACTTTGTTACGCAGACGACGCACTATTCATAGTCTAAGATGAAGATAGTCTGCAAAGACTGGTCCACAGTTTTAACATAAGAGCAAAAGAATTTAATATGACAATATCATCTTAGAACATTAAAACAATAGTAGTCAGTAAAGAACCAACCAGATGTAAAATAGAAATTGATGGCATCAGTATTAAATAAGTAATGGAAATAAAATACTCAGAAATTACATTGTCTATCTATTGAGATCTATATGGACAAAGAAGTGACAGATTAAGTACAAAAAGGAAATGAACTGGCAGGATGTCTTAATAATACTATATGGCGAAACAGACACATTAACACTGAGATGAAGTCAAGAATTTATAAACGCCAATAATGACATGCCTCAGAAACAAGACCCGACACAGTCACAACGCAAAAGCTACCGAAAACGGCAGAGATGAGAGTACTGAGAAGAATTACAGTAAATACGCTGATAGATCGAAAGAAAAGTGAAGACATTAGAAGAAAATGTAGCGTACAGTGCATAAATAAATGAATACAACATAAAAAAAGAATGAAATAACCAGACAAGCAAAATGGAGGAGACCCATGTGGACAAAATAGCAAGAGATGAGTTACCAATCGGCAGACGAAGGATCGGACGACCACGCAAAAGATGGAGCAACAACCTTCCAACAAGGTTTAAATCCTCCAATGAACAAGCAGAATTGCTTACAAAGAGGAAGAAGATGATGAAGAAGAAATTTTGGGCTATCAGTTTCAAGGCTTGCAATATTTTCCCCATCATTAGTGCCCCATTGCTTTAGTCGTATTGTATTAAAACCTACAAGATATCAGATACAGGAAAGCTCTATAAACTAAGGTAATCCTGAAAACTAAATTATAGACAAACGTCCGAAAATATAGATATAAAGAGAGGAGTAAGACAGGGCTGTGTTCTGTCACCATTACTGTTTAACGTGTACAGTGAAGCCTTATTCCAGGAAGCGATAGTGGATCTGGGTGATGGAATCTCTGTCAACAGAAGAATAGTAAATAAAATAAGATTCGCTGATGACACCGTTATAATAGCAGACACCCTGAAATCGCTACAAGAATTGGTAAATAGAATTAACGATTATTGCATTAGATACGGACTAAAAATAAATAAGAGAAAAACTAAATTTATGATTGTCTCAAAAACGCAACATGGAAATGAAAGATTAATGATAGAGCAAACCCAAATAGAAAAAGTAGAGACATACAAATATCTGGGAACCTGGGTTGATGACAAAAATGACCAAAGCAGAGAAATCAAAATCCGAATTGAAACTGCAAGGCAAGCATTTGAGAAAATGAAGACAATGCTTACCAACAGAGACCTTCAGTTGCATCTCAGATTGAGGGCTCTAAGATGTTACATATTTTCTATCTTACTATATGGAACGAAAGCTTGGACATTGAAGAAACAACACATAAGAAAAATAGAAGCGTTCGAAATGTGGTGTTACAGAAGAATATTAAAAATTCAGTGGGTTCAAAGGACTACCAATGCTGAGGTACTACGACGTCTAAATAAGGAGTTAGAAATTATGAACAGCATAAAAAGAAGAAAACTAGAGTATTTGGGTCACATAACCAGGGGAGAAAAATATGAGCTGCTGAGAATTATTATGCAAGGAAGGATCCAAGGAAGAAGAAGTATAGGAAGAAGACGCATCTCCTGGCTGAGGAACCTTAGAGAATGGTTTAACTGTAGTTCACTACAACTTTTCAGAGCAGCAGCCAACAAAGTGACCATAGCCGTTATGATATACAACCTCCGATAGGAGATGGAACTTTAAGAAGAAAGAAGCAAACTAAATGCTGAAAACCACCTTCTTCCCCAAAAAATCCATGTACTCAAACCCCGGAATGTACAACTTTTTTATTTAAATATATTATTATGTAAATATGTAGCGAGATGTTATTTTTTCATATGTTTATAATTTTTATAGCTGTTATGTCAGGATAACACGATGCACATACATGAAAATACGATTTATGAAAATTTCAATAGCCTTTTGCCCTCTATGGGAGGTTATGAATTATATTATACCTATTTTCGCTTTCATTTTTAGGCTAAACATTCAAAGCAATATAAAATCACAGAAGAAAAACTAAGATTCCAAATTTTCCAAGACAACCTTCGCGAAATCGAAGAACACAATGCAAGATACGCTAAAGGAGAGGTAGGATGGTTCAAGGGTATCACTCCATTCGCCGATTGGACAAAAGAAGAATTCAAGGAACTCTTAACACGTCAAGCTGCTTCCAGACCTAAGCTTAACGAAAGTTTGGGGGTTTACGTCGCCGATCCAAATGTTAAGTTAGCATCTTCTGTTGATTGGAGAAGCCAAGGTGCGGTATTGCCTGTAAGAGACCAGGCTAGCTGTGGATCATGCTGGGCATTCAGTACCGTAAGTATTTTATAAAGCAGTAAATGAGATAGGTATACTGAGCTAAATGCTGCAGCGCAAAGTTCGTGTAAACAGATGAACCTATAGATGCATTATTATGCTTATTTTTAAATTAAATATAATTTAAACAATACTTATTCATTTTAGGCTGCTGCTTTGGAGGGACAACTAGCAATTCACAAAAACCAAAAAATTCCATTGAGTCCACAGAATCTCGTGGATTGCTCTACCGAAAATTACGGTTGTAGTGGTGGAGACCAAGTGCTGGGTTTTAAATTTATTAAATCAAACGGAATTAGCTCTGATGCTGATTACCCCTACGTAGGAGTTGACCAGAGATGTCAAAAGAATGTTGCAAAAACTGTTAGTACTATCTCCGGATACAAACATCTAAATGCAAAGGAAAGCGATTTGATTTCTGCTATTGGTAAGTATATATAATTAGGAGTTTTTAGTGCGGCATCGGTCAATAATTCAAATTCAAAGTCAATATTCAAAAAACTTATTTAAAAAAATTGAAGGCAATGATATTCTCCATACTTGGAAAATATGTGGAATTATACAGGGAGATTAATACTACGTGTTATAGCAAACATACAATTTTTTTAATGGGACACCTTATCTTTTTTTAAATTTGTATTCTTCTCATAATTCTTTTAAATTAAGTTTTATTTAAAAGACTTCATTGACAAAAATTTGTATACAGGGTGAACTTCTTCTTCTTCTTCTTCTTTCAGTACCCTGTCCGATTATCGAACGTTGGCGATCATATTGGCAATAATAACTTTGTTTACGACGGCTCTAAATAAATTAGCGGTGGTCTCTTGATACCAATCTCGGACATTACGGAGCCAGGATGTTCTTCGTCGGTCTGGGCCTCTCCTTCCGGCGATCTTACCCTGTATTATAAGGTGTAGAAGGTTATACCTCTCTGGATGTCTCATTACATGACCGAAATATTGTAACTTTCGAATTTTTATCGTTTTTGTTATTTCTGTGCTCATTTTCATTCGATGTAAAACTATTTCATTTCTTATTCGATCAACCCAACTTATCGTCAATACTCGTCGATAAATCCACATCTCAAAGGCCTCTAATTTTTTCATTAATATCTCTGTAAGGGTCCAGCTCTCCATACCATACAGCAATGTGGAGAATATGTAGCAGCGTATTAATCTGACTTTAAGGTTTAACGTAATATCTCTATTAATTGGAATTTTCTTTAATTTATAGAAGACGGCTCTGGCTTTTTCAATGCGTATTCTTATTTCTTTATTTATATCCCAGTTATCGTTAACGTTGGCACCCAAGTAGGTAATATTGTAGACTCTTTTAACTCTGATGTTAGTTGGTTGTAACTCCGTTTTGCTGACAACCATAAGTTTTGTCTTAGAAGTATTAAGTTTTAGCCCATATTCATCACATGCTTCGGTTACCCTGTTTATAAGTCGTTGCAGGTCTTCTTCATTGGAGGCAATAAGTACCGTGTCGTCTGCATATCTGAGATTGTTGACATTAATTCCGTTGATTTTAATGCCTGTATCTTCAACTAAAGCTTCTTTGAAAATAAATTCGGAGTAGATATTAAAAAGTAGAGGCGATAGAATACATCCCTGCCTTACTCCACGTCGTATTTCCACTGCTTCCGTCGTGTTGTGTCCAGCTCGTATGTTTGCACATTGATGCCAATACAAATTTTTGATAATACGGAAGTCTCAGTCATCAATTCCCACCTGTTGCAAGATACCTATAAGTTTGTCATGGTTTACTCGGTCAAAGGCTTTTTCGAAGTCGATAAAACACATATATACTGATTGTTCTATATCCCTATATCTTTGAACCATGACCTGCAAACTGAAAAGTGCTTCTCTGGTTCCGAGGTTGTTTCTGAAACCAAATTGTGTTTCACTTAGTTGTAGTTCATAAGGTGAACTACAAAACAAATTTTTTTCTCAATTTCATCACCTTATATGTATTTAATTTTTTATAAATATGGTATTTATGATACTCTTTCATTTTTATATAGCATTCCCTATAACTAAACTCATAACTTTCCAAGATATTTTTAATTTTCTTTAAATTTGGGAAATACATTCAATTTTTGTGAGTAGAAATAAGTATTGGGTATTGAGTAATAATATAACAATATTATTTTTATTCAACAAGTAACTAATAGAAAATATAAACCATAATAATATGCAATGAATGTATAAATAAATGTGATATTATGGAAAAATCATATTTCTTTAACACTTTCGCTGCGCATGACTCCGATCGGAGTCAAAATGGTCCTTTGCTAGGTGCGCATGACTCCGATCGGGATAACTCGTTGATTTTTAAGACGGTATACTTTACTTAGTACGACGCCGATATTAGTTAACGTTTGTCAGGGTATGAATGATGACTTAAAGTGTCAAAAATTTTTAGCAGTTCTTTGCTGTGTTAGTTTCGTGATTTAAAATGGCGGAAAGTATGCCGGGTTCTTTAAAGAGTGAAAAACATGAAATATGACTATAAGACCTATAAATATAAGACTTTCAAATGTTAAGAAATGTGGCTCGGTCATTTAAATATCGGTTACAAACTTGTATAGACGTTGAAGGTGGACATTTTGAACATTTACTTTAGACTTATTTCCTTAATATCCGATTAATTGTTACATTTATTACATATTATTATGTTTTATATTTTTTGTTAACTACTTATCAAATAAAAATAATTTTGTTATATTATCACTCAATACTCAATACTTATTTCTACTCACAAAAATTGAATGTATTTCCGAAATTTCAGAAAAACTGAAAATATCTCGGAAAATACCAAGTTATAGGGCAGGCTTTATAAAAATAAAAGGGTATCATAAATACAATATTTCTAAAAAATAAAATACAGGGTGATCCATTTAAAAAAATTGAGAAAATCGTAATTTCATTTTATAGTTTACCCTGTATACAAATTTTAGTCAATGATAACAAATACTTCAGAATGCATTATGCATTATGTATAATATTTTTCTTTATATAAATTACGAGGTTTTTCAACTATTTTTACATTTTTTTAGCTTCTGTGGGACCAATCTCTGTCTCTGCCGATGCAACTATTTGGTCATTATATGCAGGTGGTCTTTTCGATGAAAGAGATTGTGGAAGCAATATCAATCATGCCATACTTGCTGCAGGTTACACCGATGAATACATTTTGATCAAAAATTCTTGGGGTGAAAGCTGGGGAGAAAATGGATATATGAAGCTCGCTAGAGGACATAATCTTTGCCAAATTAACGAAGACAATTCTTATCCCATTTTGTAAATTTCAAATGTGATATTATCGTGTAAATATGACCGGGAAAATATCGATTTAGATAAAATTTAATAAATATTTCAAGATATATCGAAAGCATTTTATTTTCTAATAGCTTCTTGTCCATTAAATAATCTGTACCTCGGAAGGATACAACACTATGTCCATTTTCATAACTTTACAGGAGAGCAGTTTTAAACTTTTTCTCGCAAAAAAGAGTTATTGCTGCAGCTATTTATCGAGATATTAAAACAATATTGAAACAGAACATTCTATCTATTGTTATCTACAGAATACATTTGTTATAATTAAAAAACAATTTTTTTTTCGGTGTTTTTAACCGTTTTGATGGCCATAGTGTTGTATCCCTCTAATAAAATTATTATAGTGTAAGACTTAGTTTGGGGTATTCCACAACAACTACAATACTATATGACTTACAAAATTTATTTACCCATACAATTCCCCTTTACAAATACAAATAATACATCTATGTATTTAACCAAAATGGTATTTTACGTACAAACCACTCAGCATCCACAAGTAAGTCTCCTTCTGGATAGTCACTATTAGTATTACTACTATGATTTAAGGTTTTAAAAAAATCATGGCAAAATTTAGGAACAGATGGCAGTAATGGTAATAGATCATTATACTTTTATTGTGATATAGGTATTTAACTTTGTGATACCAGTTGCAAATCTTCTAGTCAATCTCATGGTTTTCATCATGAAAATAACTTTTTAAAAACAGAGTTCACATGCTGTTTTGTTTTACTTACAGTTAAACACAGTTTAACAGAAGCACTTGTTGTTTGTTAATATCTCTTTTTATATTACGTTTTATTATGTTTTTATTATGTTTCAACATCATACAAAGACCTAAAATTTTTAAAATTTTCTAGTTCCATATTATGTAAAGTATATATATTTCATTGAGGTTTGTCTGACTAACTGCTGCCAGTCCCAGGGCATTAAAATAGAAATTTTAATTTGTATTTAATTCTAATTTGAAGTTTTTTCCCTTTCGCTCTATCAGCGCATGAACAGTGTCCGCCTCCATGTGGGTGTGATCCTATAGTAGAAACTTCTGAGTTATAATAATTCATTAAAGATCCAACGTAATTGGTTATTTACTTGACCAATTACTTCCTGATATCGTCTATAATGCTTTCTATATGTTTTGTTGTCAACTAATTAAATCTAAGTATGTGATTCGTTGCCAGTATTTGGTTCAAAGAATATTTTGAAGGTTGGACGTCTAAAATTACTGCTTTTTGTGATTAGTCGATAACGGACCTATCATGTATAAACTAGGTAAAAAAGGAAAATAGAAACAGTTGTTTTATGATTTGTATTGTTTGGTTGTATTTTCTAATAAAATGGGAGTTTCGTAAATAGGAATTTTCATTATGTTGTATAGAATTTTGTTTTTATTAATTTCGTTACAGATATTTACCAGAGATTTACTTTGGTAGTAATACATAGAAGTTTGTAGTTTGCTTTTCTTAGATATTTCGAATCCTTATAGCTGTGTTTTTTTTTTAGTTAGAAAAATTGTTTATGTTAGTCAAGTATAACCATGTCAAACATTAGTAACATTGGAATGTGAGTACTTGTGAGTACTTTGCTAGTATAATTATGTGGTAACTCTATTTTATTGGAATATTTTTATAATAAACATTTTGGTAACTGATTTTCATTTATTTAAACAACAAATCCTGAAGATATTGCTGAAAATCGAACTGATATTCTACCGAGGCTCATACAGGGATTGAAAAAAAATCTGTGATGATTTTTAGTTGAGGATGCTTATTGAGTATCCAAAAGAAGCACATAATAATGCTAACATTTTTATTCTCGCCGTACCGATCATAGTATGATTTCTTCTATCTCACTGCCAGGTGTTTGCTTTGCAAGTTTTAGAAGGTACAGTGGTAAAAATTTGAATTCAGTTTCGTCAGGTAGAAATCGTTTGATTTCTCTTTTTGTTTTGGATGGCGTAGTTACGTCGGTAAATAGTTATTTTGATAACTATTGGCTTAGGACGGGAAATATTTTTGTTTTGATTCAGAGCAGTGGTTATACCGCTCTGAAGAGACCTAAAGAGATCGAAATACGTATAAGCGGCTTGCCGCTGCCCTGTATCGAAACAAAAATCTAATACCGTCATTATATTATATCGTAAGTGTTTATGTATTGTCTGATTTTGTAACTGTTTATGTTGAGACAACAATAAATGTTTAATTTATTTCCCTAAATAATTTCTGTTTAATTATTTTAGAAAAGTCTCCTAACCCCTTTTGTGTTTGTTTTTTAGGAAGGAAGAGTTCCCTTTATCCAGCAAGACAAAGTTCGACCTTTATACTACTGCCAAAAAAGGCAAATACAAAGGAATGCAGCGAATATCGTACGATAGCTTTGATGAGTCATGCTCTAAAACTGTTCTTGAAAATAATCCATAATAGGATCTATAGGAAATTAGACGTAGACATCAGTAACACTTAAATGGGATTCAGAAAAGGGCTAGGTACAAGGGAGGCTCTGTTTGCAATGAACGTTCTCTCACAGAGATGCTTAGACATGAACCAAGAAATTTACACCTGCTTTATTGATTTCGAAAAGGCCTTTGACAAAGTACAACATGAACCACTAAGACAAATTCTAATAAAGAAAAATATAGACAGCCGAGATATTCGAATTATATGCAACCTATATTGGAATCAAACAGCAAATGTGAAGGTTGAGGGTAGGCTAACAGAAGAAATTCAAATCCGTCGAGGAGTCCGGCAGGGATGCATCTTGTCGCCACTTTTATTTAATCTGTATAGTGAAGCTATTTGTGAACAAGCACTCGAGGAAGAAGATCTTGGTCTGATAATAAATGGTGAGACGATCAACAATATAAGGTATGCTGGCGATACGGTTCTCCTAACGGGAACGCTAGTAGAACTACAACATCTCGTTCAAAGTCTCAATATATACTGTAACAGTTACGGCTTGAAAATTAATTTGAAAAAAACTAAATTTATGGTAATCGCGAAATCAAAGAACATCAGAGCTAATCTTGTAATAGACAATACAACGATTGAGCGTGTGTCCTGTTATAAATATCTAGGTGCTTGGATCGCAGACGATACTGATCAAACAAAAGAGATTAGATGTAGAATAGAAATCGCTAGATCAGTCTTTAATAGAATGCGCAAACTCTTTTGCAATCGTGATATCAATATCAAAATACAAATACGAATGCTGCGGTGTTATGTCTTTTCTACCCTGTTGTATGGAGTAGAGGCTTGGACACTAAAACAGTTGACCACAAAAAACATCGAAGCTTTCGAGATATGGTGCTATAGGCGCATTCTCAGAATATCATGGATGGACCGCGTCACTAACACGCAAGTACTCCAAACTTTAGACAAAAGATGCGAAATTCTAAATGAGATAAAAACTAGAAAGATGGAATACTTGGGGCACATTGTGAGAGGTGAAAAGTACGAACTTTTAAGAAATATCATGCAGGGCAAAATTAAGGGCAAAAGAAGTGTGGGAAGAAGAAAAATATCGTGGCTTCGTAATCTACGTGAATGGTTCGGGTGTAGTTCGATTGAACTTTTTAGGCGCGCTGCTAACAAAGTCGCAGTGGCCATGATGATTTCCAATCTCCGCTAGGAGTGGCACGAGAAGAAGAAGAAGAAGAAGAAGCAAGACAAAGATTCTTCGAAGCGGCGTCCTTACTTAAAATAGCTAGAGGCCTTTCTTGTTCTTTTTGTAACCCATTTGTCTAGGAGATTTATGTAAGTACCCATTTGTTTCAGTTTTTTTTTTGTAGTTGTCACTTATCCACGACCCCCTCTCCAAATAAACCGTGAGTGCTGTTTGCACAAGTATCGTTTATTTTGCTGGCCCTATCTCCACCCCAATAAGTTCTGTCCCAATTTTCAACCCCCAAAGTAATACCCTATGTGGTAGGCAAAATATTTCGTTACAAAGTTGGTAAACTTCATTCACTCTACATATTCCCAATTGTCAACAGAAGCACGTGAAAGCCAAACAGGGTTGTACTGATGTGTATTATATGATTTTTACAAATATTTACTTTTGAAACTATTAGTGTAAGAATTTCTTGAAATTTAATCATTAAATCACAATTAAACTAAACTCTAAAAAATAATACGACCAGTAAATATCTTAACAATAACTATAACATAAATAAAACACAATATATTAACTTAAAAACACGATACAATTTGAATTTAAAATGCTGGCAAGTTGGGATCTGTAACATGAGAATCTGTCTGCCTTAAGGCAATAAATTATATTTAATAGCCTCTTGACGAATGACACGGCGAATATAAACACGTGCTCATGTTTACAGATGGTAATTTTCTAAACGAATGAACTTTATCAAATTACTATATTAACTTTTTGAGGTTGTTTTTTAATAATTAAAAAATAATGAGCAAAAAAGGTAGCTTACCTGTAAATGCATTTGAAGAATTTGCAGAACTTTTCAGTAGATTAAGAATCTTTCTTTTACGAGAATTATTCTTATTATTAGTAACAAACAAGTTTAAATACACCATACATGACAAAAGTACTATTACGTTTTATTTACGTTTTACACGTTTTATTCACCAAAAGTCCACATGGTGTTTTATTCCTATAAGTGAAAATGGACTTAGTATTCTTTCAAAGGTCACTATCTCAACTAGCAAATAGTTTAGGACCTACTGCCCTATTCCTTTAAATAAAGTGATAAAAGTTGATTATTAGTGTGTAAAAATGTCAAAATTAGAAAGAAGGGACATAGTGTTTTATCCCTCCGAGGTACAGATATAGACATAGAAAAGTAAGAGGTATATAAAATAATATAGTTAGAAACCACACATTTCACCTTCAGAAACATAAAAAAAGTGGTACAGTAGGCGGTACTGTAGACTATGTGTTTCATACTATAGTCTGGCAAAGATTAAATGAAACTACAAATCATAAATCAAGCGTCGTAAGTGATCAAAAGTAGCCGAAATCACGTGTCTGTCATGCATTCTCGGAAATTCTGAATTCGATCATTGGCGTAAGAAAATGTGTTTCCTTGCTGGTCACTTTACATTGTTGCAATATAATATTATATTTCTGCTTACAATATTAAAAATAATGCATTAGATCCAGTTTGGAAAATAAGTTTTTATTTACATTAATAATGTGTAGACTTCATTCACACCTACAGATGTAAAATACTCAAATTAGTATATTTTTCTCATTTCAAAACGATATTCAATTATTTAGTCTGTCAATAGAAAGAGTATTAGTAACCTCAGATGCTTGTTTGGTTTGTATATACATAATGTCTTTTAAAAACATACCAAAACGTATTTATTTGGAAGTTATACATCGAGTCATGCATGATGTAAATCATATTGTTACCAATATAACATCACAGTATAGATAACAACCAGTATTCTCACTCTACCGCGGTACCTTTGATCTTTTTAGACAAAATTCGGTGACCTTGACACCATATTGTCTGGACGAAAACCGTGGACTGGCCCTGCACATATGGACGCGACAGAGCCGACTTTGATTTATTTAACAAAATTGATTTTAATTTCAACCAATTTCAAAACTCTTCTTGCTACTCTTTCATTCTTCGAGAAATTAAAAAAAAAACCTAAAATTGTTTCTTTCTCTGCGTTGTATTTATGATTTTGTTTTCTAACGTTTCACAACTATTTGTTACAGAAGTGTCTTATACACTATCAAAAAAAAATCAAATGGAGAGTTATGCAACAGTTTTTAATAAATATGCTAGTTTTAAAGCTGTATGGTTATAAAGTAGAATAAAATGCAAAGTTTCATTTCAAAATTCAAATACAGAGTTTGAAATCAGTTAATATATTTTAATTATATGTCACTAAAAACACAAGAGGATGTGAACAAAACTCCTAAATATGTATATTGATTAGTGATTGATCTTACCTGTTCATTGTAATAGACTATTTTGACTTGTTATTTCGATATAAACGATTAAATAATCGTGTTATTGATGTTTCCAAATAATCGTTTTATTATTTTTTTCTTTTAGTTTTATTTTCATATTTTTGAGTATTGAAATTTCTGTTGTTGAATTTTAATAAATAGTACAAACGTATACGGCTAAATAAAGTTGTACAATATTTTTTGAGTATTGAAATTTCTGTTTTGAATTTTAATAAATAGTACAAACGTACAAGGCTGAATAAAGTTGTACAATATTTGAGTGGTCTTTGTTCAAAAGGTGACTAAAATTTATGGTACTAAATCGAAAAACATGTTTTAATAATATTCGGTTGTACAGCTAATATTTCAAAATTCTTTTGAAATAGAATGTCATTTATACCTCCTTATAAAGTCAACAGAATCAACAGTAGGGATTTTTAGATTATCAAATGTGTCACCGGTTCTATTTTTATATACATTAACATATGAATATACAGTTTTATCCGACAAATTAGTTACACTTTTTGAGTAGCTGTCTGGTATATTATTTTTAAATAATATATTAGGGCTGGGTAAACAAAATTTGCTACACAAAACATTTTTGTAAAACTTTTGGCTCCTTGAAGTATATTAAGAGACATCCTGTTTAAACTGATTACTGAATCTTCTACCTCTTGCCTTTTTTCTAGACTGTAAAATTTGAACATTTATGAAATTAGCTAAATTTAACGAAGGACAAAATTTAGATGTAAGTGCCATGTAGTCTTCAATTGTCACATTATCGACACATTTCTTTTCTGTAGAATGTACAGAATGTTTTCTGAATTTTTTATTTAAATAATGGTTTTCCTTCCATAATTTTATAACTGTACTTCATAGCACAATTTTTCTTTGAGTTTTTTCTTACAATCCTTGTTGATGTACATTAGATGTCTAACGGAATCGTACAAAGTGCTAAAAGTAGCGTCATCCTGTTAATGTTAAGAATGTATTTGTGGAAATAAAAAATAAATTTTTAAATGAACTTCATTTATTATTACATGTTGCATTAGATATTACATTTATTTATTTATTTAATAATAACAAAGGTGACAGACCCACTGTCAAAATTAGACAAAAATACATTGTAGATAAATACAATTACAGATAAAAATCAAATATACATGTATAAAACAAGTACACATTAAGTTTACAAAGTATCATTTTGTAGTTTAAAATTTCAGAAGTTAAACAAATTATATCTCATGAGCACTGATTTGCATGTATGAGAAGTCAGATCATACTTATATTTGAACCATAATTAGTTCTGCGATGAGATACATGGAAATGTAAATTCTGAAGAAGTGACCAGGAAAGAATATGAAAAGAAATTAGCTAAAGCAATTTAGGAGTATGGACTATTCTCTATGGATAATTAATTGCTTTTGTTCAAATGTGATTTTAAATGATATTTTACATTGTTGTTTACTTGATCTTGATTAATGTCAATATAATTAATTATTAATAAATTAGAAGAAACGCTCTAATACATTTTTATGGAATATGATCAGATATTTTAGTTACATCTCACTAAAAACATAAGATAATGTGAAGAAAGCCCCTGAATGGGTATATTAATTATTGATTGATATTATCTGTTCATTGTAATAAAAAAGAGTATTTTGACTTATTATATTGTTATAAACAAGTAAATAATGTTTTATTGATGTTTCCAAATAATCAATTATTATTTTTTCTTTTGGTTATATTTTCATGTTTTTCAGTCTTGAAATTTCTCTTCATGAATTGTAATGAATAGTACAAACATACACAGCTAAATAAAGTTATACAACATTTTATTATAATAATATTTGGCTTTGCAATTAATATGCCAAAGGAATATGAAAAGAAATTAGCTAAAGCAATTTAGGAGTATGGATTATTCTATACACAATTGCTTTTGTTCAAATGTGATTTTGAATGATATTTTACATTGTTGTTTACTTGATCTTGATTAATGTCAATATAATTAATTATTAAATAATTAGAAGTAATACTCTAATACATTTTTATGGAATATGATCAGATATTTTAGTTACATCTCACTAAAAACATAAGATAATGTGAAGAAAACCCCTAAATAGGTATATTAACTATTAATCGATATTATCTGATCACTGTAATAAAAAAAGAGTATTTTGACTTTTTATATTGATATAAACAAGTAAATAATGCTTTATTTATGTTTCCAAATAATCAATTTATTATTTTTTCTTTTGGTTATATTTTCATGTTTTTCAGTTTCAAATTTCTCTTCATGAATTTTAATGAATAGTATAAACGTACAAAGCTAAATAAAGTTCTACAATATTTTAGTGGAAATTGTTCACAAGGGTGGCTAAAATTTATGGTACTAAATAGAGAAACATATGTTTTAATAATATTCGGCTGTACAGCTAATATGTCAAAATTCTTGTGAAAGAGACAGTCAAGTATACTAATAAAGTTAACAAAATCACCAGTAGGCATTTTTAGATTACCATATGTCTCACCAGTTCTATTTTCATATCCGTTAAATATGAATATACAATAGTATCTCACAAATTAGTTACACTTTTTGAGTATCTGCCACATATTTCACAACTATGAAATTCTTAAACATTTTTTCATAAAATATCCACACAAATATGTTATAAAATTTCAATTTTTCAATTGTCAATATACTTCTTTTCTGTAGACTGTAACTTCTGAATTTTTTTTTTAAATAATGGTTTTCCTTCCTTAATTGTATAACTGTACTTCATAATACATTTTTCAGGGAGTATTTATTGATAATTGTTGTGACACTTGAGTTGAACTTAGTGTTACTGGACGTGTAGTTACATGTTCAGGTTCTCCATGGAATATGTTGTTTTTACCAGGAGTAATAGTAATATCCTGAAGTACAGTTATAGTGGATGGTTTATGTTTAATACTAAAATTTTTCTCTATATCCATAGCTGAACTTTTCACTACTTCTAAAAGAAAAAGAGAAAGCTTAGATATGTGTTACATCTTAATTATTTATTTTAGTTACCTTCATTAATAGGACATCTTGGAAGACATATGTTTTGGACTACTGCAGAATAAGTATGATCAAAAGTTGATGAGCCCTCCATTAAAGGAAAATTTGTGGGAACTGCTGAAGAATCGATTTTGTCATATCATTCAGAAACATCTTATTGTCGAAATGAGTACCACAAAGATGATGACTTCTATGTAAACGTTCTGCCTTATCCAATTAATCTTCTCGTCCACATGCCATTAACCAAATGTTTGCCCTAAATACAAACATTTTTTAATACACGATGAAAATCCACCGTTAATAAATAATATAACATCTTAGCATCTGTAATACACAATTTTATTAATAATTAACATCTTTTGGAAACGAAAAAAAGCTAACATTACTTTTTATAGAATTATTACAACACTTTATAGCTGCACAAGTGTGGCAAGTCTTTTTGTTTTTATTTTTGTACATATCGACGTACTTATACAACGCAATTGCGAAATAAAAAATGTATAAAGAATATTTGTATCTATAAATACACAAAAAGTAAACAAATACAATGGCCTCTATATTATTTATCTATGACAAATGACAATGGCCAATGACCAATGATAGCCGTCAAATTTTTCGGACGCCAGAGAAAATGGCGTCGCTGTCTGCGCGAGTAAAATGCGCGAACTTTCGCGCCAAAGCGGAGTGGGAATACTGGTTGTTGTCTATACTGTGATAATATTCCTTGCAATTAATTCTACTTATTGCGTTTATGGCAGTAAACAGGACGAAACGTAATTATCAAGATTCGAAATTTATGTCTGAGAAAAGTTTAATTTTCTTGATTGTCAAATAACCAGAAGTCTATATAATAACGGAATTAATCAATGTCCTGACATTATGTCAAAATGTGTATACACAGCAAAATAAAGAAAAAACAGATGAATCAACAGCTAAATTAGCAGATTGCCGCAACTACACAACGAAGCAAATACTTTCATTTTATAAACGTCAATAAAAAACTAAAAATTCCGTCAAAGGAAGAACTGCAATACAAAGCAAACGTTTAACTTGCATGGTATGGAACAGGAATGATAACACAGCCTAACAAAATGAAAAAATTTGGAGCTTGAGCAATAACGAATCTTAAATATTTTTGATGCTCTGATTTCAAAATTGACTTATTTTTCAAACAAGTTTTTTTTTGGTATCGATGGTATAATTGTAACTTCGCTCGAAAAGATATACACAAAGTAAAATAAAAGACAATAAATATGATAAATTATTCTATTGTAGACTCAAGACACCAGTCCAATATAATAAACGTTCGCACCAAAAGAGGAGCAAATGCTGGTTTTGATCACAACTGAATCGAATATAGGGTAAGGGCCAGAATTGTAAACGTTTAGAAAAGGAAATACGTTCTAAACATTAACAATACAATGTAGAAGGACTTAAAATACAAACAAAAATAGAGAATATAAACAAAAGATAAACATCGAACTAGAAAACAGACGAAAACATAAAAACATAAATGAAGAGTGGGAAGGGTGAAGAAACATCATGAAAGAAGAATTATTAGACGTGGAAGGTAAACAAAGAACAAGAACAAATGACTGTTCTAACGAAGAATATTAGATTATAGTAGAAGGAAAAAACAGAGCATATTTAATGACGCAATAGTGGTATATAACCCGACAAGTAGAGGAGGAATATAAATAACTACGCAATTAAGAAAAGAAAATCCACCGCAGAAAGAAGAGAGAATCTATGAACAAAGAACTACAAGAACTGAACAAAAGCAAAAAGGAATTCAAACAAAAGAAGTAAAGAGATAAGGGGGGTAATATATTGACAGAACAACAGCAAAAAAAACTAAGAAGATGGAATTCCTGAATTAGACCGAAAATGTTTTAGATTACATGGATGTATTAGATGTTCATTTGTAATACGCCGTTTAACGTTTTTTTATAAAAATATTGCTTTTAATGTTCTTAGTATGCCATACGCTAAATGAAAAACAAATTCTTCGCTGCTGCTACGCTTCTTGGTAAAACTCATAAGCACAGCTAAATTATACGATAAGGTACGATATCACGCTTATGACTCATTTCATTATTTCTTTGCTGGATTATTTAATTTAGCACAGCTCACTTACCGTATTTTTATCAAGACATCGCGTTGCAAAAATCTCATTCGTTTAGTCGTATTTTTATTGCGTTTAAGAACGGATGATCTCTTATATTTTGCTTTAAATTTTTATAACATGTTTTGCGTTAAAAATGTATCCAAACATATAGAGTCCTGGGAAAACACTTTAATAGCCGAATTCTCGGTTTTAAGTTGAATATTTTGGATGGCATACCGTGTTTTATTTGAGCACGGCAGTAAACTCCTGATAGCCTTTTAAATTATGTAGTTATATCGTAGATTATTCAGAATATTGTGATCATAACACAAAACGACTTAAGTAGTGCGAAATAACACAAACAGAGCTATAGTTAATAACAATGATTAAGAAGAAGAGGAACTCGTAAGTAGGCCGTATCATCTGAAATACAAATAATTTACTTAATAGGAAAGATGGGAAACGGTAGAGGCGAAGGCAGAAGAGCAATGTCATTGTCTTAACAACATCAGTGCTTAAGCACTGAATATTCAACAACTAAGAACGGTGCAGAATAGAAAAGATCTTGATGTAATGATGGAATCTCTAGCACTGGAGGTTTACTATTACCATAAGAAGAAGGTTTAACAAAGATCACCAACGAAATAATAATCTGGCAACTCGTACGATACGGTCATGTGAAAACAATAAATCAAGAAATATGGCAAGAAGAACCCCTAATCTATCTATCTTCAATTAGAAGAAAACACGGACCACCAAAAATAGCATAAAAAAAAGAATATTGGCGAGTCAATGGGAGCAAGAAGATCTAGAATAAAACCTTGGTCTTCTTCTTCTTTGTGTGCCGTGCTTGTATTCAAGCATTGGCTATCGTCATATTGACAAGCTGATGAAATGATTCTCGGTCGGCAGCTAGATGAAACAGTTCCTCGACCGTTCGACCTGTCCATTGTCTAATGTTACGCAGCCAGGGCAGTTGTTTTCTTCCGACCCAACGTTTTCCTTCGATTTTGCCCTGAATGATTAACCGGGGTAAGCGATATTTAGGTCCTCTCATTATATGACCGGTACAAACCGGTATAAACATTGGTAGGATAGGAAAAATAATCGATTGTCGTTTATCTTAATCTAAATAATTCCTTGTAATCGTTTATTTAATAAAATTAGATATAATCTAATAGCCACTTTAAAATTTTTAGACAATCGTTTAAAATTAAGATTACACTTATATTTTTGTAGCTCTTTCTGTAACTGTTGAGGTAAGTGTGTTTTTTAATTATTTTTTTTTAAATTTTGATTGAAACTAAATGTATTATACTCATGAACTTTAAATCTCTATTTTTATTTAGAATTTAGTACGTTTTACTTTAATTAGTTTAACCCGACGACTGTGTAGTAAAATTTTCTGACAGTAGCTGTGTGTTGGGGTAATTATCACCCCATTTTTTTTTATTCATAAAATTGAGAAAATATTTTATTTTTACATGCATCTTTGAGATTTTAAATCATAATTATATATCCTTTATAAAATTTATATCATTTTAAAAATTTCCGTTAAAAAATTTAATGATTAAAAAAAGATACTAAAATTTAGTTTACTATCCAAAATTTTTATTAGAGATACAGAATAAAAAAAAATACAAAATTTATAAAAAGTAACCAAGAACTTTTTTAAATAGCATAATGAACAATTTGTTGCAAATTTAGAACAAAAATATGCACATGTTCAACACAAAAAAATGTCACATTTCACAAATTTGTTCTGACACTTTCTGTCCTTTTCACGGGGACACACTCCACATCTAAATGTTATTAGTTGTTTCTTGTTAGGAGGTCCTTGAGTGTCCTCTCCGCTGTCATTTCTTTTTAATTTCTCCCTTATGTCTGATGGTATTCTTTGATTGCTACTTTGTTTTTCAATTATGTATGGTTTAATTAGTGCCAAACCAAGGACACCAAAGAAATGTCTTTTTAAATCCGAAAATTACCGGAAGGTACTCGTGGCGCCAGAAGAATCTGGCGATGTTGTCACTATTTTAACAAGCACTAATGAACGACGTGGGTGATTTTCACCCCACATCACAGTTGCCGGGTAAAATAATGTTAATAAGGATTCAATATGTTTATTTCAGAAAAGACAATGAAAGTGATATTCGCCATTACTTGTCTTATTGTGATAATCACCGCCGAAGTGACTGATTATCAGCAATGGATGTCTTTCAAGGTAAGCGTATTCTTCCAAAATATAAATTGGTGTAACATCATACAGAAGGATTGTCAAACAGACCAAAAAATAATAAGGATATCGATGGAAATTAAAAAGTTAAAAGAGTTTTTTATAATAATGTGGATGCTCCACATTATATAAACAGCTTCTTGCTCGATATAAATGAATTATGTAGAAACTTGTTTGCCATTTGTCTTTAGATTTTTTCGACCAATCAAAATTAAAGTTTGATCAAACTGATCTTGAAAATGGAAGATCCTCTATTTTTAGAGAACTTCATCAAGCTCAGGATGCGACGTCATATCTGCCCTATTAAGAAAGAACCCCATATCTCCACTATAGCGAGTTTTGAGAAAAACGCGATTTAAGATTTTTGATTAATCCCTTCTGCTTTTGGTACAATAATAACAAAATCATTTAGGGTAGAGTGTGTAGCATTGTAGTTAACTTTAAAAAAAAAATTGCAAAATTATCATATGGACATTAGTTATGCGATATACGGGCTAACAAAACAAAGAATTATGTCAAGTTTACTTAGCTAAAACCACGTATTATCCAAATTTGTCTTAAGCTTGGTTTTAACTATGTAATTATTAACTATGTAACTATAATAACTGACTCGAAATTCAAGACATTTAAATATTCTAATAATATTTTTTATGAACATTTGTTGAATAAAACATAAGTATTTACGAAAAACGTTTATTTAAAAATACAAAATGAAAATTATTATTAATCCGAAGTTGACAATTCTTCCCAAAATTGATGGTGGTTCGCCGGTATAATTTGACCTAAGTTTTTTAATATTTGTTCTTTTCTCTTTTTAGCAATTCCAGAAGGTTTCGTCACAGGTGTGGGATCCTTTATCTCAGATTTTAACACTCTGAACTGCAAAAAGTCCATCTCTATCAACTCCTCGCTAACGTCAATCTTATGTGTAAAATCTTGCTCTCTCTCTTCATAATTACTTTAATAATTTAATGGGTAAATACGTGACTCTGTTTTCTTTGATTTTGACTGTGATGATAAGTCTTTCCAGATAAGAAAATCGGAAACCGCCTTTCTTTTACCACCACACGATTCAAATTACACGTTTTAACGGCCTCGACGAAATCATGATACTCATAAACTTTCTTTCCGGCTTGCAAAAGAAATAATATAAAACCACTTGCTCATAAAACCACTTGCTGGTGGAAACTCTTAGCGGTGTTGCTCTATTCCCTAGAAAAAGCCTCGCATATCGTTTTATCCTACGTTAAAAACCCGTATCTGCTGAGCATATACCAGGTTTTTACTACGAAGCGTTAAATGCCAGGTTTATACAAAGCATAATATTCATTTTTGGCGTTTACGGGGAAACTATTTTCTTCCATAAAATATTTAGAAATGTAAAATACGGGTTTTTCTCTATGTGAATATGTTATATAAATCATAATTATTCATATGGTGCAAATATCCCAATTTTTCAAATTTTGGAGATACGGGGTTCTTTCTTATGCTGCTGAGATATGCTGTCAATTTTTTGGTTTGGTCAAACTAGTTTGATCAAATATTTGACCGTCTGACATGGACTTAATAATTATAATTTACTATATTGATATTTATTTATATTTTATTATTAATTTAATATTTTGTCTGACTTTGACGCGGCTGTCGGAAGCAGAGATATGAAACCAATAGGTAAACAACTCCTATCTAAAAGGTATATAAAATTGGAGCTAAGTCCGCCATTTGCATTGAGAAAAGCAAAGCATTTTGTACGAGACGCACAGTAAAGCCTCGATGGTTAGCGGACTGTATACTTAATTAATTGAAATAAGACTCACGAAACTTACTGTAGTTACACCTTTATTTAATTTAGACTATTTACCATTCACTTATGATAATTAGATGGCTATAAGCCAGAGCTAATACAATATTTACTAGTTCAATAATAATAATAATTAGATGGCAACAAGCCAGAGCTAATGTATGTTTTTACTTTTTATAAAACTACAACTAAAAAAATGGCGTTATGCGTAATGAATGCACTGGCGCAGAAATGTCACTTGTCACTTTTTGGTGGTGGCAGGGAGAAACACTGTCACTTCCGACCGAACACACCCGAACCTACAAAGCGTCCCAATAATTTTGCATAGGTGTTGGATATTGTTTCCAACATGCTGGGGGCCAGAGCATTTCATGTGAAATCTTACAAATATAGCTACTATCTAAAATACTAGTTATACTACTTCTTACACTAAATTAATTTTATTTACATTATTTACAATTATTCATAGAATGGCAATACTGCCACCTTTGTGACTGATCTTACATAGGTCCCATTTTTGGTTTTAACTTCAACAACCCTAACCATTTTATCCTTTCCAGGGATAACCTTGGTGATACGTGCAAGTGCCCATTTAAATGATGGAATATTGTCTTCTTTTAGTAAGACTAACATATCTTCCTTTAAATTAGGTAGTTTAATTTTTTCATTTAAACCGACATTTTCTATTTTTACTGATTGATTATAAAAGTTATTAATTTGATTGTTAGCACCCTTGAACGTGGATCCATTATCACAATATACGTTCAAAGGCTTCCCACGGCGAGAAATGAAGCGCTTAAATGCTGCTAAAAAAGTTTCAGTAGTAAGGTCTGATAATAGTTCCATGTGGATAGCTTTTACAGAAAAGCACACAAAAAGAGCTATATAGGCTTTTGTGCTTATTGATTTTCTTATTCTCGATTGCTTGACGAGAAAAGGGCAACAAAAGTCTATTCCCACATTTTGAAATACTCTAGCAGCACAAACTCTTGTTTCTGGTAGAGATCCCATTAAACGTTCAGAACATTTTGCTTTAAATTTGAAGCATATTACACACTTTTTAGTAATTTTTTTTACTTCTCGGTTTCCATTTATTAACCAATAATTTAAATTTAATGAACTTAGCACTTGCCTGGGACCAGCATGAAGTAATTTCAAATGTTCATCCCTTATTATGAGATCTGTATCATGACTAGCCTTTGGCAAAATTATTGGATGCTTTTGAGTATATAAGATGTTAGAATTATGTAATCTACCACCTACTCTTAAAAGCCCATCACCATCAACAAAAGGAGACAGCGTACTTAATGGTGATTTTAAAACTATATTTGATATAAGATCTTTAATTTCCTGAGAAAAATGATAATATTGTTGACACTTTATAATTACCTTTAAAGAATTATCTAACTCTAGCAAATTTAAATTACCAGAAAATTTTTCTGTGCCTTTCAATTTACTTAGAGAATTATTTTTAAATCGTAGAATGTATGCTGTAATTCTTTGCAGTTTAGTTATATTGGAGTATTTTTTAAAGAATGTATTTTCCTTTGTTTGTATAACATGTACACTAACTTTTTGTTCAGGCATTGGATAAGGAAATTGAACAGGTAGCTCATTATGAGCAAAATTTTTGTCCAACAGCATTTTTGGACCAGTAAACCATAAGGGATGCAACTCAATATCATTAGGCTCCAAGCCTCTAGAAAGGCAGTCTGCTGGGTTTTCTTTGCTATTAATATAAAGCCATTTAAAGTTTCTGGACATGTTTTGAATTTTTAAAACACGATTAGCTACATAAGGAGTTAATTTGACAGGTTCGGTTTTTAACCAAGCCAATACTATATTTGAGTCACAATAAAGAAAAATCTTTTTAATATTTGCTTTTAACAAATTATAAATTTTAAAAGTTAAATTAGTTAACAACAAGGCACCATTTAGCTCTAGTTTAGGTATAGTTAACTTTTTATTTATTGGAACGATTCTAGACTTTGAGCAAATTAAATTAACATTAACTGTGTCATGACAAATAGTTCGAGCATAAAGTGCTGCTCCATATGCTTGCATTGATGAATCACAGTAAACTACAAGTTCAATACTTTCAGCATCAGTAAAGGCTAAATTTCTTGGAATTTTTGAAACTGGCATATTTATTAGACCAGTAATAAAATTTTTCCAAATTTCCTGCAAATCATTAGGCAGTACCTCATCCCATTTAATTTTACGAAGCCAAATTGTCTGCATTATAACTTTTGCTTTGACTAACACTGGACCTGCTAATCCTAAAGGATCATAAAATTTTGATATAAAGCTTAATACCTGTCTTTTTGTTAGACAGTCATTGATATTAATTTTTGGCGATGACAATTTAAAATTATCAGTAATGGTATCATATGATAAACCTAATGTTTTTACAACAAAGTTGATTTTATTTATGTCAATTTCATCAAAATGTTGATTTTCTTTGGGGATATCACTTATTATTCTTGGATCGTTTGAACACCACTTGTGCAAGGAAAATGACCTTAGTTGCAAAAGAGAAATTAGTTCATTTTTGAGTTTCTTTGCTTCTTCTATAGTATCACTTCCTGCTAGGATGTCATCTACATAGGTATTATTTATTAATGCTTTAGCTGCCAAAGGAAAATTTTGTCCTTCTGTATTGGCTAGTTTGACTAAACATCTAGTAGCTAGAAACGATGAGCTTCGTAACCCATATGTTACTGTTTGCAACTGGATACACTTTAGCTCACTATGTGGTTCTCTCCATAATATATTTAAATATCTTCTGTCTTCAGGGTGAATAAGTATCATTCTAAACATTTGTTTAATATCAGTAGATATAATATATTTATAAATTCTAAATAGGATTAATATATCAAATAGTTCATTTTGTACAACAGCACCATTATATAGAAAATCATTTAAGCACTTTTTGCTCTTAGATTTCATACTACCGTCAAAAACTATTCTTAATTTTGTAGTCTTCTTATCCTCTCTTATTACTGGATGGTGAGCCATAAAATAAACCTCGCCGTTATTTAAAATTTTTGGATCATAATGAACAATTTTAGCATGACCAAGTTGAATATATTCATCTATGAATTTTTTATAATCAAAGTATAGAGTTGGGTTTAGAACAAACATTTTCTCTAAGTTTTCAAATCTCTTAAGAGCTACAGCAAAAGAGTTACCTAAATTAATATTTTCTTGTTTTAGAGGCAGATTAACTTGATATTTATTTTCGATTATTTTTATTGAATTTTGAAAACTAGCCTCACAAGCTTCCTGATCACTTGTAAATTCTAAGAATACTTCAGGAACCTTTTCCATTTCCCAAAATTGAGAGATGGCAGTGTCTAAATCACTATAAGTTGTATGCATGCATACAATATTTAAATTTGAGAACTGGTTGGTTGATACAGATCCACTAACAATATAACCTAAAAGAGTATTTTGAAGTATTAGTTCTTGGCAGTTTATTTTTTCTGCGAGCAATATTTTAAACACAACATCAGCTCCTAGTAGTAGACTGATTTCACCGCTTTGATTAAAAGTGTCATCAGACAATTGAACAAATTCTGGTATTTTAGATGTATTAAAACTAAACCTGGGTAGATTCCCTGTTATTATATCCACTACAGAACATTTTATATTTGTACTGAAGTCATATATACATGATTCTATATTCAAATCAACTGCCTTTTGGATTCTTGTGCTATTTTGTGAAATCCCTACAATATCTAAATAATTATTGTATGTCTTTAGGTTTAACCTTTTTACTAAACTATTTGTTACCAAAGAAACCTGTGAGCCTGTATCGACCAAACCTCTGACAATCAAGTTGTGACCTGATGCTGTTCTAACCTTTACCTTTACAGTAGGTAAGATTGTATTTGCTCGATTTTTATAAATCGAATTAAAATTTACTACAGCATCGTATTGCGATGAAGTGCTTGCATCTTGATTAGATTGAGCAATATTAGAACTTACTGCCACTTTTTCTAAGTGCAGTAATGAATTGTGTCCTTTGTGACAGGTTTGGCATTTTAAATTTAACCTACATTTATCAGTATGGCTGTTTAAACATAGTTTACATAGTTTGTTTCTATCAACAAAGGAAATTCTTTCATTGACTGAAAGGACTTTAAATTTTTTGCAACTATAAAGTTTATGTCCATTGATGGAACAGTATTGACATTTAACATTACTTTGTGATTTGGTTACTAAGTGTGTAAGTTGTTTATTTTCCTTCAACTTTGTTTCAGATGTACTATTAGTGGCTTCAAGAGCCATTGCCCTATTTTCGAGATATTTTAGAAATCCATTTAATGATGGTAAACTTGAACTATCTCTATCAATTTGATATGACCTATTCGTAAACTGATCTATTTTTCTAGACAGTATACAGACTAAAAGCATATCCCAGCTATCTACTGGTTGATTAAGATTTTTTAAGGCACCAATTTGTTGTTTGACCTTACTTATAAATTCTCGTAATGAACTAGCAGTTCCTTTTTGCATGGCAGGTATATCAAGAACTTGGTAAATATGTGAATTAATAATCATAGTTTCATTATTGTATCTGTTATTTAAAAATTGTAAAGCTTCATTGTATGAATCATTCACTAATGGCAGATTATTTATTAAGCTGAGGGCTTCATGTGTTAAATAATTTTTTAGATAAAATAATTTTATCTACGCTTTTTAAATTTATATTTTTGTCTATAACTGCTGTAAATATATCTATAAATGATTTATATTTAGTTAAATCTTTCCCATCAAATGTGGGAATTTCAATTGAAGGTAATTTAGTGGTACTGGTTGCATGATGCTGTGGCATATTATGAACTAAAGGCACTGTGATTTTATTGTTTTTTCATGGATGTAACTCCTTGGATGGTTGCCAATAGATCTACATATTCAGCTTCTATGTCATCAATATCATCATCAAAATTTTCATCTAAATGAGCAATTTCTGTATTTAAATCAGTTATAGTTTTAAATGATTTACATAACATGTCTTTTCTAATAGAAAATAGATCATCCTTTTTTGAACTTTCTGGATCATCTTTATGTTCACTAATAAATCTTTTTACCCGACTTATAGTGCTTACCGCTTGCCTTTTCCTTGTTATCAGTTTTTACAAATCCTTTTTAGACATATTTAAAGGCTTTGTTAAGTTAAGTGACAAAGTATTTTTAATATAAAAATGTATCTATGAGATTCTGAAACACTGATAAAAAAAGAAAAACGGTCGTTAAAGTAAAAAATTACCTTTAAAATATTAATTAAACATAACACACAAGACAATACATACAAAAATAGGACCAAATACCTATACTTATATTTTTAAAAACAGAAATCAAAGTAAATATTTGTTACTTAATAGGGTTATGTCCAATAAATTGTTAATTTTTGACGTAATAAAACGGTGAATGCCAACGCGAACACAGAGCACAGAAATCCAAGTTGGTGTCTCGGCGTTCCTTGGCTCGATGATTGTCATAAAGGGAAGAGAACAGTCTTACTTACGGTTTCGTTCCGTGTTCTATTTATTGACATTAGAGCTGGCAGCCTGGCAGCAAACTTCAGCTTGGACGCTAAATTTGGCGGGCTCCTTTTTTAATGTTTCAGGAAATATGAGAATTTACCTTCAGTTTCGGGCTCCCAAAATTCTGGATTCCACATCTGTGTCGATGGACCATAATTTATGTACGAGACGCACAATAAAGCCTCGATGGTTAGCGGACTGTATACTTAATTAATTGAAATAAGACTCACGAAACTTACTGTAGTTACACCTTTATTTAATTTAGACTATTCACCATTCACTTATGATAATTAGATGGCTATAAGCCAGAGCTAATACAATATTTACTAGTTCAATAATAATAATAATTAGATGGCAACAAGCCAGAGCTAATGTATGTTTTTACTTTTTATAAAACTACAACTAAAAAAATGGCGTTATGCGTAATGAATGCACTGGCGCAGAAATGTCACTTGTCACTTTTTGGTGGTGGCAGGGAGAAACACTGTCACTTTCGACCGAACACACCCGAACCTACAAAGCGTCCCAATAATTTTGCATAGGTGTTGGATATTGTTTCCAACACATTTCCCGGTCATCGCAGTCAGAAAATCCTGCATCGTTGTTAAGCTTATCGTATTTTATGAGATGGATTATTTTACTTACTTATATTCTATTTAACAGGAAGTTACAAGAAGAAGTTTTAACAAGAAATTAACAAAGTAGAAAAATTAATATAGTTAATTACTGTAAAAAAAAACAAACGAAGACAAGTAAAAGAACAAATTATTAAATAAACAAATAAAACTTTTATCTTCAATGCAAATAGAGGCAGAGAGTTAAAAAATTTAAGAAGTAGGTACAACTTCTATTTGTTCGATTTCTTTAGTCAGAAGTAAACAAAGTATGCTAAGCAACCATGCAGATGAAATACACAGCGAATTTTTGTTGATACGTTAGCAGGGGCTTCGTATGAAGCTTCGCGTTAGTCTACAGTACCGCCCATTTTACCATCTTTTAATTTTTTTTTTATTACACAACGTCTAATTATCAAATTTTTAATCAATAGTATAAAATATAAAATAACTATATTTGCTTTAACTTTAAGGCCCGACATTCCAAACAATATAAAATCACAGAAGATAAACTAAGATTCCAAATTTTCCAAGACAATCTTCGCGAAATCGAAGAGCACAACGCAAGATACACCAAAGGAGAGGTAGGATGGTTCAAGGGTGTTACTCCATTCGCCGATTGGACCAAAGAAGAGTTCCAGGGACTATTGACACGTCAAGCTGCCTCCAGGCCCAAATTAAACGAGAGTTTGGGAGTGTATATCGCCGATCCAAATGTTAATTTGCCCTCATCTGTTGATTGGAGGAACGAAGGGGCAGTATTACCTGTAAGGGAACAAGGTTTTTGTGGATCGTGTTGGGCGTTTAGTACGGTAAGTATTTTATTTTAAAATAACTTATATAAACTTATTCGTTTTCTTAATTCCAGCCTTGAGGCAGTTCATCTTACGTATTTATTTTTCATTGAACGAAAATTTTTTCTAGCAGAATAAAGGTTTTTTGTTTACACTATATATTTTGTATGAAATAAGCTTTTCATATTATTTCCATCTAAAGGGGAATATATATGTATAATATCCATTTTATATTTATATTCCCATCATCTCTACATATTCAAAGAGCATACCGCGTTGTACCCCCTCAACCGACTTATCGAAATCCATAAACAAATTGTTTTCTGTATTTTCCATAATTTTTGGAGTAATGTCAACATTGAGAACAAAGCTTTTCTGGTTCCCAACCTTTCTATGAATCCGAATTGTTTGTTTTCCATTGTTTTTTTTTATTAATGTTTAATACTGTGAAAAATTATCTTAAAAAGTAGTTTGAGATAGTGACTAGTGACTCATAAGACTAATTAAGTCTTTCGCTGATCATACATTAGGTTTCTTTGGAAGTGGGAAAGACCGTCTCAAAGTCCTTTCTGATGTCACTGTCGGAAAGCGTTAAATCTGCATTACCGGCCGAGCATAAAGCTTAGTTAAGACCGAAACCATTTGTCAACTGTCAATTCTTCTTCGTCTGTCAACTCTCAATTTTTCTTCTTTTCCGTGGCTAACATCAGAACGAAGCTACCGACCAATGGAAACAAAGTCCCGTCCACCGAGGCCACAAACGATCTATTCGCTCCTTCTTATAAGCAACCGTTATCTGTCATTTCAATTGTCGTGACGTTTGACGTGGTAAGTTAAAATTACGTGTTGTTTTACCTAGGATGTAACATTTTATGTGACATTTGACACAAAACGTAACATATTATGTGACACATAACATTATGTGATATATTATGTGACATTTTATGTGACAGTATATGACATAATACGTGACACGTGACATTATGTGACATGTGACATTTATGTAAAGTTTGAACTCGTACGTTACAATTTTGTGACGTTTGACTTAGGATTTGACATTTTGTGTGACATTTGACACAAAAACGTGACATATTATGTGATACGTGATATTATAAGACCTATTATGTGACATTTTGTGTGACATTATGTTACACGTGACATATGACATACTATGTGACATTTATGTGACGTTTGACGTCGTACGTTACAATGACGTGATGTTTGACTTAGGATCTGACATTTTATGTGACATTTGACACAAAACGTGGCATATTATGTGATACGTGACATTATGTTGGTATATTAAAACATGTTAGTTTTTAGGTTGGAGCTCTAGAGGGACAAGCAGCGATTCACAAACAACAAAAAATTCCTTTGAGTCCACAAAATCTCATCGACTGCTCTGACAATGACGGTTGTGGAGGTGGTGATCAAGTGAGAGCTTTTCAATATGTTCAAACAGATGGTATTAGCTCTGAAGCGGACTATCCATATATTGAAGATGACGATCAGATGTGTCAAAAAAATGTTAAAAAATCGATTACTTCTCTCTCGGGATACAAACATCTAAATCCAAATGAAGAAGATTTAATTTCTGCTATTGGTAAGTGTACATATATCTAAATCAGCATTTCTTTAACTTTTTGGTGGCAAAGCTCTATTAAAAAACTAAATTTTTAACCGAACTCTAGCACTAAAGTTTATAAAAGACAATCTTTAATAAAAGTAAATTATAGATAATAAACAAAAGATAATTAACATATCGTCTTTATCATTATGTAGGTATATATTATTGCAAATTGCAAAATGCGTCTCTGTTCATTTTTTTTTTTTTGTTTTTAGCTACGGTGGGACCAATCTCTGTCTCAGCTATTTCAAACATGTGGTCATTATATGCAGGAGGTATTTATGATAACAGAGATTGTGGAACCAGACTCAATCATGCTTTAGTTGCTGTAGGTTACGCGGAAGAGTACATTCTGCTTAAAAATTCTTGGGGAACAGACTGGGGAGAGGATGGATATATAAAAGTAGCAAGAGGACATAACGTATGCCAAATTAATAAAGACAATTCTTATCCTATTTTGTAAACTAAATTTAAATTTGATATTATCGTGTCAACCTATTTATGGACCAATAACAATGCAAATATGTGAAATTTAATAAAAACTTTAATGTATAACAAAGGCATTTCATTTATTTACTTTACTTTCCTCCTTTAATATCTGGTTTTAATTCGGCTTTGTGTATTTAAATTTAGCATTAAAATGGCTCTGGGCAGGTCACGTATCCCGATATAATGACAACAGGTGGACACGGAGAATTCTAGAATGGAGACCAAGGACGACAACAAGAAGCATGGGAAGACCTCAAAAAAGATGCGTAGATGACATAAGAACAGTGGCAGGCAAACAGTGGATTAGATGGATGATATAGGAGTGGATGGAAAATGGTTGACAAAGAAAAAAAAAGAAGAAGTATTTAAATTTAAAAGGTTTTGATTTTCGTAGCATTTTTTGGAGTAATAATAGAAAATTTGTGTAGTGTAAATGTTAAAACTTTGAACCAGTGATATCATTAGTTGGGACATACCTTTAGATATGATGGTAAGCTGTGAATATAGTGAATAAAAAGTCCCTGAATGAAGCTGCGGCGATACTGGCAGATGTATTGGATATGTCGTATAAGAACTTATCTTCACAAATGCTAAAACACCCACGAAACGTATCGTGACTAAAGAGGGAAATAAAGTATGGCGGTGGATTTCCTAGATTGATATTGATGAGCTACAAGCATTGGAATGCATCTACTGTAATTTTATACTTCAATTACTTACAGAACACAAACTGTTGACTGTATGTTATGTCAATAAGTTTAGTAACAGGCAAACTACCTAAATTAATTTAGTATTTATTACATAAACGATAAATGTGAAAAACTAACATTATACTTTATCCTACGTAGATTATAAACTATAAAACATCAGGGGCGAAAAATGCTTTTCAAAACGTGACACTATTACATTACAATCCAATATCTCACTGTAATGTTCCTTATGGAGGTTGAATCTACACCCTAATTTTAATCCGTTTTTATTTATAAATAGACTATTACTTTTTTACATTATTATGTATAAAATGTAAACAAAAAACATTTACCTACCCATTGAGATGTATATGTTTTTTAAAATTAAATGATTTACGGTGTATAAATGATAATGAGAATAAAATTAAGTGGCGTAAGATATCATCGTCTGTCTTAAAAAATCCTCTTAAAACTGAAAAATGTTGGTTTAGCATCTATACAGATGTTATCAGCGCGTGAAAACTTCTCGAACATATCCGAACGATTAAACATAAAAATTAAACATTAAAAATATTGCTTGCCATCAGTCAGATTTGACAAGTTTGTCAAAGTGAATTTTTAAAGATGCCACGCCAGTTAAGTCAGTTTGATAAAACGAGAATAATTTCAAAAATAGAAGATGGTTGGTCTATTCGACAACTGGCTAAAGAGTTAAATAGAAGCAAAACCACAATCCACAACATTAAAAAAAATGTGAAAAAGAGCAGACTTTGGATAGAAGGAGAGGGAGTGGGGGACCAGTTATTACTACAGCCCAACAAGATGAAACATTAACTAATTATTTAACAGCGTATGACTTCCATACGGCAAGGCAAGCAAAAGTTAATACAAACTTTAATGCTGCTATAACTACAGCATTAAGGAGAATTAGAAGAACAGATTTAAAAAATTGTGCAGCAGCCCGAAAATACAAATTTAGCGAGAAACATAAACAAAGTAAACTCCTATTTGCTTTAAATTACGTTTTAAATAATTTATTTAATTTTTGGGACTGTGTAATTTTTACTGATGAAAAAGTATTCCAGTCTCATTATGATGGCCATATTAGGGTTTATAGACCGCCTCGAAATAGGTTTAATGAAAACTATATTTTATCAAGTGATAAGTCCGGACGGTTCTCTGTAAATGTTTGGACTTGGATGTATAGAGAAAGTTTAGGAATGTGTTGGAGAACTGAAGGACGGTTCAATACTGAAACCTATTTAAATATATTAGATAATGTAATGTTGCCATCGGTTAGGAAAATTTTCCTCAACAATAATCTAATTTTCCAGCATGACAACTGTTTCATCCACACAGCCCACCATGTACGGGATTACCTTATGGACAAAAAAGCATTGAAGCTCTTCCATGGCCCTCTAAAAGTCCAGATATTGATCCAATAGAGAACGTTTGGGGACTTATGATCAACAAAATACAAAAATTAAATGTAGTTCTCCAAAACAGGGATCATTTATAGACCATCATTGAAAAAATCTAGGAAAGCTTGGCCGAAGATGAAAATTTGTCACTAAATTTAATAAACTCAGTTCCCACAAGATTACAAGAAGTGATTAATAATAATGGAGCTATGACAAAATATTAACTTTTCAAATTGTAATACATATATTTAAATTCCACACTTGTTCACTGCAAAAACTATTCATTTTTTATTAACTTTAAATTTTTCCAGTGGATTTTATTTACTGTAGTATTCCACAACTCAATACAGTTTTGTGCTACACTTTACGAGAAACCAATCACACATCTCGATTTGAAATTAAACATAATAATTTAAAGTCATGTCTAAATTTATTATCTATCATTATTTTTAAATTGAAATATTTTCATAAATTATAATAAAACACGAATCAATGTATGGGTACTGAGATAATGGAAAATTTCAAAATTAATAGAATTTTTTAAGATGTATGTTTAAATAAATATTTAAATATAAATGTGACTGACTGATCGAGAATGCTCGATATTGTTTTAGTTTTTAATATACTAAAACCTGCGACCTTTCGCACAGCCCTGATTTTAGCTGGTTTGATATAATATTTTCGTTGAACTAGCAACGTTGCCTTCGAAATTAGAATGACACACGTGAAAAGCTCAACTTACACAACTTGAAAAACACGATTTTCGGTTATAAGAGTTGTACCAGTTTTTTATGACGCGAACGGTACAATTTTATGGACAAAGCTTGCAAAAGGTCAGAAAAATAAAAATAATGTGAAATAAAAAAGACAGTCAAGATTTTATTTCACGTACAAAGCGTCTATGTACCTGTTTATATGTATTTCGCCTTAATAAGGCTCATCAGAACAGATATTCATAGGCGTTCTCAACGTGAAAAATAAATCTTTCCTGTCTTTAAGAAGCAACACTAAAATGGCTTCGAAACGGATGAAATAGCGATATCTGATAATAAATCCGTATTGTGTTTCGAAACTATTTTACGGATAACAATATTAATTTAATAATTTGAAGCTATTTTCTTGTGGAATTTTAAAGTAATTACTATTTAAATGGAAATAAGCCACAATTAAAGGTTAAAGTACGTTTATTGACGTTTCAATTTCCACTTCGGAAATCGTTCTCAAAATACAAACATTAGTGTTTCCTAGTGTTGCTAATCCCCCATTGCTAAAATCTAACAATATTTTAATTAGAATTAGAGAAATGTACAAATATCTAAGAGCTTACCTCGGAATATTTTTCTATCGATATTAGTGGCGCCGGTCTGAGACACCCGAAAGCTCGTTTACTATAGCACACTATTACACTGTAATGGTCACACGACAACTAACCGTCAGTCACAACGTTACATGAAGGTACTAAAACGTTCGATTCCTTACAATAACCTGTTTAATACCAACATCAAAAAAACAGTCTGCCCGGTCTCTCACACAGTGACGCCACTACCCAAAGGTTAATAAGAACCATGCTAAAGTTGTCATGACTAAAATAATTTGGGGTTTTTAGTCCCACAGTTGTGATTTGTATCCTGGAAATAACTGTATACAGTCTTCGGCAGGATTTTCTCCATACTTCTGCAATCCCTTCCTTGTCGTTTATTAATTCTAATGCATGATTGTTTATGTGTTGGTTTTAATTCTATAGCTTTATATCAGACTTTGTTATAAAGCTCGTGGGATTCACAACGGTTTTCATGCTTGTTTAGTTCTTCAAATCCTTTATTTATCTGCTTATTTCATCCTCCTTACATTCTGCTTATTTCTCTGTTCAACCTCAACAATTCGATTTTCTTAATGTTGTTATAATGTATGAGAGATTTTATTTTCGCTCTTCGAGGAGTTGTTGTCTCTGTATGTCATTCAGTGCTTTTTCTTGATGATCTGTTTTTCTATTCTGGTCCTTTCTATAACAGGCTTCTATGATATTTCTGAATGCTTTCTATATATTTTCTGGACTGTCTTATGCTTCTTAAATGCTGGTTTCCTAAAATATTTTATGAGTCTGCTTCGACTTGGTTGTTTTCAACTTCAGCTTGAAGGGAGTCCAAAATCATTTGAATAAGAACAACACTCAAGTAACTAAATGACATATTTAAAGGGAATTATACGTGTAGTGATAATTTTATAATTTTTTAAAAACCTATGTACATGTGATAAAAAGTTAAGTACATTTTTAATTTAATATGTCCAATTACAATGTTGTGATACCAGTCTTTTATAATTCTAATCTTTTTGTTGTACTTAAAGTAAATTAGTATTTATCAAATTTCTTTATATAGCGTATGTAAATAATAAACGTTATATATATAAATAAATATAATAATAAATATAATAAAATAATAATTTTATTTTGTCTTCAATCAACAAAATGCAATCTAATCTGGCAGGCTCTTCAAAAAATTGTATATAATACTTAAAATTTGCTTAAACTCTTATAAAAATCTTCTAGATGATAGAATTTTGTGGTCAAGAATAAGGTAAGACTTTTTCTTCTTCTTTAATTTCCATCTTCTATCGAAGGTTAAAAATCATCATGACTATGCGGATCCTGATGATTGCCGCTCTCAATTGATTTGCACCACTGCATCCAAACCATCCGTCAAGTGTTTAACCCAGGATAATAATCATTTCGCTTTCATTAAATTTTGACTTGTATAATAAGTTTTCATATTAAGTATTTTTGCTCACTTATCATATGTCCCAAGTACTCAAGTTTTCATCGTTTGATAGATAATATTATTTCAATAACACAATCTCTGCTTCACATCAGTAACAATATCTCGTTTATTATTTTTAAGGATATTGGTTCTTATGCTATTCCTAAAACCTGTCATTTCTTTAATTTGTTTGTATAAATTAAAGCTATTATACTTTTTATCCACATCTTGTATTTCCTTGCCTGTCGAAGAGCCATCTCCCTTTTCCCTCTCTACTTTTTTTTATGTTTCTCTGAATTTTTT
The DNA here is from genome assembly GCF_040954645.1 of Diabrotica undecimpunctata. Taxonomy (NCBI): domain Eukaryota; kingdom Metazoa; phylum Arthropoda; class Insecta; order Coleoptera; family Chrysomelidae; genus Diabrotica; species Diabrotica undecimpunctata. Next base: position 125,703,130 of record NC_092811.1, read on the forward strand.
ATATTTATTCAGGTCTTTTGCTTTAAGATTTCTTTGTTCTTCCATAAGTTCAAGAATTTCTACTGTTATTTAATGTGGATTCTCATGACCACAAATGCTGCAATTTTGATGATTCACAAAGCTATCAAAGTAAAAATATGCTATTGCTTAGGATGATTTTGCCCGAAAAATCAGCATTCACTTGTTGATGTTCAAAAATCTATTCAATGAATTCCTTTTGCTGCGCATGGTCAATAAACTTCAGTTCTTGTGTAAATTAAACTTTATAAGTATTAAGATATAGATATTTAGTGAGTACACACTGTAAAGAACATCTTGAAGTTTGTTATTCTTGTTCACGACGCCGAATTGATGTTCCTAGGCTAGTATGCTTGATGTGCTGTCCTACAATATGGACGGTACGTACACTCATCACATTTTTAGACGGCTACACGCACTGATTTGGTAAGTAAGGCGGACGATCGGTAGAAACCGCCCTGCGATTAGGAAAGTATTCTGGATGAAACAAATTAAACAGTAGGAATGGCAGAACATTCTTTCGGATTTTTCGACAAGGGCGAAGAGTGCGGATTGTCCTATGTGACAGTGACGTCCAAGTTCGTGCATCACAAAGGAAATCAATGCTAATGTCTTTTGAAACATTTCGACACCATCCGACCGTGCCGTTCCAACTCAGTGCATGCTAATCTTAACAGTTTCATTCCGGTAAATATTCTAGGAAAGACTTTTCTTAATTTTATTTTCAATGAGAAGAGTTTTAGTCAATAATTTGGCCCTCAAGGATAAAATACCAAGAACGTATAAATGTTATCCTTAGATGAGCTTAGATGAGTATTCTTAAACATAACAATTTACCTCCACTTGCAACGATCAAATAAAAATAGATGAATATTATTATTAGCGGTTTTAAGTCCACTGCTGAACATAGGCCTTCTGTAAATAATTCCATTGCATACGATCTTGAGCACCCTGAATCCAGTTGTGCTGGATGCTCTTGATATCGTCTGACCACCTTATTGGAGGACGTCCTCAATTACGATAGGCATCGTGTTTACGTCTCCATTCTAAAATTTCTTGATCCTCTTCCATCATATATTGCTGTTTTTTGATTGTCTCTTCTTAATCTTGTGATCCAGATACTTACAGGTATAAAATTGTTAAATTTGCGTGCCATTAGAAGAAATGTTTTTGGCCAGTACAAAAATGGTCATATATTGTGTTTTAGAAAAGTTAATTTTAAGGCCAACTAGCGTACAGAAGCTCTGAATGTTTTGGAGACGTTGACAGGCTTGATCTACCCGGTCTGCAATAAGAACTGTATCGTCAGTAAACCTCAAGTTGTTCAGAAACTAGATGATAAAAGGCTAAGAATATGCAGAAAGAACCTTATGAGTTTTTAATATTGACTAAACGTTTTAATTTCAGAAAAGATAATGAAAGTGATAGTTGTTATTGCGAGTCTTATTCCGGTAATCACCGCGGATTTAAACGATTATGAGCAATGGGTCTCTTTTAAGGTAAGCATTTCTTGAATATTATAAATATGTTTAATAAACTGTTAAAAAAACAACAAGACATTAAAATAAAAAAAAAGTAGAAGAATCTGATATGTATATGAGAATCCAGCATGGTACTTTCTGGCTGGTGGGAACTGTAGAACTAGTAACTAGTAAGAATTGTAAACTGCAGGTTTTTGTTCCTCTGCTATGACATTTATTTATATTAAACGTCAATTATCTACCAGCTTGCTTAATTATTATTGTAGTATCAACTATACTTCTGTAATTTTTGTTTTTCTTTTCAAGGAGAAACATTCGAAGGAATACAAACTCCCAAAAGATAAACTAAGATTTCAAATTTTCCAAGAAAATCTTCGCGAAATTGAAGAGCACAATGCAAAATACACCAAAGGAGAGGTAGGATGGTTTAAGGGTGTCACTCCATTCGCCGATTGGACCAAAGAAGAGTTTCAGGCACTATTAACACGTCAAGCTGCATCCAGGCCCAAATTAAACGAGAGTTTAGGAGTGTATATTGCCGATCCAAATGTTAATTTGCCATCTTCTGTTGATTGGAGAAACGAAGGGGCAGTATTACCTGTAAGAGATCAGGGTAAATGTGGATCGTGTTGGGCGTTTAGTGTCGTAAGTATTTTGAGAATAGAAATGTTTAATAGATTTCAAAAGGCTTAAAGCAAAAACAAAACGCATAATAAAAAACGGTAAACCAAATTCCCTTCCCCCCTCTCAGAGGATATTATACATCTTACAAAATTTCAGCTCTCATCATTCACGACAACGTCATTACAGATTACCAACAAATCAGTGATATGCTTTCCCAACACTTTCTCAACAAATCAAATAATCCTACCAATCCTTAGAACAAAATTGGTGCTACTCAAAAAACAATAATAATCATTCCATTAATATACCTTTCAGTTTCCAAGAACTAAACGATGCCGATGAAAATTCTTCTTCTTCTTCTTCAAGTGCCCTGTCCGTTGCGAACGTTGGCTATCAATATGGCAATCTTGATCTTGTTTGCGGCGCTTGTGAATAGTTCGACCGATATGAGCCCGAACCACTTCCGCAGATTTTTAAGCCACGAGTGTCTTATCTTGCCTGGTCCTTGCTTACTGTTTATTTTCCCCTGGACAATCAATTGCAGTTGACGGTACTTATCGTGTCTCAATATGTGGCCTAGATATTCAAGCTTTCTTTGTTTGATTGTGCTCACGATTTCTTTCTCCTTTCCGATTCTTTGGAGTACCTCTATATTGGTGATATGTTCGGTCCAGGATATACGAAGAATGCGACGATACACCTACATTTCGAATGCTTCTAGTTTTCTCGAGAACGTCTCTGTCAGCGTCCAGGCCTCCATACCATATAGTAAGATCGGAAAAATGTAGCATTTAACTAGACGTAATGTTAGGGGAAGAGACAAATCCTTGCTTACGAGGAGCTTTTTCATATTGTTAAATGCTGCTCTGGCTCGTTCTATTCTCGCCTTAATTTCTGTGGTTTGTTCACATTTTACATTTACGTTGATTCCAAGGTACATATAAGATTCTACATGGTCAATTAGTATGTTACTTATCCGTAATTGTCGAGCAGGTTATTGCTTTTAGCTTATCAGCATCCAGTTTGTCTTTTTGAAGTTAAGGCTCAGGCCGTATTTCTCACTAACTGAATAAACTCTTTCCATTACCTGTTGTCAATTCGTCTATGGTACTAGCAAGGATCATCGTGTCGTCGGCATCTCTTATATTCTTCGTTAACTCACTGTTTATTTTTGTGCCCTCATTGGCGTTTTCCATACATTTGTTAAATATTTCCTCGGAACAAATATTGAATAGGAGTGGGGATAAGATACACCCCTGTCGGACACTTTTTTTGATCTGCACCCTTCCAGTTAGTTCGTTGCCAATTTTTGTTCTTGCTGTTTAACCCCAGTATAGGTTTGCCACAATTCGAATGTCCTTGTCGTCAATACCTGTCTTTCGCAGAATATTCATCAATTTTTCATGATTAATATTATCAAATCCTTTTCTAAAATCCACAAAGCACAAATATATGTCCTTATTAACGGCTCTACACCGCTGTATAAGCACCTGGAGTGCGAAAACTGCTTCTCTAGTTCCAAGTGCTTTCCGAAAACCAAACTGCGATCTATCGATATTTGACTTACATTTATCATATATTCTTCTATGAATGATCATAGTGAACGCTTTAGTGACATGATTGATCAAGTATATAAGCCGGTAGTCATCAAAGATCTGGCCATTTGGTTTCTTCGGGATTTTAATAAATGTTAACTGTAGCCAGTTCTCCGGGATTTTACCGCTATTATATATGTTGTTAAAAAGTACAACTAGATTATCAAGGAACTGTTTGTCTCATTTACATAGGATCTTTAATATTCCGCAGGGTACATTGTGCGGACCTGTTGACTTATTGTTTTTTAGTGCTGCAATGGCATCTTCTATTTCCGATTTAAGGATAGAAGGACCTGTTTCTGTGATCATCAGTCCTGTCAGATGCAAATAATTTTTCTATGTATGATTACTATGTTTCTAAGATCGTTGATGGCTCCGAGATAAGATTACCTTGGGTGACATTACCTTGAGAGTTGGATAACTTATTGAATTTCCTCTTGTTTGTTATTGATTTTATTTTTTTGTGCATATTGTAACTATCGTATTTCCGTTCCTATTGTTCTATTTCCTTGCATTCGTTGGAAAACCATTTTTCTTTTTCTTTTCGAATTTTCGTTCGTATGATTTTGTGGATCTGCTGGTATTTTTCTGCATCTTTATTCTTGAATTTACGTCTTTTATCCATCATATCCATTATCTTATCACACATCCATTCTTTCTTCTTCTGCCTGTCACGCTTTAATAGAGTCGTGCATGTTGTTTGGATTGCTTCCCTCGATTTTTCCCATCTCTCTATTATGTCCGACGTGTTCTCGTTAATGTCGTTTATTTTCTTTCCTAGTAGTTCTCGTACTTTTATTTCGGTTTCTGGGTTAGTGAGTTTCTTAATATCAATTGTGTTTAAATTAGATCTTTTCTCGAGCCGCTTTACTCTCGATGAAAATTGGCTTATAAAAATCGAAATAAATCACAACTTTCTAGGTTGGAGCCCTAGAGGGACAAGTAGCAATTCATAAAAACGAAAAAATTCCGTTGAGTCCACAAAATCTTGTCGACTGCTCTACACAAAATCTCGGCTGTCAGGGTGGATTTCAAGAATGGGCTTTCGAATACGTTAAATCAGAAGGTATATGTTCCGAAGCAGATTATCCATATACAGGTCTTACTCAGGGTTGTCATAAAGATATCAAAAAATCGATTGGTTCTCTCTCAGGATACAAACAATGTACTCCAACCGAAGAAGATTTGATTTCTGCCATTGGTAAGTATATTCGTATATATTTAAATCATTATTCGTAACAAACAAGTAAATAAAAAATATAATCAGAACACATTTTTTAATTCTCAGAAAACAATAATATATATCTTGCTGATTATAGAATAAAATATAAACAATAAATATTTATTTATACGTCCATGTGGTTATACACTTTTAAGAATAATTTTTCTTTCTTTGTAGCTTTCTCTAGTTACTATTCATTTTTCAAATATCAACTATTGGCAAACAAATGCTTTTCCTTGATTGTTTGTACTTCCAGTTCCATATTTCTAATTATGTTTCCATAAGTTTAAAAAAATATCTTTCTAAATTGTTATTAAATTTAAATTTATTTCACTTTTAGCTACTGTAGGACCCATCTCTTCAACTGTCGATTCAACTAAGTGGGCATTATATGCAGGAGGCATTTTTGATGACAGGAATTGTGGATTATATCTTAATCATGCCGTACTCGCTGTAGGTTACACCGATGAGTATATTCTGATCAAAAATTCTTATGGAGAAAGCTGGGGAGAAAATGGATATATAAGACTAGCAAGAGGACATAACATATGTCAAATTAATGAAGACAATTCTTATCCCATTTTATAAATTTTAAATTTAAATTTGATAGTATCGTGTCAACTTAATAATGGGCCAATAGCAATAAAAGATGTGAAATATAATAAAATTTAAATGCGTAATAAAAGCGTATCATTTGTTTTTTTCTTACCTTTCATCCCTATAAAAATTGACTTGACAATGACAAGTGCAACCTTGCCGAAACGTCGTCAAAACAAATTTCTCAAAACTAAAATAATTCAAAGACGAGCCAAACTCAGAAAACCACAGAAAGAATATAAAAGGTTACTTAAAGATATTTGTGGAAGAGTTATCGGTCAACTGAAGTGGAGTAAAAAAGGGTAATTATAATAAATAAATACTGTTATATTACGATAGCAATAAAAAACAATATTTAACTTAGTAAGTAAAGGTTATCATTTTTTTATTGGTAATACTTATAGGTATCTTAAACACAATCTGAGATTAAAGTATTATACTGATATGATGCTAAGCACTTTATTTGCCGACCGTGAATATTTAGTAATGCTTTTGTGCCAATTGCTTCGGCTTATCGGTTTCAATTTAATGGAACACTCCAACAATATTTAAACATTTCGGCGAATTGTAATTTTCAATGAAGACTTTATTTCAGTACTTTATAAGTACTCAAATTAAAACTGCTAATAATCAACATGGGTATTGCTTAATCTGTGACTCTCTGCTTATCACCTTAGTATTTTTATCCATTTTATTTGTATATTTGGGAGTGTTGCTCATTTCTGAGACCTTTTCTTGGCCATATCTTTTTCCCTTACCATCCCTCCATACTATGTTTTCTGTATTTTTAAAGTAATTTTATTATTTATTTATTGTTTATATTTTAAACAAATTCAACAAATTAATATGTTTGCTCCTAAGCATACGTTGTTTACTTATGACAAACTTGTAAAATTCAGATCAAATATTAATAATAAAATATAAATACGTATTATTTGATACTAAATTAAATTATTATATAAACTAAATCTAAAAAATAAACTCAAAAACTATTACACCATTCAAAAAACATTTTTTTAAACACTCATTATGACAATTTGATAGAAAAGTTTTCACAGAATGTTATATTACAACTTAAACTACGAGAAAACGAATATCTTGAGTCCTTTACAGGATAAAATCACTGGCAACGAAAAAAGAATAAAACAATAATTTAAATATTTTTTAACGTCGTAAATAAATTCAATGATTAATTGATTTATTTTGAAATAACCCTGATAAAAATAATAACAAAATACCTTAAAATACAGTAAAACATAATTAAAGTTTTTATCAAACAATAACATAACCTTAAGATATGAACATTCATAGTAAATATCTTAATACTTTGATATTCTTACCTCACAAATTCACGAATAACAAATATACCAATCGCACAGAATGAATGTTCATAACCAAACGTTCGTATTTATTCTTCAAACAATTAAAAAACCAATATTTCCAACTTCTTATTGATCAAGTACACATAAATTAAAAAGGTTTTTAAAATCTCCGCCCATTGTGACGTCGGACTTATGTAGTCCATTGATCGATAGTAGTGAATCGATATCAAGAACCGCTACTCTATGTATATTCAGATAAATTTTAATTACGCCGTGATCTTCATTATAAGCCACAATCTACTGAGGGGTATACTACCATAGACTATCTTACAGCTATGAATATCATATACATTTCTGGCTGCTCTTATTTTCAATAGCTATTTTAAACAAGACATGTTATCAGAGCAACACTTCCCTGCACGAAAACCATTTCGCTACTCTTTTGTGGCCAAATAGCATTTTGTATCTTACTGTATCTTAGAATGATACATGTTTACCTGTTTGGCTCATAGTCTCCATCGTGTTGCGCAACAAGTTAGAGTTTTATATCCACAATGAAATTCAATAATTTTATCAATGAAAAATGTATTTTTAAAATTTCCGGTCCATATAGAAACATTTATGATAATGACCTAGGATTTCACCTGCAGATAGATCTGTAAAGTCAATGAGAAATATACCATTATTGCATCTAAATATAAAAACTAATATATAGCCGAAATTAAAGAAATCAGTAAATAAATTATGGATCGTTTAAATAGTTCCATTGAAGTCGTCAATCGCCACAATGAAATCTAATCTGATTAGCTCTTCAACAATTTTGTATAAATTTGCCATAAAACAAAATAGAATTTTTGTTATTGTCAAGAATAAGGTAAGTTGTTTCTGTTTATTATTTTATATTAATATACTATTTTCATTTTAATCATTTTAACCCTAGAATACTAACCTTATTTTTACCTTCATTTATACTAACCATCGTAAAATTTACTACGCTGAGAAAAAAAATGTGGTCACTGAAAAAGTATTTTATTTAACGTAATTTTACAAATTATTTTGAACAAAGAGATGTTTCTAAAACCTGAAAATCACAAAAAAATATAAATTCTAAATTTTAGAACTACACTGCTGACAACAAAGGGCGCGATGTTCACCACAAAATGGACGTCGGCAGTGTTCGCAATGATGAGTTTTCATTCGACGTCTTTTAGACGGACAAAATTGACACATGGCACGTTTTGACACAGTAGGGCATATTCGTTCTTGCTGCGGCTCCAGATTTAAAATATTTTCAATAAGTAACTTTACCGAGCGGTTCAAAGTTGGCCAATTTACACGATGCTGTAGCCAAGGTTTAGTCAGTTGTTCAGACAAAATGGCCATAAATTTTTTTCTGGTGATGGTTTTTTTCTGCTGTCGTTGTTGGTTATGATTATAAATTATCCAAGAGTTTATGCAAGCTATATTTAACATGCCATAGAACAGGCAAATAGGCCATCTTCGTGTTTTTCTGGAAATATTCATGTTTCCGCACATTTGGTCAAATGTGTCTACTCCGTACTTGGTTGCATTATAAAATTTAATGATATCTGGCTTTCCTGTTCGATCACATTCTACTGGACCATTGTGGATTGTCGACAGAAGAAGCACAGACTTATTTACTTTTGTCTTATAGGATACCATTGTTTTTTCACCATCAAAGCAAAATAAGGAATGACCAATTTCACGATTTTTGAGATTTATCATCTCGGGAGGTATTTCTCTTTTATTTTGCCGTAGGGTACCAACAATAGTTAAATCGTAAGGAGGTTTTAAGAGCTCCGTTGCTAGTGGTACTGACGTAAACCAATTATCCATGGTTATGTTACGCTTACTTCCGTATACACCCTGAGTTAATTGTTTTACATAATATTCTCCTAGAGGCTGTCCATTGGTTTTAGTTCCCTTTCCTAAATACAATTCTGCATCGAACATATATTTGGTACCTACGTCACACAGCATTACTATTTTCAGTCCATATTTGGCTGGCTTGTTTGGGATATACATCCGGAAAGGACATCTTCCCCTAAAAGCCAGTAGCTGCTCATCGATTGTTAGGTATGATCCGGGCTTATAGGACGTTTTGCAGTTCTGTATAAGATCATCCCATATTTCACGAATGGCTGCTAATAGGTCTGTTTCCTTTCTGTGTGGTCTAGATATTTTATCATCAAAACGTAAACATTCTACAAGAAATTCAAATCTTTCCCGGCCCATAGTTGCTTTATATATCGCACCAGAAATTTTGTCATCAAACATTTGTCTTGTCGCTAAATGATTGTCTTTTTGGGCAGCAGCAAAAATAAGTAGTCCTAGGAGTGCATGCAATTCGTCAATATTCACTTTCGAGTTTGTAAGTTTTTCGGCTTTATATTTTTGTGCCCTAACAGAAATTTCGGCATTTGTATATTCTAGAATTTTTTCCAGTGAATTTGGACTCATAAAACAATGAAAAGCATCTAAGGGAGTTTGTGCTTCCTTGGTTTTATTAGTGGGGCCTTGAACAAAATGTACGAAATTACGTTTTGGAGTTTTAGTTGCGGCCTTTGGTTGAGAGGACCATCTGTGTCCATTTTTACCTTTTAGACTCGACGGCAACCAAATTTGCTTCTCTTTAGCTGCAATTTCTGGAGATTTTTCTTCTTTTGGTAGAGTTTGCTGAGCAGGACATTTATTTTCCTTGTCGATTTTAGAGCCATTACTTTCTTTTCTTGGAAACACTGAAGTAAACTGTTTTTCCAACTCATTACTCTTTTTAGAACTTCTTTTTCTTTTCTTACTAGTGGATGGCAAGTCATGGTCGGAATCTGAGTCGTTTTCGCTTAATGGTTCGAACTCTGATTCAGATGGACTGAATGCTTCTAAAACGACATCTTCTGTTTCAGATCCACTTTCCGATTTATCAGAATTGTTATCTGATTTATCTGGCCAAATTTCTTCCAGGCACAATTGCAACTCAGCTTCCAACTCCCGCTGCGTGAGGGGCCTGTGCATGTCTCTCTGTTTCATATTCATATTTCACACTAAAAAAAAATAAAAACTGATAATAAAAAAATAACTGATAATAAAAAAATAAAAACTGACAATAAAAAAAATAAAAACTGAAAATATCGTTGTTTTTGGCAATTATAACGTTACCACTTACCTTCGTAATATTTACGAAGCTGTGCTCATTTGCAGGTACTTCACTAATAGTGTAGGCGTCACTGTACTTGTAAAACGTTTCGATATACACTAATGTAAGAATAGATGAGCGGGCGAGAGATACTGGTGTACCCCTTCCACAATATCCTACAACAATGACATTGGCGTCGTAAAAATTACGATGGTTAGTATTCTAGGGTTAATCATTTTCTCAGAGCAAAACTAAAATTAAGTTAATAAAATTTTCAAGACGGACCTCCACTCCCTTGCCTCAAACTTTATTTAACAATTTTCCACTATCTGAATTTATTCAATTTAAAATTCTCTGTACGATATTTGACTACATATTTAATTGGAGAATTCTCTCTTTGAACTTAAAATCTATTGTTTTGAAAGGCTGAACGTTCTAACAACTATTAGTCTCCTTCAATGGGGTGTCGATGATACTGCCTTATTGATCTAACATAGATTTAGTAAACAATGTTCATAAAAGCGCTGTCCCTCTATGGCTAGGTGTCTAATGAATCCAATGAATCTCCTCTTACCTTAAGACGACAATCACTTCTACTTTTATATGCTGCATTACCGTTTGAAAATCCCTTTAACCCCGTTCATTCCCTAATTACTACAATACCCTCTTTTGCCAATAACAATGTTCAACATATTATCATAAAACCTGTACCTTAACCACACCAAATTTACCATCTTTTAAAAACATAAATCTTCTAAAATTCTTATAAAGAGAGTATTTTTAGAAATTATACAAAAAAAATCATATTATTTAAGTCTTTTTACCGATACTTCTAAAAGTTCCACTGTCGTTGTCTGTGCAGTCAACACTAAACGTAAACTTATAAGATCATCTCGGTTACCCTTAATAAGCAGCATTTACACAGATAAACCATTTAGCATTTTGTTATATTTTAAATGCATCTCCCATCAAACAGACATATTGCCAATTGTACGAATTCCCTTTCATGTATTCGTTCGATCAATATAATTTTCACTGACCACCCATTAGTTCAAAACATTTATCTACCAAAATCTCTCTGCTCAAGATGTAACGTCTCGCTTATATGGCTACCTTTTTATACTGGAATTACTGATAATCAAACAGCAGATCATTTTGCCATAGAAGCTTTTTTCGTCTTTATATAGAGGGGTCTGGAATCCCCAAAAAACATCTCAGTTAAGGACGTCGCCTGACTGGCCTTGTTGAAGAATTCGTCCTTCGTACTTTCGACTATAGTTCCCGAGGTGCTTTAAAATTCCCCTCTCGTCGCCAAGTCTACGCCGAACATCTAGGTGCTAAATCAGACCCTTCTCTATCATCCAGCGATCCTGAAGCGGAATAACCGCTATAAGGTCAGCATTACTTCAGAAGCACTGCCTTTATTCATCCACAGACTGTCAGCAAAGAGGCTCCCTGTCTCGTTCCAGGTAGCGCGTGGAAGATCCTCATCGCTCTTAGTAAGAGATCACACCCAGACGGTCATTTCCTCCTTCCCACAGTCTGACTCACATAGTTTAACTCACACAGTCTGACCCACTTTTCCACCTTCAATTTCCAGCATCATTCACTCTTACCTTCGCCGTTTGTCTAGGTGTCTATCTTCTTCTTTTTTCTTAATCACTGCATGAATATAGTTGTGTACACTAGTCCAACCTGCTTTATTTTCAATCATTCTCCTAATAATTCCTCTCACTGTAACAAAATTTACACCTCTCTCTTTCCATTCTGTTCCTTTCTTCGTTCCATCTTTTGCACTAACATCGTATGTGTTACAGTGTTTGAGTACCCACAGTATAGGCATTCATCTATATCAGCCTTTCCTAACTTAGAGAGGTAGGCACTAAAACACTCGTGCCCTGGGAGCACCTGCAACAGTCGCCTATGGCCACAGTCCACCCAATCTATTATGTTCGGGATCAGCATCTTTGTTTACTGTGTCACTTTTTCCACGTTGTTCCATTCTTCTTGCCATCTTTCAATCGACTTTTCCCTTTCCTTTTTTTTCTCGACTACAGTAAGGTTTGGGTCTCTTATCTCATAGATCTCTTTTCTTTCCACCACCAAAACCTGCTACTGAGCACATTCAGTGATGGTCCACAAGGCTGCTGCAGACAGAGTCTTGTAGGCGCATGCCACTCGCAACAGATTTGTTTTATTAACTTGTGTCATGAGCCTCCTATAGACCGTTATCTCTACCCCCGCTCCAGACTGGTGACGCGTAGATGACAGTATAATTCCACACTTTGCCTGTTCCTTTTTCCCTTCAAAATAATGGCTTCGGTTTTCTCTGCCGCAAGTTTCAGTCCGTATCATCCATTTCTTGACGACGACGCCTGCGTTCCGAACCTGGTATTTGCTAAAGAAGCTGCCAACCATAGTATTGGAATAACTATAATTCAACTAGCTAACGATCTCAAACTCGTTTTCAGAAAGTTAATAGAGGATACCTGGCAAAACTTTTGTAACACAAAATACCGAGATTTGGTACTCTAACCAAATTAAATATGACGTACGCCGTTGGTGGTATCTAAAACTAGTTCTCTTAACTGACTTCTTATCCTACGATTCAGTGATAGCTACGCGGTAGGATTATTACGGGAATAATATTTGAATACCAGGGGTTATTTTATTTAGCGTATTAAAATAAAATTAAACTAAATAATAATGTCCAATTTACACAGCCATTTAATTACTTCTGGGAACATTACACAAAGTACTGCAGGTTTCCACAGTAGGCATTATTTGGGCAGTCCGAAACACAGTGGTTTATAGTATGTCTAAGTGATCCTCAATCGCACTGTGGACCCTCTGCACGGCCCTATTTGAACAGTGAGTCAGCACATTTACTACGTCCCGTACGTATGCGATTTAGCCTTGCTCAGATGGGTCGGGGCAGATTTGATCCAGTGAAGAATTGAATTGGGGTGGATATCTGGATGTAGTCAAATTACATGTTGGCATTCATTTTGTTGACCATCACAACTATCACAAATTTTTCGGGCAGTTCTTATTAAAGGATTTCTAGATTTCAGTAGCTGGAACTCTTTTGTGATGTGTGGTATATTTTGATGACTTGATAATTGTACATTTGCTATAATTTCCTGGTATTCTCCCGCTAATGCTGATGTACGGCGTAGATCTTTGGAGTAATATTACTTTAAATAGGAAGACTTCTCATTGGGGTTGATTTTATTGTTCCAGTGATTATTATCATGGTTTGATTAAATTTAACATCGATTTTGTTGATATGTGCACTGTTTAGGCATACTGGAGCACAATATTCTGCAACTAAAAAAACTAAAGCTATCGCAGAGATCCGAAGTGTATCTGCAGAAGCACCACACATTGTTCTAGCAAGTTTTGTTATTACATTGTTATTATAACCAGCGGTGTAGCAAATACTTAGACATGCCCCACAGAAATTTATCCAAATTTCTATAATAATATAATAAAACAAGTGCGAAATAAAAATGGTTCTGTAAATATGAGCTAATTTTAAGACATGTAGACCTATAGCTATATAGTTAGTTTTCTAGCTTTGTCTATCGACGAATCACTTGTTTTATCCAATTGTTTCGGTTGAAATTAGCCTTTCTTTCTTTTTTTGGTTGGGTTCTCTTTTTTTTTAGTTTGCCAGTTTTCTGCTAGGTACAAATTAAAACTCCTTTCTAGTTTTTAGACCTTCTCGTATATCTACAATTTCTGCCATATTAACCACATATGTTATTTACTTGATGGGAAATAATTTTATTAAGTTTCTTTCTTAAAATTTACAATATTGTCAAATAAACAAATCTTACAAGATAATGAGTTAACTACTTGTATTCCATATCTGCCATAGTATGTTTTAAGCGTCTTAAAGATTTGTAATAATATTTGGATATGTTTATTTCAGAAAAGCCATAATGAAAGTGATTGTTCTTATTGCTTGTCTTATTGTGGCAATCGCTGCTGAATTAAATGATTATCAACACTGGGTCTCTTTCAAGGTAAGCTTAATCTTGTATGATTTTTATGATAAGGGAATGAACAAAAATCATTGGCGTATAAAATAAATAATATTAAAAGTATCAAAGTATTTAACATATTACTGAACACTTTTTTTTGTCTTTTACGAGTGAGGTGGGTCAAAAGTTTGAAGCAACCTTGGTGCTAGAAAATGGGAAGAACCATTCCTCCAGCGTGGCCACGATGTTATCCAAGACCGCAAGCAGGTGTTGTTCGAACACTATCTATGGCAATGCCAGTGAACGATTAACTTGAAGAACACCCTCTTTATCCGTAGATGCCCGAACCACCCTGATTAGCACGCAACGTCGGGAATGCATTCACCTGATATATAATTCAAGCATAATTATCATGCATTCTCGCCCTTTCTCCTTACGACTGAATCCTTCCCTTTCACTGTTTCTTCCTGTTTATTTTTATTCCGGCCCATTCCCATTCTGCTTTATCTTTTTGCTTGCTCCTGGTCACTCTGCCTCTCTTCGGGAGCCTTTTTTATCCTTTCTTTAAACGTTCTCCACATATATCTCTGAACTACTCTTAACCGATCTGACGACCGTGGTATCTCCTCCACAAGTTTCGTGACTAATTGCACCCTACTTCCTAGTTCTCTCAAAAGCAGACTCCTTTCGTATGTCCCTCTATCGCATACCAATAGAGTGTATGAGACAGTGTCCGATATTTCATAATACAGGAATTTGTTATTTTCTCCCTTTCCAAATCTGTAAAGGTATGCCCTCAAGCAAGTGTTCCTTATTTACTTTATAAAACCTAAATATTTTTTATCATAAATCAATTAAGTTTTATGCTAGTCTAATTATAAGAAGCCAAGAAAATAAACAAGTGATAAGGTATTTGTAAGAAAGCTATTGTGAGGAGTTAGGTATATTTATAGTTAGAATAGTTTCTTTTAGACAGAATTTTTCATTGTTAAAGTAAAAGATTACTGCAACTTATGACGTATAATAGCCTGTGGTGTAAGCCTCCAGAGGTCAACACTAGGCTTGATTATGTTTCTGTCAGTTAATAATATATTTTTTTAATTAATAGTACAAAAGATAAAACTTATTTTGCTTTCATTTTAAGGACAAATATTCAAAGCATTATAAAATTACAGAAGACAAACTAAGATTCCAAATTTTCCAAGACAACCTTCGTGGTATTGAAGAGCATAACGCCAAATATGCCAGAGGAGAGGTGAGTTGGTTCAAGGGTGTCACTACATTTGCCGATTGGACCAAAGAAGAGTTCAAGGCTCTACTAACACGCCAAGCTGCTTCAAAGCCAAAACTTAACGAAAGTTTGGGAGTGTATATCGCCGATCCAAATGTTAATGTTCCATCATCTGTTGATTGGAGGAATGAAGGGGCAGTATTACCTGTAAGAAACCAAGGAGCGTGTGGTTCGTGTTGGGCTTTTAGTACAGTAAGTATTATTTCTATGATGTTACCCCATATAAGCTGTTTTTTTAACTATGGCTTCAGTTTTACAATTAGCTTTTTATTGTAGTATATTGGGTCACATTTATAAATTTTTTCTGAAGCTATTTTCTGGCATGTTGTGGCATGTTAAAGTAATTACTATTTAAATGGGAATAAGCCACAATTAAAGGTTAAAGTACGTTTATTGACGTTTTAATTTCCACTTCGGAAATCGTTCTCAAAATACAAACATTAGTTTGTATTTTGAAAATGATTTCCGAATTGGAAATTGAAACGTCAATAAACGTACTTTAACCTTTAATTGTGTCTTATTCCCATTTAAATAGTAATTACATTTACAAATTAATGGCAAAGACAATAATCAATGTTAGGAGAAAATCCAAGAATTGTTACAGTTTAAACCTCACACAAGACTCAAAAAAGTATCCAACAAAATAACTGTAAAACAGAATGTATACCTAAAACTGTTAACCATAAATGCCACGTTAAAACAAAAACCTGTCGACTATTATGCTCCAAGCAGAAACATTTAATAAGCAGTAGACAATACTATAAACTTAAAATGAAAATCAAATTTGAGGAACATGCTTCGAAATTGCCAAACAAAAAAACTATGAAACTAAGTCACAATGAGAAGGTTAATGAAGCTGTTCATTTGTGGTTCACACAACAAAGAGCCAAAAGAATACCATTATCTGGACCAATGATTCAAGAGAAGGCAAAAATATTATCCAAAATGATGGGCGATGAAGGTGAAGGATTTAAAGTAAGTTTAGGTTGGCTAGACAAATGGAAAAATAGATACGCGATTCTTATTCTTCTTCTTTCTTCTTTTATGTAGGTTTTAAAGCCTGTTTCTTCTTCAATATTAGCCTTATTATTTGTACTATTATATCCTCTTACAATTTACTAATGTGTTCGTTCCACTCCTGTTTCCGTTTTGGCACCCATCCATTTATGTCTTCTATATTGCATGCTCTTCTTATGTTTTCGCTTCTTTCTCTATCCAACAGACTTTTCCCTGATATTCGTCGGAGTATTTTCATCTCTGTTGTTTCTAGTAGTCGTCTCGTTTAAAATTTGTCAGGTTTTGTCTCCACCGTGTATGTTAATATAGGTCTAATTGCTGCTTTATAGATTCTTGTTTTTGTGTCTTGTCTTAGGTGTTTTTTCTTTCAGATTGTGTCATTAAAAGATCCTACCGCTTTAGTTGCTTTTAAGCTTTGTTATCGTACTTCTTCTTCAACATCTCCGTTACTAGTTACGTCTATTCCCAGTTATCTAAAAAATTTTTTCTAATGAGGTTATCATACTGTATTTCTTGGTACGCTATTTGTCAAGTTGATTTATGTGGGAGAAAAGCTATCGGCTGACCACGATGCTGTTAATATTTTTAAAACTGAAATAGATATTATTGGCAAACTACACTAAAGATAAAATTTATAACGCTGATGAGACTGGATTAAATTTCAAAATGCTACCCAAAAAATCACTTGCATCAAAACGTGAACAGAGTATAGTGGGTCTAAAAATAAATAAACGACGAATAACAGTTCTGTTTTGTAGAAATGCAGCAGGAACTCACTCATTGAGGCTTATGTGTATTGGGAAATAACAAAAACAAGAGCTCTAAAAGATGTTTCGGAGAAAGCACTTCCAGTATTTTATAGAAGCCAAAAAAAAACTTATGGAGGTCGACCACTTTGTTTTCAAAATGATTTGAAAATAAATTCGTCCCAACTGTAAAATCCTTTTTAAAATCAAAAAATCTTCCCCTCAAAGCATTGTTGCTTGATGACAATGCGCCAACTCAAAATCTACAAAATTATACATTATTATTATTATAATTATAACATAATTGTCAGATTTTTGCCACCTAATGTAACGAGCTTAATTCAGCCGTTAGACCAGGGAGTAATAGAGACACTCAAGCGACATTATAGAGGAGCGTTCTAATGGCATCTGATATTACAGAAGAAGAATGAATTTAAAAGCGTTTCCGAAATTCTCAAATCTTTAACAACGAAACATGTTGTTTATTATGTACTGAGTCGTGGACTATGATCAAATTTTCAACATTGAAAACATGCTGGAACCAACTTTTTGATGGGATTTTGACTGACTATACTGAAAAAGAAAATATTGAAGAAATTGAACTTTTAATAAAAAAATTGCCAGGATATGATGAAATTAACCATGATGAATTAAGACATACGGGACTGGTTAGCAGCTGATGACTTAGAAAGTGAATTCATCGACCACGACTTCATTGATATGGTTTTTCATCCAGATAAGCTGAGTTTATCAGACGACGAAGGTAATGACCCAGCAGATGACAGGCAGCACAACAATGACGAGATTTTCAATGCCTTAGAGGTAAGAATCTTATACAGTAGGCCTAAATGTTTAGGAACACGATAAGGTTCTTAATTTTTGTTGTTATTGCATAACGGTTTGTCCTTTTCAGATTTCTTTACGTTTCGTCGAACAATCTAATAAGGCAAAACGTAGCTGCAAAACATTTCGTTGTCAAAGAAAAACGTAAAAGAAAATAGATTTCTTTAAAAAACACTTTAAACATGTTCATTTTCTTTAATTTTATTGCTTTATTCTGTATTTACATATTAAAGAAAATATTACGAAATCACCTCATAGTATTTTTTAATACTAACTTTGACCAAGAATACTATGTAATTTGATACAAGAATAATACAAAAAACAATGTTATTTTCAACCGAAATTCTTGTTATCCGAAACGGCCTCTCACTAATTATTTCGATTAACGGAGGTTTTATGAGTACTGTATTTATATTTCTTGAGAATGGTCGAATTTTATTGCCCTTTACTGAGGGTGATTTTGCTCTAATTGCGCATTTCAGTAAGATACTCTTACACATAATTCTCGAGAGGATAAAGCCCTTTTTACTACCTAACATTGCGGAGGAACAAGCAGGTTTCGTCCCCGTACGTGGTACTAGAGAACAAATTTTAAACGTACGGCAGATTGTAGAAAAATCCAGAGAATTCAACATCACAACATATTTGTGCTTTATAGATTATAGTAAAGCTTTCCATTTGGTCAACTGGAGTAAAATGTGGCAGGTTTTGTCTGAAATGGGAGTCCCCAATCATCTGATACTGCTAATTAAAAGCCTGTACAATAACAATTATGCTAGAGTTAGAATAAATGGGGAACTAACCGATAGTTTCAGGGTCACAAAGGGCGTGAGACAAGGCTGCATACTAAGCTCAATTCTATTTAACATCTATGGTGAATGGATAATGCGGAAAGTTACTGAGGACTGGAACGGTGGCATCACCATTGGCGGGAAGAAGATTTGCAACTTGAGATATGCAGATGATACTACTATCCTCGCTGAATTCTGAAGCTGAATTGATTCACCTGCTACAACGGATAGAAGACGTAAGCTTAACGATGGGCCTTAAAATAAACAGAGATAAAACGAGAATCATGATAATTGACGGAGCTAACAACAATCAAAATCATCTGGTCATAATAAACAATATCGCTGTTGTAGATAAATTTGTGTATCTGGGCTCATTATTAACCAACAAAGGAGGCTGTACTGAAGAAATAAAGCGGCGGTTAGCAATCGCAAAAAGCGCTATGGCAAAATTAACAAAAATTTTGAAAAGCCATGAAATAACTACCGATACAAAAATAAGACTAGTAAGAAGTCTACTTTTCCCAGTTTTTACTTATGCATCGGAATGCTGGACCCTTACTGAGAAAGACAAAAAGAACATAGATGTATTTGAG
The DNA here is from genome assembly GCF_040954645.1 of Diabrotica undecimpunctata. Taxonomy (NCBI): domain Eukaryota; kingdom Metazoa; phylum Arthropoda; class Insecta; order Coleoptera; family Chrysomelidae; genus Diabrotica; species Diabrotica undecimpunctata. Next base: position 125,722,413 of record NC_092811.1, read on the forward strand.
ATGTACTGCTGGAGACGAATGCTGAGAATACCATGGGTGGCCCGAAGAACAAATGAATCCATACTGGACCAGCTAAACATAAAGAAAAGACTAAGAACACAAATATCAGAACAAATAATAAGCTATTTTGGACATGTGCTTCGAAGAAATGGTCTTGAAAAACTTACCATCCAGGGAAAAGTAGAAGGCAAAAGAAATAGAGGTAGATCTCCCACACGATAACGGACCATATTGTTGCTACCATTGGCGCTCCATTGTCAGAATGTGCTAGAATGGCAGAAGATAGAAAAACGTGGAGGAATATTGGGAAATTTAGCTAATAGCTAGAGTACTACGAAATTCCGATAATGGGTGCTTGCTGTCGTTTAATTAAGAGAATCGTCGGCACAAAGATGTACAAAATAGCGAAATTTCCATTTCTAATGACCAGGAATTCAGAGTCGTGGTATTCACTTTACAGGAGTGGTTACTTACAGATATTTTACTATAATATACTATTATTTCCTTTGTTTAATATTTATTACTCTTACAGCCGGTTTCCGAAAGGCTGATCATTATCAAAATTAGGTAATCTACTGTTAACAGTCGATTACATGCATTTTGAGTTACAGAAACATCGATCAAACTTCAATCACATAACACACATTAACTAATCTAACAAGCAAATAATCGATGATTAACAGCCTGTCAGAAGTATTTTGGGTTTCCGAAACGCTAATTATCGTTTTATCTATATCAAACTTCTGTCATACTAGCTTGTCAGGTAATCTGAGATTTTTGGACAATTAATCTTATAATCTTTGGTTATGTACCAATGGTTGTAAGTAAATAAAATAAAATCTTTGGTTACGTTGTAAGATACATAAACCTAAGGTGTTTTATAAAAAGCTGTTGTTTAGAAAGAACCCAAAAATATTGTTACAAAGGTTCATTTTAAGAATTAAAGATGATAAATGACAAATTGGTAAACATTAACGAACGACACAAAATTATTAGTTCGTTAGGTTATGTTTGTTTGTTGATTTTCAGAATGCAGATTACACATAAACAGGAATGATGGTAAAGTGAAACAGCAACATTACTTTCTTAATTTAGAGCAAGATAAAGAACAATTCGTACAGAAATAATAAACGATTACAATCGATTCTACTGTTTCCATGTAAAATCGTATGTCAAATAATATATAAATCGGTGATCACGTAATTTTACCATAATTTTCGTTTCGGAAACCTGTCGCTTGTTAACAATTGATCAAATTTGATACTTGATTACATGATTGGAGATTTGAATAACGTTTCGGAAACCGGCCGTTTATCTCTCTCAATACCAAATTAAGCATATATCCATATAACTCAATAAACAGTAAGTAAAACAACAAACACCATTATTTTCTAGGTTGGAGCTCTGGAGGGACAAGTAGCAATTCATAAAAACCAAACAGTTTCTTTGAGTCCACAAAATCTAATCGACTGCTCAACGGAAAATCTTGGTTGTGAGGATGGAGACCAAGTAAAGGCTTTCAAATATGTTAAATATAACGGTATTAGCTCTGAAGCGGATTATCCATATCATGAAAAGGACCAGGAATGCAACAAAAATGTCAAAAAATCGATCGCTTCCCTCTCGGGATATAAACATCTGAATCCAACTGAAGAAGATTTAATTTCAGCTATTGGTATGTAGATATATATATATATATATATATATATATATATATATATATATATATATATATATATATATATAGCAAATACTTCTGGTTCATTATAATTATATACAGTCCTCTCTCTATAACGATATGCAAAAGACCGGGAATTTTCATCGTTATAAGGAGAGATTGTTATACAGGGAGAGACAAAATTCAGCACTGTAATAATAATAATACTGTACTAAATAACCCATTTTAATTTAAAAAAATTATCAAAACGAATATAAATGAATTAACATTGTATTCCACATAGATTTATTAACGAATAATATAAGCAATACAGTATAAAAAATGACTGTACAATTAAAACATGTGTACTGTACAATAAAAAAAAATAATATGCTACTGTAAAATATATTTAGCCTACATTACCAAAAAAAGTCTGTCACCTTGGTCTGTCTTCTTTCCCCTTTCCACAGAACTGACTTGACCTTGTCCTGAAGACGCATCAAATCTTCCACAGCACTCATATCGTCTTCCTGATGGATGAAGAATCGATGCAGTACTTTTGCCGCATCCAATGCCTGCTGAGGGGTCGGAGCTGGTTCTGGCACCACTTCCGAGTCACTGTTTTTTTGTTCTTCTACACGAACTGCTTGCAGGATGTCCTCGTCAGAAAGTCCAGATGTTGTAGCTACATTTTCATTAACTTCTTCAAAATCTGTTAGCTCTTCCGGTCCGTAGGTGACAGTAAGTTCAAACTGTCTGGCCCAAACATCTAATGGCAGGTCATCTTCATCATCAGTCAATCCTTGATCTTTCAGCCATCCTGCGTGTTTGAAGGAATGTTTTATTGTATTGCTCGTCACCTCGTCCCAGGATTTACTAATCATTAGGACGGCGTCAAGAATGTTTAGTTTAAGATCTCCATTATTCTCAACCAATTCCATCAAAAGTCTTCTCCTGTAATAGCTCTTCAAACTCTTGATGACACTTTGATCCATGGGCTGAAGGACACTCGTTGTGTTTGCTGGCAGAAAACAGAGTTCGATGTTTTGAAGGTCGCGCAATACATGATGGGCAGGACAATTGTCTACAAGCAAAAGAATTTTTTTCCCTTTAAGCTCGATATCCCACTTTTTTTCTTTCTATTCTTATCGCTTCTTCAAAAATTTCCGAGGTCATCCACGCACTCGTGTTTGCTTTATAGGTCACCGGTAGATTTTTTATGTTTTTAAAGCAACGCGGGTTTTTCGACTTCCCTATCACTAACAATTTTCGCTTCACCGAACCTGTCATGTTAGCGGCCACTAAAACTGTAATGCGTTCCTTAGAGAGCTTTCCACCAACGCACTTTTCCAATTTAAATTTTAAAGTTCTGTTTGGTCTTTTAAAGTACAATTTTAAAAAACAATCCAGTCTCATCCGCATTGAAAATGTCGTCTGACGCATATCGTGCCCTCAGTCCAGGCCACACGTTTTCTAGCCAATCATCCGTTACGTTTTTGTTAACATCGTGAGCCTCTCACCTGATTTAACTGTAGTTGATCTTGTGTTGCAGCTTCCACTTACTCAGCCAACCCTCAGATGCCTTGAAATTCTCAATTCCAAGTTCAGTTGCAAAAAACTCAGCTTTTGTCCTGACCACAGGCCCAGAAAGTGGAATATGGTTCATATGCTGCTGCTGGGACCACTGAAGCATAGTGCGATCTAAATCTTTGTGCTAAGGTTTCCGTAACTTCTTCCTGCTACCGCCCTCCATCTCCGCTTTAAGCCACTTTTTTCTGTCCTTCCATATCGTAAACACAGTTAACTAAGACAGCCCCGTCCGGAGAACGACATCCGATTGCTGTTCCCCTTTCTCTATTGCTCAAGTTATCGATAACTTTTCCTCCACCGAGAGCACTTTACGCTTTTTCGAAAACATGTTGACTGTTGACATACTAAGACACAACTCAAACTGGAAATGAAAAATCGTCAATAGATGACAACATCTGTGTGATAACAGTTAGGTAAGACGCCCGAAAAATAAACTTGAGTCACTTAATTCTTTGATAAGAAAGAGTAGAATGGGTGGCCGCATTCCTTAAGCGCAAAACAAAACAACCGCTGGACAATGATCTTGCCACTCGTGACTCAGGTAGTCTGAACTTTAAACACAATAACACATTTGTCATCAACTATTGAACGCTAAAAAGTTATCGCTATAAAGAGAGAACGATATCGGTATAGAGAAAGTTTTCAAGTTTTCATCGTTATAGAGGAATTATCATTATATAGGGAATCGTTATAGAGAGAGACTACTGTATATATATATATATATATATATATATACATATATATATATATATATATATATATATATATATATATATATAATATATATATATATATATATATATATAAATAATTAACCCTACAGGAAACACGTGAAAAAAAAATTCATTATAGCACAAGTTAGGCCCGAGAGGCCTATGGGTAACAAGTTTTAATTAATAATTATGCAGCAATACAACTAGTAGTTTAATGTTATAAAATATCAGAAATACATTACTACGTTAAATATTCCTTACTACAGTGGGTTTATACTGGAAACTTAAAATGTTAAAATCACAAGTTTTCGATAGAATTAGGAAGTCAAAGGTTTTCCCTACAATTAGGATTAGGATATACGTAATTAGCATGTTGCAAACAAATGCAACAGGCGCATTTTTTACAATAATATCTACATTTTCTATTCTTGCAAAATGTACAGTACTTTCTCTTAGTGATTGAAGGCTCAGGGTTGTTCTCTTTTATTGGTTCCATTCCAGCAAATTTTCTTGCATCATTTCGGGTTTGGCGTGGCAAATGCATGTTTTCAGCTCTTTCCATCAAATGGTCCATTATTTGGCCAAGCGTTATTCTAAATTTTTGTATGGATGCCGTACTGTGTCAAATTACTGAAAATGGAAAAACAGTTTTCCGAATACAAAAAAATTTCCCTGTTCCTGGTACCAATATCTTTGTACGTTATTAGGTCGCAGGTCAATATTTTTATATTACCTAGCTAAGTTCTAAGGTATACATGACGTACAAAAAAAGATGTTTTTTTGTTTGACCAAAAAAAACATATCCCCTTAAGTGATTGACTTATGACTCACCAATACCGATAAAAATTAACGGCATAGTCTCTAAACTTGTTATTACATATTGTAGTATTGTTTTATATGTGATTCACACTGGGTCACATGACCCATTTAAAATCTCCCTGGGTTTATAGACTATTAGTGGTTTGTCAAGTAAGAAGTTTAAATGACTGTTCTGAAGCTATTTTCTTGTGGCATTTTAATGCGAAATATTAATAAAAAACCTTAAAGAGATAAAATCATTTAAACTTAATTTACTTTTGAAAATCAATAATAATTTTAGTGTAAAATATGTTTATGTCGAAGTTTCGATTTCCTTTTCGGAAATTGTTCTAAAAATACGAAAAAAAAAATGTTGAATTTATATTTTGAGATTAATTTTCGAAGTGGACATTGAAATACCAAAATAAGCTTATTTTAAATTAAGATTGTAGTTCATTCCCAATAAAAATATTAAATTAAGTTTAAATAATTTTATCCGTTCAAGAATTCTATTAATATTCGGCTTTTCTGGACGCTTTGGTATGGGTGTGGTTTTGGTAGGTCTGTTGAGATTTTTGAGATTTATGAAAAAGATCTTTATAGAAATAGGAAAGAAGAATTTTGTTTTCCTATTTCTTTTTAAATGACATCTGTTAGTCGGTGTACTTGTTTATTGTTCAAGTGATTAATTTTGAAGCCAAATTCATTTCTTCGTGTCACATCCCTTTGGTCAATGATAGCAGTCAGACTACACTCTGGTTAAGTTCTTACCAGGTTTTGGGACCATTATGACTTCAGATGTTTTCCGTTCATATGATACATAGTTAAGCCTAATACCACTATTGATTGAAGTTGTTAATTTGACCAAAGAATTGCTTTGAATCTTCCAAAATCTCTCTCGTTATTGGATCAAATCCTGGTGCTTTTTTCTGATTGAAACTTTTTTTGATTTCCTCAGAAACGTTCTAGAAGATAACCAGTAGGATTCTATCATTGTACTTATTTGAGTTGAAATTCGGCAATGCATCAGTAACCGTAGGTAAACACTTGAGCTATTTAAAGTTAAGATATTTAGGGACTACAAAAGTGCAGAGAATTGTGCAGAATTTTATCGTGGATGTTCGATGATTCCCAGATTTATCTTAGGTAGTACAGGCCATTCAGTCTACTTAAAAACTGTACTAGTTTATGAACCTTTCGGTAATAAATCGAGAGAATTTTATTTGCCATACAGTTGCAATATTTTTTTATTTGCAGTTTTCTTTATGCGATGTGTTTTTTGTTATTTGACTAGGGTGTTGCTAGTTACACTATTCAAGTACCCATAATGTTTTGCTTTATTAATTAGAATATTTCCATTAAGTTTGCCATAATTAAAAAATTAGACATATTTTTGCTAACAAATGAAAATATAGGTATACGTTTTTTTTAACTTATTTTAATTTTCAGCTACCGTGGGTCCAATCGCTGTCTCCGCTGATGCATCTGATTGGCCATACTATGCAGGAGGCATTTATGATGACAAATATTGCGGAGACCATATCAATCACGCGATACTGGCTACAGGTTACACTGATGAGTACATTTTGATCAAAAATTCTTGGGGGGAAGACTGGGGTGAAGACGGATATATGAGGATAGCAAGAGGAAAAAATATATGTCATATTAACGATGATAATTCCTATCCGATTTTGTAAATTTTAAACAAAAAATTGTTATTGTCATGCAAACAATTAAAAAAGGTGAAATGTAACTAAAATGTACGTTTTTAACAAGTTTTGTATAGTCTTTAAGTTTTGAAAATAAATATCATATATAATATAAAGTATTTCAGTTTATAAATCTTGAAAAATTTTTGGTGGAGGTTGAGGTGAAGTATAAGGTGAAGCTTATATTTTTTAATATAAGGTGAAGAACAAAAACGGCTTACTACAGACTTATAGAGGGATAGACATGGCAAGACCAAATTTCAAATGCAACCATCCAAGAAAGACTCCAGTACACACAACTAAGGAAGGTGGCTAAGAACGGAACAAGATACTTTTTCCACCAGGCCATAAGAAGTTTCCTTAAGACCAGAGATATTCTCAATAGATAATAACATATAGAGAATGTACAGAAAAACACAGAATGATTGTCCATCTAATCAGGGTCTACCCAGTTGGTTGCTAAAGACAGCCAAGTTGGGAAGTAGGTATTGTGTCAAAAGTAGTATCTTCAGAAAAAGACGCCCAGGAGTCCAGAAACAGAGAAAATCAGATACCCCAAGAGATTGTGGTCGCACACAATGAAAGCAGTGCAGAAGATTACGCAAGTAGAAGAATAATAAAGACTGAAACATTTATTTTTTAATTGACTCGAGGCTGTTAACCGATTTCTTTTAATTTATTATTGAGAATTTCCTATCTTATTATTTATAAAATAATTTAAAATGCTGTGAATTTTGGTCTTCTAAATACCCTGTTGAATTGATTCCACCCGGTTTTATAGCGTCTGTTTCGAGTTTTTCTTTCAGATTTACCGTTACTTATTTTCATAGTCTTCCTTAAATGTATTTTAACACTTCTATGTTAGATATATCTAAAGGTTTTTCTATGGTGTTTCCAATTGTACTATTATTACAACATGATCCCTATTTATATCTACATTTTTAAATCTTCTTGGAATTCCTCAGCTTTAGTATGTTGAGTTTAAATCAACATGTTAATCTGTTTGTTCGTCGTTGCTTGAGATATATTAAAATAAACACAATGTATTAAGTTCATCTGATTTGCTGAAAGATTAGGATCATACCTGGTGCTATTTCTTTTATTGAAAGAGGCAAGTCTCCGAAGGCTCAGGTCAAAAAATCAACAGATGGTGGCCGGGTGTCAGCGCGCTCGAAGACAACAAGACGAATATAGTATTTTTAGGAAATAAAAATATATAGAGGGTTTTATACACCAGAATATTTGATTTAAACGAAACAAAGAAATTACTAAAATGCTCAAACTAAAAATTGTTGAAAATATAATTGGACCGATAATTGGGAAAATCTTAAAATTAAAACAGAACAAGACTTTAAAATTGTTAAAACATGGTTGCAAATAAACAAACTTACATTAAATTATGAAAAAACTAAATACTCATCTACTTTTTGCTATATACAAAAGTTGTCTGCCAATTTTTAATTCGTTAAATATAAATAAAAAAGATCAAATATATGGATTGAAGTACATAAAATATTTAGGAGTTTTAAATGGGAATTACAAATAAAAAATATTAAAACTTTATTTGTTGCATATCTCAATATTTAGTGACATTTTTGTGACTTACTCAGGAGAAAACTGTAAATTTATTAAGATGAGATATTGACAAAAGTTAAATATTTCATTACTAACAATATACTTAGAATATACTAATACTCTTATAGTTGTAAGTAATGAAGTATTATTTATAAATACAGAAAAAGTACTTTGTTTAAAATTTGTTCTGTTAAAAATTTGTAGTGCCAAAGTGTGGATAGAAGCTTGCAGATGAGAAGATTTATTATTCAAAATGGATTCACTTTGTAATAATTATAGGGTTTGTGAACTGCAATTTGAAGATAATGTTATTGTGAAAGGAAATAGAAGAAAAACATTGGTGTATGACGCAGTACCTTCAATATTTCCATATAATACGACAAACACAATTGACCACGGTGAAGATATCGAAGAACCACTAAAAAAGATTATCGTTTTAGGTTTATGTACATTTAAGTTAAAAAATCATATTTTTCGAAAGCAATATTTTATGCTGATATATTTTCATGCTAAGGTTTTTTAGAGAATATTATTGTTTCTGGATCAACCTCACAATTAAAAGAAACAGACAAATTAATTTCAAATGCTGAATGTTTACCTGCTGTTATTTAAGGTAGGTATTTTGTAAATATTTTCACATTGTTTTATATATACTACAGTGCCTTGAGAAAGGAATAAAACCATTCCGAAAGCTCGACGAAAAGTTAAAAGAGTGTTTCTCTAACATCTCGGCCCACTGTTCACAATTATTCCTTCTTGTTTTTCAGAAAGTGCATTCCTAAACATTCTTTCGGAGTAAACGGCGATGTGATTCCAAACAAATTTACAAATATGCGAACGTATCTGCCATCCAAACCAATGTTTCTTAGAACTTCGATCAATATAGAGTACTTAATGCGATCAAATGCCTTTCGGAACTCAATAAAAATAAAAACAATCATGAGCGTACAACAGTACGCCCAACGAAGATATGTAATCCACCATTTTGTTGGCGACCATTTTGGATTTTCTATAATGAACTCTTTTCTCTTAGTCAAGCCCTTTCATTTGATACCCATATTGAAGTGGTTGTGAAAAAATATGTAATCCGCTATTTTGTAGCGGCGTTCATCTTAGATATACAATGATACTGAATGTATGTACTGTATGTATAATCGGTTCTTCTGAGAGAAGAAGTTACACTGTCGAGAAGAATGTTACGAATTCCGTGGACCCAACTACATGGAAACACGGATAATTCCACAGTTTGGAAAGCTCTTCAATATATATATACAAGAATTTCCACAGTTTTCACTGTATTCCTTCACTCAACTGTTTTCTCCAATGTTTCCTGTTTAGCCAGTCCCCTTCATGTAGGTTTCTTCTACTCATTGCTTCGTCCACTTCATCTCTGAAAGATCTTCGGGGTCTGCCTCTCTTTCTTCTTCCTATCGGGCTCCACTCTGTTATTCTATTTATTCACCGATTTTGGTCTGCTCTTCTGACATGTCCGTACCAGGTTAACCTCTTCTGTTCGATGTAGTCTATTATGTCGGAGTACATTCCCATTCTCCTCTTAATCTCCATGTTATTTATTTTATCTCTTCTTGTTACTCTGCAGCTTCTCCTTAGGAATTCCATCTCTGTTGCTCTTATTTTGTTTTTGGTTTTCTTATTTATTGTCCAATTTTCACACCCATAAGTGAGGACACTTCTTGTCATGGTATTATATATTTTTTTCTTTGTTTTCATGCTGATGCTCTTATCCCATAGTACCGGGTTCAATTTTCGTATGCAGTCTCTTGTTTGTCTTAGTCTATTTTTTATATCTATCTCCGTTGTTCCTTTGTTTGGTATTATGAAACCTAAATACTTATACTTGTCTGTTCCTTTGATTTGTTTACCTTCGTCTATTTCCAGCTGTTTTATTTCTGTATTCTCCGTTGTTAGGTATTCAGTTTTCTTTAGCTTTAGGTGGAGCAGCCCTGTGGTAGTCCCTTTGTCGTCTTAAATGGACTGCATATTCTATTGCCTGTTTTGATAGCTACTTCGTTATTCTTGTAGAGTGCTTTTACCGCGTTTATTAATCTTCGATGTCTTCCATTGCTTCCCATAGCTTGGTTCTAGGTATTGAGTCATATGCCTTCTTAAGATCAACAAAAGCCGGATGGACGGATCTATTTTAGCCATTCTTTTTTCTATTAGTTGTTCGACCGTGTAAATGTGATCTAAGCATGCTTTCTCCGCTGTGAAACCTGCCTGGTCTTCTCCGATTTTATCTTGTATATATATTTCTAATTTTTCCTTTATGGTATTTCCATACAGTCTGCCTATAGACGATATAATGCTGATTCCCCGATAGTTTTCGCAGTTTTTTCTATTTTCTTTCTTGTATATTGATGTCATATATGCTTGGGTCCATTCTGTCGGTAAGTCTTCTCCATTCAGTGCTCTCTCAAACATTTTATGTATCATACGGAATAACTTTTCCGATCCGTTTTTTATCAATTCATTGGTTATTTCACCGGGACCTTCTGCTTTTTTGTTCTTTAGAGTTTTGATCGTTCTTTTTACCTCAGCTAGGCTTAATTCGATTTCGTCATGTGTGTAGATTTCTATTCCGTCTATTTCTGATTCTTTAAATTAGGGGCGGTCTTCGATTAGCAATTTTTTATAGTATTCTTGTCATTCGTTTTCTTTGATTTGACCGATCTTGATTTTCTCTGTCTTATTTCTTTGGAGCGACTTTAAGACGCGCCATGACTCTGAATTTTTCGTTCCTTTTATTTGCTGTTCTATCTCTGTGCATGTTTTTTCCCATCTTTCAATTTTTTCATTTGCCACTTTTCTTTTCACTTCTTTATTTTTTTTCCTGTATAGTTCCAAGTCCTCATAGTTTTTTGTGTTCAGGTATTTTATATGGAGTTCTTTTTTCTCTTTTATGCATGTTAGTGTGTCTTCGGTTAATTTCGTAGTTTGGTGGGTGTATTTTTGGCCCACTTCTCCAAGAGCTTCTAGGGCTGCTGTCTTCATGCAGGTTTTTATGTGTTCGTATGTTTGTTCTAATGATTCATACCGAAACTCTTCTAGCTTTTGGTCCAATCTTCGCTTATATAGGTCTTATATTGAGTCTTCTTCTAATAAATTGATTTTGAATTTCTTTTCTTGTGTTGAGCACGTATTGACAGGTGTAGCCGGAGCCGTAACTTGGTCAGACTCTCCCTGGGTCGGTTTCTGTTGGGTCCATATGAAGGGGAATTCCATCCAAGCGATTACTAGTTTGTGATCTGTGCCGCATTCTGCGCCTCGCTTTACTCTCACGTCTTTTATTTTTATCGAGCTTTCGTGGTTTACTCTAACATAAACAATAATAGACCTCAATTTTCTTGTTTCTTGTGTCCAAGTGTATTTGTGTATGTCTTTATGTTTGTAGAAGCCGTTTGTGATCTTTAATCGTTATCGTTCATTATATCTTCTCCAAATCTACCAACTGTTCTGTCGTTTTCTTTTCTTCCTGTTCTTCCATTTAGGTCACCGGCGATAAATATTTTCTGGTTCTTCTTTCTCTTTTCGATTTCTTCTTGCAGTTGTTCTATGAATTGTTCTTTTTTTGCAATTGAGCTGTCTTCTGTTGGACCGTATACTGCTAGTAAGATAATTTGTCTTCCGTATACTTTTAAGTTAAGCTTGGCAATTCTTTCGTTTATTGGTTCCCAGTTTTCGATTGCGTGTTCCCATTTCTTTTTCAGTATAATTGCAATTCCTGCTTTTGCCCTTTCTTTCTTATCTATTCCGCTCCAACAGTGAGCGGAACTCTTAGAGCGGAAAGCTCTTCAATGCCAAACGAAATCTATAATTTATTTCAAAGTGGCACTAAAGTTAAAAATTAAATCACCGAGAAACACTGTCAATAAAAATAAATTTTTTCGAATACAGAAAATCGTGTTCATAAAAGATCGTGGGATATAAAAATAATAAACTGTTTTTAAGGGACACGATACATTTCATTTACGTCAATAATTTTTGGATATAAATATAGGAAAAATTTGTTAAGCATTTAAAGTTTTTGTGTGAACTTCATCGAAACTAAGGTAAGTGTTTTAAAGATATTCGTTACAATGCATAATAATCGTGATTTATTTCCCAATGCTTTTAAATTAAAAATACAAATAAACATTTTAAGAAACCTTATTTTATATACTACACATAATAAAACTATTATTTAACGTTATATAATGTATAAAAAAAGAAGAAATTTTATTGTACATTTTTAATAAAATTATGTCTAATTATATTGTAGAAAAATCATAATGAAAGTTTGTGTTGCTATTGCTGCTCTTATTGTTGCAATCTCCGCTGGAGTGGATGAAGATTATGAGGAATGGATTTCTTTCAAAGTAAGTCTATTTTTTTTTACTATTATAAACCATACCATACACAAGAGCCAAGAATGGGTTTTTCCTAGATTTTGTACGCTCCTTATTCTTAGCTTTTTTTTCTTGAAGCTATAAGCGGGTCATAGTGCAGTCAATTTTGTGTGATTTTCTATTTTTTAATTTCCTTAATGCTTCCTTTACCTCTTCCTCCTCAATATTTATTTCTTCGTTTTTTGTCACCTCTGGTGGTGGTGGTCCATTATCGTCACCTTTAGTAAATAGGGATCAAAAGTAGTGTACCCGTGTTTCCTTCTAAATGTTTTTCTTTTTTTATTCGTTCGTTCATCTCTTTTATTTGTCCTCTGATCATTTTACATATTTCTTTTTGTGTTGCGCAGAAGTCGTGTTCCATCTGTTTTGAGAAGCTCTGCCGGTGTTCTCTTTTTATTTGTTCGTTACTTTCCTCTCTCCAAGTGATTCTGTCGCTAAAATAGAAGATTTATGTATGCAAATTAGAACATTTATGCTGTGCTATTTTCTTTATAGCAGCTTTAATTTCTTCCAATAGTATGTCTGTTTTTTTTTTATAATTATTTTCATTCATTTATTGATTTGGGTACCGTGTGATACTGTATTTAGCATGTTTATATTTATGTGATGAGCCCAGTCTAAAAAAAGTGATGCTGCAAATAATACAAGAATCCAAAAATTATAAATCATAATGGATACAGAGTAACTAGTAACGGTAATGTAATGAGAGAATTTAATGACAGCAAATAATTTTTCGATTGTAACAGTTGCTTAGTAGTATCGATCTAATCGTATTTGTTCAATGCTTTAAAACATTATAATATAGATGCTATTCGTAGCTATATCTGTAATATAGTCTATAGATAGATTTGTGATTGCTGTGTTGAACCAAGTACGTAGATTTTTTAGCCAGGATATCCTTCTTCCTTCTACTTTTCCTTGTAGATTTAATTGCAGTAACCCATATCTTTTTAAGTGTGGTTAACAACTCTTTTTCGTTTTGTATTCTTAATAAAACGTCTAGGTGAGTAACGTGGTCAGTATAGGATATCTTCAGGCTTCGACGATAAAGCCACATTTCCAAAGTCTCAATTTTCTTGCAAGTAGTATCTGTTAGAGTCCACAACTCAACTCCGTACAACAGTATAGGAAAGATATAACATCGTAGTAACTTGATTTTTATGGGTACTGATAAATCGTGGCATTTGAATACCTTAGCCATTTTTTGAAATGCAGATTTAGCTTTCTCTGTTGATGGCTCGGATTGCACAATACGGATTTTGTTTTCTATGGTGGAGCAATGAACGTTGACTTTAGACATGATCTTGGTATTACTCCGTTTAAATGTCATTACATGTATAATTGATAAGTGGTTATTACATAATATGTAGGACGAAGGTTGTTCGGACCCATGATCATCAAAGAGTTCTTGTATGTATTTGGTCCATATGCATATTTCTTGAATATTATCTTGTGATGATGTTTCCCTGTTGATCTTGCAGTTTGCTAGCTCTGTTAGGTTTTTGAACACCAGCTGGTTTTTTTTTACGTTTTTATGCATATTAAATGTATCGTGTTTTTGTTTCAACAACTCTATCTCTTTACACTGTGTTTTTAACAAATTTTTTTTGGCCTTTCGTATTTCGGTTCTTATTTATCTCTGAATATATTTGTACATTCTTTTGTTATTATTTTAAAATGAAAGATAAAATATTAATTTACTATCTCATTTTAAGGATAAATTTTCAAGACATTATGGACTTGCAGAAGACAAATACAGATTCCAAATTTTTCAAAATAAGCTTCGTAAAATTGAACTGCACAACGAAAAATACGCAAAGGGCGAGGTAGGATGGTTCCAGGGTATTACTAAATTTTCAGATTGGACCGAAGAAGAGCTCGAATCTATCCTAAATAAAGAAATTGCTAAACAACCAATACTTGGAGATAGTTTAGGAGTATACAAAGCTGATCCAAATGAACTTTTAGCAGCATCCGTTGATTGGCGACAAAAAGGGGCAGTATTACCTGTAAGGGAACAGGGTAACTGTGGAGGCTGTTGGGCATTTAGTGCGGTAGGTGTTTTTTATATATATTTTATTTTTTATACTTTCAGTTAGGAAATTAGTAAATTTCTACATGGTCTCTAATGTCTCTACATTAACTAATTATTTTAGTTTTTTTATAAATGGCATAGGTATGTCATTCAACCAGTTGCAATACAATCATCAATCAGACAAATACACAATTCTATCCCTAATACAAAATAAACGAATAATTAATGAAAGAAAATACAATAAGGTAAATACAGGGTCACTTACTTACTGGCCTAGATTCCAATGAAGACATTTTTAGTAGACAAACAATACTGTACCACGGATAAGGTGTTATACCATAACATTTAGAAAGAAGAAGGCAAATCTAAACTTCCATACGATCCTTAAAGTCCATGCTCGCAAATGTACTATTCATATTTATCCATATATTTCTAATATTATTTTTCGATTTTTTATTAAAGTTAAATTTAAATTGTCTAGATTAGAAAAAAAGGTGCTACTATAGTATGCGGTCTACCCCGAGAGTGTGATCTACCTAAAGGATTTGCACAAAATAATGAAATGCAAGAAGACTTTTGTAAAAAAAATATTTATTCACAAGTAATACAAATTTGGAGCCAAATAAAAACATCCACTTAATTCCATCCTTAAGGGTTAAAGTCATCTACTTTAAAATGTATAATATTTGTCTGAATTGTCAATATAAATGAGTCAGATAAAATTAAATTATTAGAAGAATTTTTCACCAAGTAACAAAAAAAGTACAAAATTTGTTTAATTTATTATTATTTTGTATTTTAAGAATGATTTCCGAAGTGGGGATTGAAGCGTCAATAAACTTATTTTAACCTTAAAAAATTGTGGCATATTTCCATTAATTGGGGCATTGCTAAAGACTGTTAAACACGAGAAAATGTCTTATCTGGGACATATCGTAAGGGGAAAATCGATATAGAATACAACAACTTATTGTTAACGGCAAAATAGAAGGCCATAGATTTCTTGCCTAAATAATATTTGCGAAAGGACTCAGATATTAAATGCAGGAAAATTATTCCATGTGGAAGAAGATCAAGAAGCCTTCGCAATGTTGATCGCCAACGTTGGATAACTCTGATATGGCACGTAAATAAGAAGCGATAATGAATATTCCGTAAAGTAAATTTTTAAAAATATTATAGTCTAGTGCTAAGCGAAAACCACCTTATCACTGAAGAGTAATAGAAAAATAATTCTGCGTTTTTTTTTAGATTGGAGCTCTAGAGGGACAAGTAGCAATCCACAAAAAACAAAAAATTTCTTTGAGCCCACAAAATCTTGTCGACTGCAATAGGGACAATTATGGTTGCCGCGGTGGATATCCGGCGGTTGCTTTCAAATATGTGCAGAAGGAGGGTATCAGTTCCGAAGCGGATTATCCATACGTTGCAAGAAATGATAGATGTAATAAAAATGCACGAAAATCCATTACCAAGCTTTCAGGATACAAACGTGTTAATCCAACTGAAAAGGATTTAGTTTCGGCGATTTGTAAGTATAGTAAAATCAATGCTAATATCAGCCTGGAAAAATTTGGTTTTATTCATATAGAGCCATTTGTATTCTAAAGTGTCTTTAGTATTTGAAAAAAGAGGAAAAGGTGGAGAGATTTGAAGCTCTAGTTTTTTTGTTTCCTTTATATAAGCTTTTTTATTTTTTAATTATTCAAAAGCTCAAGTTGTACTGTATTGTTTGCACCTTTACACACCAATACTATGTGACAATTTAAGTCACTATTAATTATCAGTCCGAGATCGTTGTGAGAGTTTACCGAGTCTAAGGGATGCTCAATAATAAAGTAATTACTGGTTCTTTTGGTCTACTCTTGACTGGCTTATCTAGAGAGTAGTCTGCCCCAACACAAACCCTGAAGTATCTGTCAGATAGAAAATTTTTAATCCAAATCTTTAAATTTACGCGGATACCATAGCTTTTGAAATAATGGAAACCATGACCTCGCCGATAATAGAAATTAGTCTGATTGGACGATAATTATTGCATTAGGTTTATTTCTTTTCTTAAATAAGGGAGTATCTGAAGACTGGAATAAAGGTGTACCTATATAAGCTGCTGCTACCTGAAACACGGATGGCTCAAACACATCGGAGGGTGTGGGTGACGGCATAGTAGGGACAAATCAAGGGATTAATTTCCCGGTAAGTCTATAACGATGTGACAGTTTTCCAGGCAATCTATCACTACGTGGAAAAAATAGAAAAACAGAAAAGAACATTGCGTTCAGTTGCTACCATCACAGATAGTCAGGCAGCTCTTAAGGCACCCAATTCTGTAGAGGTCAATTCTAAGCTAGTATGGGATTGTGTATGTGCCCTAAATAAACTAGAAGTCCGTAGCAAGATCACGGTAGCCTGGGTATCGAAGCACGAGGGTCATAAGGGCAATAAAAAAGCAGGTGAAATGGCCAAACAAGGCTCATCAATGAATTCATCATTCATCTTTGAATATTTACCCAAAGTATTAAAAAAGTGTAAACTTTGAAAACAGGTCAACATGAGTGTCTCAGGTCCATATTTCTGAACCATCTGACTCAGAATCAGAGTCCATCTCGTCATATTCAGAATCACTGTCACTATCGACACCTACGTTTATGATTATTTGATCCATTACGATGTCAAAAGCTGGCCGTTGTGTCATATAACCTTGTTCTATTTTTTTAACATGTTCACATCTCTTTTTCTATTGTTCGATTGGAAACGAATTAACAAATTCATCACACAAACTTTTCACTAATGTAAAATCAAAACTGACATTTTTTTCAGCTACATATTGCTTCATAGAAGCCCATACTAACTCTATAGGATTCAAATCCGAATGATACGGGGGTAACCGTAAAACTGAATGTCCTTTATACTCGAGTATTTTGTCAAAATTATACGTTTTAAAGCGAGGTTTTCTAATTTTATATTGTAGTAATTTTATAATTTTATAATAGGTCAAATTTCAACATGTCATCTGTAAACGAAATTTTTTGAATTGTTATCCACTGCTGCATTTCTGCATTTCTGGAAGACATAGTTGGACATTTCCCAGTTTGTACGTTTGGATACGGTGCATTATCAATCACTAAAACGCTGTTCGGGGGCAAATTTGGTATCAGCTTATCCTGAAGCCACTTTTTGTAATTGTCGTAGTTCATTGCATCATGATAATCTCCTGTTTTTATAGTAAATTTCTAGCGCAGATAAGCGTTTTTAACAAAACCACTTTCACCTCCAGCATGCACTATCACAAGCATCTGTCCTTTAGATACTGGTTTTTGTAGGCCCTTGTTTGAATTATTAGACCAGCTCTTTTGGTAGGTATGAGATGAATAGACGTATGTTTCATGCATGTATATAATTATGCGATTTGCGTTCCTGTAATGTTTTATACTACGTAAGAAATTCAGTCTATGTTGAAGATTGGGCTTTTTCATTAATAATTTTCTATTAGTTCTGGTTTTTCGCCAACGAAATCCCTTTTTTCTAATTACTGTTTGTAGGCTTTCTATGAAACCTGAATAATTGTACTCGTCTGCAAATGTTCTGTGTATGCGTTTCACAGTTGGCACTTGTGTTTGTATACAAAAATTCATTATATAACGTCGAAACCGCCATATATTAAAATCGTCTAAGCACGTTTTTCAAGCGCTTTTATTCCTCTTTTTTTTGAGTTACAAATAAGGAACATTGGCCGTCTTCAATTAATTGCATTTCCCGAGCAATTTTTTGAACGCTGCTTAAACTAACACCTGTTGCCAATACCACACACTCCTGCACTTTTTTCAAATTTCTATACGGTTTATTGTCTTTGGATTCCTTTCTCATAAAATGAATCACATTTGCTATCACTTCCCGTGTCTGATTATTTAAAACTTTTTCCTTCAGATTCGATTTAAACTCTATGTTTAATATAGGTACAAAACACAGATTTGCAAATTTGGAAATGACTCTCCTTTGCGGTTCGTACTTACAAAAAATGTTTTCAGACTGTACCGACTTTTCACGTCACAAACGGTAGATATTAAGTGGACGCTCAATGCGAGATCCGTCGGATGACGAATGTGCATCATGAGCGTGGTTAATTTCAGACTTTCAGCTATTTTTGGTGAACTGTAACTGGTTTGTCTTTAGTTTCATGCTTGAAAGACAATGATGCTAGATAAAAGTATGTGTTTTATCTCGCCAGGTATTAATGATGCACGGATAAAGAACCATGGACTCAAATGTATAGCAATTGATAGCCTTTCAAAAATTAAAAGTAATATAGTTTAAGACTCATCTGTTTCTGAAATAATAAATGTATTTCATACTTTTGCATTATACTCTGTGATTCTTATTAAGTAAATATAAATATATTTTTTCGTTTTAGCTAAAGTTGGACCAATATCCGTTCTCGTTGCGGCAAGCATTTGGACGGACTCTTATGTAGGAGGTGTTTATAATAATACAAATTGTGGAGAAATCGATCACGCCGTTCTTGCTGTAGGATATACTGACGAGTATTTTATTGTCAAAAATTCGTGGGGACCAACATGGGGAGAAAAAGGATATATAAGAATAGCAAGAGGAAATAACATCTGTAGCATTAACAATCAAGGTGTTTATCCCGTGTTGTAAATCTTACACTAAACATAAAGTTTTGATGTAAATTTTACCAGGAATAACCATTGTAATAGTTTATTAGATATTGAATTTTAAATGTAAAAAAATAACACTATTTCAATAATTTCAGTAAATATATATATTATTGGAAATATTTATAGTTTGTTTTCATCACATCTACAGCACATTTAGTAGGATGACACGTATGTGCAAAAATTTGGAATATTGGAATATTTCATCTTTTTATTGATTTTTATATATAAACTTGTCTGAATAGTTAAACATCATTTTGCTTCCACTTTCATCATCACTTGAAGAACTGGAGGAAGCATTGTTTGGCATAAAAAACTCTTCTCCGGATCCAGATGATATACCGATAATTTTTCTCCACAAAGTAAGCACAAACGCTAGAACATACCTCCTTAATGTTTTGAACCAAATGTAGATATAGCCCTACTTTCCAAAATCTTAGTCAGAATCATATATCCGAAATTAGATCCCCAGATCTATAGACCTATATCCCTAACCTCGTCAACCTGTAAGCCATTCTAAAGTATTATTAACCGTCGCCTTACATGGTTTCTGAAAGATAAAAAATTACTTAACCCGGATCAAAACGGCTTTCGTTGAAATAGATCAACCACGGATAACCTAGTTGATCTTGGATCCGAAGTTTACGAAGCACTTATTAACAAACAACACTGTCTAGCTATTTTCTGCGATATAACAAAAGCCTATAATTGCACATGGAGATATGGTATAATAAAAAAGCTTCAGCCCTGGGGTATTAATGGACAATTCCTAAATTTTATTCAAAATTTTCTTCAACTCGGAACATTTAAATAGGACAAAACAGGACTCAGCTTCTCTAACGAAAAAAAAATGCTTGCTCTACTGAAAAAAAGCGAAAAGAGGATAATTCAATTTTAACATTAAGTGGTAAGAATTTGATCTTTGTAAAAAAATAAATCCCTCTTTCTTACATTTGACAAAACATTGGTTTGAAAAAGTCACATTAAAAAACTAAAAGGTACTTGCCAGCAAAGCATTAATATTTTGAAGACACTGTCAAACATTACCTAAGGCAACTCTTCTACAAATATTTTCATCCTTAGTTCTATCAAAAATGAGTATTGCTCAGTGGTACATAACTTAGCCAAGAAATCTGTTCTTAAAGAACTAGATGTAATTAAAAATACGGGACTGCGAGTCGCTTTAAGTGCCTTTCGAACGCCATACCAAGTATATGCAGTGAGTCAAGGCAAATCCCTCTAAAATTTAAAAGAAATTTTTTAAGTTTGTCGTTTGCTTGTAAAGTTTAATCCTCTCCAGATAACCCAGTCTACCATAACGTTCATAACAATCGGTTCAGCCACTACTGCTCATCTCACCCTCAATGCAATCTGCCTTTCTATGAAAGAATTAACCGATTACTTCATAAATATAGCATAATATTACCGACAATATACCACCCTTCCGAAAACCCTACTCCTCTATGGACTGTAAATAAACCACTAGCGATCTCTGATCTTTCAAAATTTAATAAACATGAAACCCCACCAACCATATTAATAAACCACTTCACAGATATTATGGATAGATTTAGCGACTACCTACAGATCTACACAGATGCATTAAAAACAACGGACGGAGTGGGGGCAGATATTTTCTTAAATACTCATTATGCTAAATTTAAGTTGCATAACAACTGGACTCAACATGCTGCATAACAACATCTCCAATGCAGAACTATACGCAATCCTTGAAGCTATAAAATTCATTAACAAGACATTTACAAAGAACTTTATAATGCTGCAAAGGAAAACAAACACGTGGTATTAATCTGGGCTCCATCTCATATTGGAGTACACGGTTACGAGGTTGTGGATCATCTAGTTCATGTAATTAATATTATCTTTCTTTGTTTTAAAATGTATTTTCCATTGTTGTTGTTTATAACCTCAGTGGTTTAGGCGACATTAAATAATTAAATAAAAAAAAAACAAAAAATCCTCATCAATACTAAATAAATGTTAAAGCAAGATCAGGGGTATAGTATCAAAAATAGCTATATCCAAAATTTTTAGAAATTGACATTTTGATGAAAACTTTTTCATTTTGAGACAGCCTATTACCCAAAGAAACAGTTTGGGATTAAATTTAGCTTAATCTAGAGTTATTTTAATTAAAAAAAATTGTTTGGAAAAAAACTTGTGACGTCCACATAAACTTAGTATTAAACGTAGCTACATGTACGCATGTACGTTGTACGTGCACGCCAGCCAATAGGAGCGCTTTATTCGAATGGCTTCTTATATCATTTCTATGTTGTTACGTCTTCAGTTTTTTGCACTTTAAATAAGAGTTGCTGTGATTAAAAGAGAAATCTATAATTTTTCTATTTTTTTATTTTTTTTTTGTCGATCGGATAGCCAAGCGAGCTGGGCGGCTGGCTTCTCCTTCGTTTCACTGCGAGAGATGTCAGTTCGATCCCCAGCTCGGTGACAGAAAACAAAAAGGCTAACGCAGCAGTTTAAAATTCTAAAATGAATCTGCGGCTTAGTCTAGAATATGCTGGTATCTGATCGGCCTATGGTGGAGCAGTACGGCAAGAGATAAGGGCTTGCGGCTTGGTGATACTCCTCCATAGATCCCTACCGGAAGGGCGTGTGCCGCCTAAATACCGGGTATATATATATATATATATATATATATATATATATATATATATATATATCTATAATTTTTTTATTAAGATGGATGTTTTTCCCATGCCTTTAGATAAAAACCATGCACGAAAACGGATTGCACAGCCACACAACTGAAAGACAAACAAGGCGAAAAAAGAGAGGTAAGTTCGTTTGTTTATCAGGGCCGTACCGTAAGTCCAATTTAGACATATGTTAATTTAGTGACGGACAAAACTTCTAAGGATCTATGTAGAATTTTTTCGAGTAACTCGAACCGCGAACCATATTCGCTTTGAAAATTGACTAAAAAAATTAATAATACTGTTTTAAATTCATCAATTCCTGATTTGTTTCATGTTTAAATTCGTTAATGGCTCTCACACTCACTAAAATATGTTTACAGAAATGTGATAGGGTGAATTTCATTCTGATAATCTTGAGAATAAGCACGTTTTGTTGAATGGAGAATCCTATTAAAAATAAAAATATTAGTATCAGTTATGCAGTCATATTGCCGTTTTTTTTTGTATTCCAAGTATTCATTACATGAGTTTATTACATATATTATTTGACTTCCAAAGAGATTTGTTTATAAAACTAACTTATTAACTTATTTTGGTGATCGGCAATCGCATACCGAATATCTGAAGCAGACTGAATACCTTAATAACATAGTAATTCCATTAAAAGCAATCAAGCAGTGTACCATAAGGTATATAAAAGTTGATAAACAATCTATAAGCGTTTGCCAGAAGTTTTTAGTAGCGCTCTTCTTGAAAAAAGTACGTGTCTCAAATTTGGTTTAAATGTCTTTCGTAAGTATAGAGTTACCAACCTATTTAAGTCTAAAAAGGTATTAGTACATGTATTTATTCGTAAACTTCAGTGTTCAGAACCACATTATTGTCGAAACCAAAGTTCAATCGGTATAGATTTGCCAAGTGATCTAAATATCGGAAAACTGTACAAACTATACAAAAATTAATGTTCAGCATCGGCAAAAAAATCTTACTTCAGGCATATTTTCAACACTGAATACAATTTAGGATTTGGCAGTCCTAAACAGATATGTGCTCTACATGTCTGCAACTACTAGAAAAAATAAAAACAGAGAAAGATAAAAGGAAAAAGGATAAGTTGAGAGTAGAATATGTGTTCATAGTTGAGCTTGTTTTCATAGCTTGATTAAAAAGTAAATTTAAAAATCCAGAAGGATCAAGTTCAAAATGTTTTTAGACTAATCAGTCCATCTTCAGTGAACTTTGTAGTACTTGCAAAAATAAACTCAAAAACAAACAGTGGTTGGGTTTAAATGGATGAAACCATAGTTGAAATTGTTAAATTATCTGGAAATCTGAAGTTTTCTACATCCCAACTCTAGGAATGTTAAATAAGAACTCTTTGAGTTAGCATTTAACGATTTTAACTATAAAAATGTTTATGGGAAACATTGTAAAATAGGGTTGCAAAATACTACTATTCAAAAAAGGAAATAAAAAAACCAGAAAACTACAGAGGTATAAACTTGTTAAATACTACCCTACAACTTACAACTAAAATTTTACAAGTACCAATAAATCAGAGGATACGTTTAGCAGATGAACAACAGGGTTTTCGGAGTGGAAGATCGTGTACAGATGCAATATTTCTGTCACTCCAATGAATAAGTGGTTAAGTTGAATTTTTGCCAAAATGGGTTAAGTGCACAAATGAGGAAAGAATGTGAACTCCGATGTTGTGAACAAGTAGTTAAGTTGTAAGCTGACTCTAGCCAAAGTTATACGTATGTGTATTTTTGGCCATCTTTAAAATTTATGTACTATTTAGATTAACTCGACTTACCTAATAACATATAAAATAATGTCTTAGGAAATAAATGGTTAAATTAACCTGCCCAGTTAGGACCAATAATCGTTTTCTGTGCTTAACAGGTTAAGTCGAGTTGACCTTTTTTTGGACCAGTGTGCACAACTGGTTAACTATAATATAAGTTATTACATCACGACATTTTCTGGCTAATTTACAATCCAAAGCAGATACCTTTGGATGAGCTACAGCGTAGTTATACACTAGTCGTTAGATAGCGTTGTATGTACATTTATTGAATTATTAATTAACACTATTCGGGGAAGTACACGCGCATATAACGATATTATTATCGAGGATAAATTAAAAATTTACATTCATTTTATTTTTACTCTGTGACTGATAACATTATTTCTTCGTACTATTTCTGCATTCTGTTTAAAATATGCATTCCCGGTCAATATTTTTGAGAGAATTAAAACAAAAAGCTTTGTCAAAAAAGATTGTGCTGCCTGCTTTTGATTCAAACAAACTAAAGGACAATAATGATAGCGATTTAATGAAAGGTAAGGTACTTACTTAGATTTGTGCAAAACCTTTCTAGAACAGTTCTTTGTTTCAGATGTGGATGTCGCAAATACATCATCAGCTAGTAATATCGTTGCAGTTGGCGTGCTGGAAGATTTCAGTTCAGATGATAGCATTGCTGATCCGATTTATTTACCACAGCCTGGATATTCAAGCTCGTCAGATGAAGGAAACTCCAACATTAAGCGGACGAAAAAAACAAATATGTGCCAAGAAGACAACAATGGAAGTAATTCATGTAACACTGAAGTTGTTGAGGTAAGAACTAATAATAATAAAAAAGATATTAAAAGAGGGAGATCCAGACGTCAGAGAGCCGAATGCAAAAAATTGAGAAATTTAGGAAAATCATATATAACCGAAAAAGGAAAAATAATTTCTGAACGAACAATGGGTACTTTAAAATCATGTAGAATGAAATGCGATGACAGGATAACAGAAAATGATAAAAAAATTTGCTTCGAAAACTATTGGAATTTAGGAAGTAGAAACAAGAGGGCCAGTTACGTTGGTTCTTTAATAGAAATAAATGATAAAAAGACTAAAAAAAATATTATTAATCCAAAAAAAAGACAGGTCATGCAGTTGCTCGTACCATTTAATAATTGATAAACAAAAAGTAAAAGTATGCCGAGATTGTTTCCAAAAAATATTGGGCGAAACAAAAGGTTTTGTCCAATTAGTAATAGAAAAAAAGACCAATTCTGCAAGTGGTATAATACAAAAAGACCAACGAAGTGTAGCCTCGCCTCAAAGTAAATGGAGCTTAAAAGATTTGCAGGATGTCAAGTCCCATATTTTGTCATTCCCCAATTACGAGAGCCACTATTGTCGAAATCGAACTAATAAGAAATTTTTACCATCCAATTTGACTATTTCAAAAATGTTTGATTTGTATAAGGAAGGACGAGCATATTCTGTTTGCCTAACTATTTACACTAAAATCTTTCGTGATTTAGGTTTAGCTTTTTAAAAACCAAAGCAAGATACATGTCACAAATGTGACAATTTTAATGTATAAATTAAATTATCCTCAGGAGAATATAAAACCCAATTAATAGCCGAAAGAGACGAACATCATAACATGGCTCAATTTGCTTATGAGCAGAAAAGTCGAGACAAGGCAATTGCTAAAGAAAATCAATCGAAAGGAGTTTATGCATTTGACTTGCAACAGTGCCTGCCTACCCCTTACCTTACAACCTCAGTTTCTTTCTACAAGAGGCAGCTGTGGAGCTTTAACCTCACGGTGCATGACATGGTAACAGACAAAGCAACTTGCTACTTGTGGGATGAAACCATATCTGGCAGGGGAGCTAATGAAATCGCCTCATGCCTTAATCATTTTTTAACACACTTGTCTTCTGAAAAAACAGAAGTAACATTTTATTCCGATACGTGTGGTGGTCAAAATAAAAATAACGTCGTTGCATTAATGTTTCTTAATTTTGTGAATCAAAAGGCAAACCTGAAGATCAACCACAAATTTTTGGTTAGTGGTCATACCCATATGGAGTGTGATACTGACCACTCCGTTATTGAAAGGGCCAAGAAAAAAACTAATTTAAAAATAAATCATCTTAACGACTGGGCACAGTTAATCAGAATTGCTAAACAAAAAAATCCTTTTGAAATTGTTATGGTGTTGAAAGAGAATTTCTTCGATTTTAATTCGCTTGTGAAGAAACATGGCCCTTACAATATTAAAAAAATTGATAATGATGGCGAACGGTTTCTGTGGAAACCTGTCCAATGGCTTCAATATGCTCAAAGCGGCGGCCAAATTTCATTTAAGTGCTCATTAAAAGAAGAAGATCATTTCAAAACAATAAATTTTGCTCGTAGAGGACGTCCAACTATATTATTTAGTTTACCCAATATTAACAACGAATCAGTACCGATAGCAGCAGAAAAGAAAAAAGACTTATTGTCTTTATTGCCTTTAATAGATCCTTCATTCCATTCATTTTATCAAAACCTGAAAACGAAAAACGATGTCGCCAATGATCCTGACCTGGAAGAATTGGATCCTGACGAAGATACACCAAAATAATTCATAATAAATGTTTTTTAAACTGTTAAACTGTTTTTGTTAAATTTAAAAAAAAGAGATATCCTTTTTTCATGTTTTAAGTCATTAAACCAAGAAATAAAATACACAGATTGGCTTATTTTTATTAATATATTGATGTGAATAACTGGGTAAGTCGACGGTGAATAAATGGTTAAGTCTCATATCTCAGTATCCTAATCACTTAGCAGTTACAGAATGAGACCAATAATACATTTGTATTCTATCTAATTTTTTTGTAAATGTTTTAGCATTCTATCGTATAAAATCGATTTATGACATGTTGTCAAAACTTGTAACTCATCTCCTGAAAACTATGCAAAATTGACTTAACCACTTATTCACTGGAGTGACAGATTTATTATAAGGCAAATTATTGAGAAATCACTAGAGTATAATAAACCAGTATTTCTGTGTCTGATTGACCTAAAGAAAGTGTTTGACAGAATAAGACTTAAAAACATAATCCATCTTCTGTATAATAGAGAAGTTCCCCTAAATATTATAAAAACTATCGAAACCTTTTACCAAAACAACAAAAAAGAAGTCAGAATAGATGGAAAACTTACAAAACCTATAGAAATAGGCAGCGGAATAAGACAAGGGGATTCATTGAGCCCCATGCTCTTCAATTTGATTGTGGATGAAATCGTCAAAATCGTTAACAAAGGAAGAGGACACAAAATGGGAAACAAAGAAATAAAAATACTCTGGTAGGCATATGAGCAAAATAATTTAATATGACAGTCTTATCCCAGAAAACTAAAATAATAGTAGTCAGCAAAGAACCAACCAGATGTAAAATAGAAATTGATGGCATCAGTATTGAATAAGTAATGGAAATAAAATACCTGGGAATTACACTGTCTAGTTATGGAGACCTGGACAAAGAAGTGAGAGATCAAGTACCAAAAGCAGACAGACTGGCAGGATGCCTTAATAACACTATATGGCGAAACAGACAAATTAACACTGCGATGAAGTCAAGAATTTATATATAAGCCAGTGTAAGATTAATAATGACATTATATATATATATATATATATATATATATATATATATATATATATATATATATATATATATATATATATATATATGTATATATATATATATATATATATATATATATATATATATAAATATATATATATATATATATATATATATATATATATATATATATATATATATATATATATATATATTTTAAATTATTTTTCGACCATACTGTTTTAAATATTGATTTATAGTATCAGCAATCGGTCAGGAAATAAAACTCTATTTGTTCAGTCTCAATATTTCGTCACGATTTTGTGACTTCTTCAGGAGAAAACTGTAAATTTATTAGAATAATTGATTATTATATGTAAAACAAAGTGAATATTTTAATACTTACAACTATAAGAATAAAAATTTAAATTTTTTTAGCATATCTAAATAAATGACATATTTGTTTGATTTTATTTAGGAGTTATGGTAACCTCAATATTTTATAGAGTGAATTCCCATTGTACAATTTTTAGTGAGTCGGTTAAAATAAACAAAGTTTAAAAATAGTCGGTTTATTTTAACCTTAGTACGAGGCATGTTTTTTAAGTAAGTACCGTTTTGCGATTCCGCCGCCGCAGCGCTACGGTCGGCGTTCCGCGCATGAGCGCTGGTTACCTACATCTCTTGTCTACGCACTGACGCCATTACAGTCTGATTCTTCATTGTATACTTGTTTACTCCAGTGTTTAAGATGCCTCCAACAATCGTGAGTCACGCTGATTGTGAAGTACGGGCTGTTATACGATTTCTTAGTGCTAAAGGCGTAAAACCGATCGATATTCATCGTGAGATCGTTGAAGTTTACGGACAAAACATTATGAGTGATGGAATTGTAAGGAAATGGGTGAGAGCATTTAAAGATGGCCGAACAAATGTGCATGATGAAGAACTGAGTGGGCGTACTCCGGTCGTTAATGAAAATTTGGTGCAGAAAGTGGACGAAAAGGTGAGAGAAAACAGACGCTTTACAATTTCATCATTGTCCGACTGCTTTCCTCAGTATTCTCGTAGTGTTTTGTATCGCATTGTTACCGAGAACTTGAATTACCGGAAATTGTGTTCACATTGGGTTCCAAAAATGTTGACGGATTTGCACAAAACCCAACGTTTAGGCAGTGCATTGACTTTCCTTGAGCGGTACCATAGTGAAGGTTAAGATTTTTTAGACCAAATTGTTACTGGTGACGAAACGTGGGTGGCCTACGTCACACCAGAATCAAAACAACAATCCATGGAATGGCGACATTCATCATCACCCAAAAGAGTGTAGTTTAAGCAAACAATTTCGGCTCGGAAAATCATGTGCACAGTTTTTTGGGACAGAAAAGGAGTATTGCTAGTGGAGTTTCTGCCTCGTAATGAGGCAATCAATGCAGCGTCTTATTGTGAGACATTGAAAAATCTGCGTCGTGCAATCCAGAACAAAAGACGTGGCAAGTTGAGTAAGGGTATCGTTTTGCTGCATGACAATGCCCATCCACATGTGGCTAATCAGACCAAAGATCTCATCAAATCATTTAAATGGGAAACTCTAGATCATCCTCCATACAGCCCTGATCTGGCGCCCAGCGACTACCATTTGTTCCAGCACTTGAAGAAACACCTGGGCGATCAGCGCCTTCAAGACGATAACGAAGTCAAAACATTTGTGATGCAGTGGTTAACAAGTCAGGCGGCAGAATTTTATCAGGAGGGTATTCAAAAACTGGTGCCACGTTACGACAAGTGCCTCAATATTCACGGAAATTATGTAGAAAAGTAGATTAAGGTACAGGCTTTCATGTAAAAATAAAATTATTGCCATATCTTTGCACGTCTTTTTTTAATTCCAAAACGGTACTTACTTAAAAAACACGCCTCGTATATTCTTCATCTATTTTTCGTAACATGTAGTGGATATCATCTTGATCTTCTGCAAGTATTACTTGGTCATCAGAAAAATGCAAGCTGTACAGTGTATGGTCTCCAATTTTAACACCCATAGGTTGACATTTTCTTTTCCAAATATCCAAAACCCCCTCCAAATAAATCTTAAAGAGTGTAGGTGCAATGCAGCAGCCTTGGCGAAGTCCTTTGGTCACTTTTATCTTTTTTCTCACTTTTTGTCCAATCTTTATTACACTCGTCATATCATCGTACAACTCCCTTACAGCATTAATGTAAATCGGTGGAATATTCTTGTCTTCTAGCACCTGCCATAGCTTGGCTAATGGGACACTGTCATACGCTTTTTGAAGATCAATAAATACCATGTGTGTCTCCATATTATGTTCCAAACGCTGTTCTATGGTTTGTTTTAGGCAGAACACATTGTCTATACAAGAACGACCAGTACGAAAGCCACTCTGATCTTCAGCGTCTTCCCAGCAATCTTCAATTTGGCTTTTAATAATGGCATAATAATGACATATGCATCAGAAACAAGATCCAACACAGCCACAACGCAAAGGCTACTGGAAACGGCAGAGATAAGAGTACTGAGAATAATTACAGGAAATAAGCTGAGAGATTAAAAGAGAAGTGAAGACATTAAAAGAAAATGTAACGTACAGTGTATGAACGAATGGACATAAAATAGAAAAAAGAATGGAATAACAATTCAGGAGACCTGTGTCGTCAACATAGCAACCTTCCAACCTTAGGTATTAATTCGCCAATGAACAAGCAGAATTGCTTATAAAGGAAGAAGAAGAAGAAGAAGGTTTGCAACAGTACTGTAGTTTTAAGCTTATAAACATCTTAAAAAACTAGAATCCGGTATTTTTTATTTATGCATCTCTGTCCTTTAAATCTGATATCTTGGAGAACGGCTATGTCTACTTTTGTACGTCTTCAGTTACTGGGCAATTCTCTGAATTTTGCCTACCAGCAGCATGTTTTGGACATTTTAGGTTCCCAATTGCAATTCCATCATTAAGTTCTTATTCCGTAGCTTTAGTCGTTGTCAGTTAACCCGTCCGATTTTTACGGTATTCGTAGCGTTAGTGATAGCTGAGTTTAAGGTAACCACGTGACCAGGTTATGGATATATTGCATCCGAGTCCAGTACCAAGGCTGCTGACTATAGCTTCTGAACCAATCTCGGTTTACTCCACTTATGTCAGCTCCAAATCTCTATATGGAGATTTAAAATTTAATTAGCGAACGACAATATAAGAAATATTAAATTTTAAAATGCCAAAAATCGTGCGCTAGATGTATCGTGGACCATAAAAATAAAATAATATTGGTAAGGAACACGATCTACCCCATTTACGTCAATGATTATTGGGTATAAATGTAACATATTTTTTGTCGAAAATGTACAGTTTCCTCTGAACTTAGTCAACCGAAAGGTAAGTGTATTTTATACATTTTTTATACATATTACAAGCCCATTGGACAGTTTTAATGGGTCATATGACCCAGCATGAATCAAATTATAAAACAATACTAATATATGTAATATCAACTTTAGAAACTGTGCCGCCAATTAGGTACACAAAGCATGGGGGTTTAAATTAAGATTTCTCACCCCTGTCACAGCCAAAATATATAATTATTTTATATACCGTTTCGAAACTTTGTGTGTTGCCGTACTGTGTCAAATTACCAAAAATTGAAAGAAAATTTTATAAAAATTAGAAGCTTTCCCTGCTCCTGGTACCAATATTTTTGTACGGCATTAGGTCGCAGGTTATTATTTTTGTATTACTTACCTAAGTTATAAATGCCACATAAAAATGTTTAGCCGGAAAAAGTTACCCCCTTTAGTGGTAAGCTTATCTTACCTGTGACTCACATGTACTGATAAGAATGGACGGCATAGTTTCTAAAGTTGTTATCAGATATTGTAGTATTGTTTTACATGGGATTCATGTTGGGTCAAATGACCTATTACAAATCTTCCATGGGCTTGTAGACTATGGCTTGATCTTGTTTGCTTCTCTTACCCACGCCGCAGCATGAGCGTCCGTCCATCATAGGCGCTTCTTTATTGATTAAAAACAATACTTTAAAATGAATTAAGCCCCAAATATTATCGGAAAAATGAAATAAGCCCTTATGGAAAATGATATAACAAGGTTTGAACTTGAATCTAGATAGGTGGTAAATTAAAAAATAATATTATTTACTTGTCTTTTTAAACTTTGGATATCGTAATTTTACTCTTTTTTCAGTTTTAAAATGTTTATAACTCGAAAACGATAAAGTTTACAAACAACTACAAGGTATCTATTTTGTTCAGAATGATCCAAAACATTAAAAAAATTGTCCGGGCAGAAAAAATTGATTGATAAAATTTGTTTAAAAAAATTGTAAAAATTTGAACAACTTTTCTGCTGGGCGGTCTCTTGAACTTTATTTTGGGGCATCTCATGAAAATGACTATGCAAAACATCTCATGGGAATATTTTTCCGAACGAAGCCAAGCTTTTCACCTTGTCTAAAAGGACAGATACAATTTCATTCCTTTAGTACAGTACCACCAACATTTTTTCACTTTTTAATCTGGTGTGGAACTTTTTTATTACAATATAAATTCTTTAACATTTTATCTAAAATATTCTTATTTTCAGAAAAAACATGAAAGTGTTTATTTTTATTTCTTGTCTAATTGCGGTAATAACTGCCGAACCAGATGACTATGAGCAATGGATTTCTTTTAAGGTAAGTATTATTTTACTTATTTTATAGCAGCAGCGTTTTGGCCGGTCGGGCATGGGAAAATTTTGCCGAACGTAGAAAACCAGGATGCTTTGATCTTTTGTCGACATTTTATTTCGGGAATGATTATTTCGCTAAGCTATATGTGCTTTCAGTGGTTTTCCGGGTTTTATTCCGCGTTGAATGCTTTTGGTTTTAAGAAAAACGATTATTTTGATGACGGTTCGGCATGGTCGCTTGTTGGTCATTGTCGGTAGCAACGCTTCTTGCTGATGTTTGAAGATAGATGACTCTCCTGGTCGAGGTGGTTACTTATATAAAGGATTTTGACGCGCTTTTCCCTTTAATTACCACACCTGAACATTTGTTTCTCCATGTCTGTAATGCCTATTGAAAATAAATTTTAACTAATATAGGGAATAAGCAACATCCCTGTTTAAGACTTTTTGGTACTGGAAATGGTTCTGAAAGAAAAGCTTTTGTCTTAGTAACACTCAGTTGTTATTATTCTTATAGATGTTGCGTAGAGCTCTGATAAACGAAAAAATCATATGTACACAAGTTAAAGTCGGAAGAAAGGATAAAGCAACTAAAACTCTCGATGGCCATCTGGAAATATATCAAACTACATTTAAAATAAACATTGGGCACACACAAAATCAGTGGCGGATTTCTAAGAGAGTATTATGGAGCAAGTGAAGAAACGCTTACAAAAGCTAGCAAAAAATACTAAATGGATGAAATTTTCAGCTTTTGAAATTCTTTTCCAATAAATGAATGGTGGATTTTAGACAAACCATTAATGATTTCTACGCCTCTCCTTCTCCTCTTCCTCTTCTTCTCTACGTTTCTCCTTTTCCTCTTTCTCTTCTGGCCTACGCTTCTCATTCAGTTCTTCCTCTTCTTGTCTACGCTTTTCCTTTAGCTCTTTCTTTTCTTGTCTATGCGCTTTTCATCCCCTTTTGCTCTTTTTCTTCTAGCCTACGCTTCTCATTCAGTTTTTCCTCTTCTTGTCCACGCTTCTTCTTTAGCTCTTCCTCTTCTCATCTACGTGCTTTTCCTTCACCTTTCTACGATTCTCCTTTGCCTCTTTCTCTTCTTGCCCACCTTTCGCTTCAGTTTATTTTATTTTAAAAAATCATGCAGGGAGTCCGGAGGTATATATTTATTTCTTTTCGACAGATCTTGCCTTAACCATTTACAATTTCTTGTTATTTTTCTTTTTCTTCTTTGAAATCAACTTTATTTAGAATATTAAAAATATTACAATAATTGTTTATATTATCCCAATGACAACTATAAACTTACTACTGAAATACTACTGTTCTAAACTGTCAAAAAATCTGTTAATATTTTTTCTGACGTTCCAGACTTCACTAGACATTGCATGAATTTTCGATGTCATCTTGAATGTTCTCGAACTACGTCTTCTTTTTCGTCAAGGGACTTTTTCTATGTGGGATAAATATTTACAGAACTTTCGTAACAGTAATATAAATGTTACTTTTTAATTTTTGTCTTTAGGCTAAATTTGGGAGGTATTATGGAGCTGCAGAAGACAAATTTAGATTCCAAATTTTCCAAAAGAGACTTCGTGGTATCGAAGAGCATAACGCAAAATATGAAAGAGGAGAGATACAATGGCGTAAAGGTATTAATCAATTTACCGATTGGACTGACGAACAGTTCGAGTCTTTGTTAAATAAACAAGTTCTTACGAAGCCACTGCTCAAAAATAGTTTGGGAGTTTACAAAGCTGATCCAAATGAACAATTAGCAGCGTCTGTTGATTGGAGACAAAAAGGTGCAGTGTTAACTGTAAGAAATCAGGCTGGCTGTGGAGGCTGTTGGGCATTCAGTGCTGTAAGTATTACTGAGTAATCCTGAATACTGAGTAAATCATACATAATTATTTTGAAACTTAGTCTTTTAAAATTGTGTTCATAATTTGGTTAAGCACATTTCTTAAGTGTGTGATCTAAAGTGTGAATAACTTGAATGTACTATTCATATTTACTCATATATTCCTAATATTCTTTTTTGATTTTTTATTGAAGGTAAATTTAAATTGTCTCGATTAAAAAAATGTGCTACTATAGTATGCGGTCTACCTCGAGGATACGACCTACCTGAAGGATTTGCACAAAATAATGAAATGCAAGAGAACTTTTGTAGAAAAAATATTTATTAACAAGTAATAAACATTTGGAGCCAAATAAAGACTCAATTAATAAATAAATAAAAACGATTTTGTAAATCTACCAGGCTATTTTGTTTGACAAGATGGGTTGATGTTTACGCATACTCTGGAAAAATATTACGGTGTTGTTGCCTTTCATTATTGTGTGAAACCCCTTCTGAAAAAAGATTATGGTAATTAGCAGCTTATGTTTAAAGTACCGACAAAAACGATCTTTACAAAATGAATAAAACGTATGAGTCAGAAGAATATTATTATTTTGCTTTTACAAATTAATACTCTGTCATATCAATTTACTATTTTAAGGCCCGTTTTCACACTACGTCTTATTGTACGTTTTGTGGGTCATATAAAATGTACGACAAAATGTACGTTTTGTCCAGTGCATACACACTACGTTTTTCCTTCCGTTTTCTACCTCATTTCTAATTCAGAGTCTTGAGTTGTGTGAAGTTTCTTTATTGTTTTTTTTTATTAAGGATGAAACACGGCTGCTTTCTTTTATTTTTTCAACCCTAACGATACTATGACTGAGGAAAAAGGGGATGAGGAGGGAAAGGACAAGATGGTCAGGAGAGTGGGCTTCTAAAAAGAAGCCAGTATTCCCACGTCTCGTTACTAAAAGAACTGAGAGGCGAACCAGATGACTGGCGCAATTATTTGCGAATGGACACCTCAGCCTATTGTCAATTGCTAGAGTTGGTAACACCATACATATTGAAATAAGACACCTCATAAGAAAAGCCATTACACCCCATGAAAGACTCACAGCAACTCTCAGATATCTTACAACAGGACGCAGCGTCAAGGACTTAAGAGTTCACAACCATAATATCCAAACCAGCGTTAAGCCAAATAATTCCTGAAACCTGTAATGCAATCTACTTGGTTTTAAAACAGAACTACTTAAAAACTTTTATACAATTCAATAAATTCCCCGAGAAAATCGTGGATGCATTGCCGCAAATCTGACATTATTAGGATTTTTTAAGAAAAATGAAGCGAACTGCAGTGGAACTAGTCGTCAAATAAGTTGAGATCGGACGACTTGTCTGAACATGTATTTTCACGTAACGTTTTATCCTATCAGTTCTCGCAAAACTATGCTTCTCCCATCATTTCTACGATCTGACCTTGGATTTCATTTCGATTCGACAAGACGTACGTTTTGCTGTTTACATGCCACGTTTTATTGTATAGGATTTGTCCTATCCAACAAAACGTACAATAAGACGTAGCGTGAAATCCGGCCTTTAGTTGGGATTATGCCATAAAATTAGCTTATTCGCTAACAAATTAAATTATTATTTAGTATAAGGGTAAAAAACAATAAAAATAAAAAAAAAATAAATTAGTCAATTATTTTTCTTTATTGCAATTTTTACAAACATTTTTAATTATACAGTAATCGTTATACACATTATTTCTACTGCATATTTCACACATTTGTTTTTGTTTCCTGTCCATTTTGTTGGGAATATGTGACAACTTTTCCTTGTTAAAACTGGAGGTTTTTCTAGTTTTTGTTATTTATTGTGTGGTTCAACAGTTACGAAGTTCTAAGCCGAAAACGGATTTTTAAAAAATTTATTTTCGTAACAAAATTCATTTATGGAACGTACAAGTATGGTAACAACTACAAAACAAAAAGCTCTTAATCTAATTAAACAATGGTATATATAGTCTTTCTATATGTCGTCACACATTGGATAATCCAGGGACGTAACTCAACTTCCTATAAGCATTTTTCAATACACTGTTTTGTTTCCCATTGTAGTCCCCATGATTCACTTTTTAAAATTTGAAGCAACACTAGTTGTTCTGCTGTCGTTGTAAGAAACAATCTTCGCTTTTCATTTTTCTTTTCATTCGATTTTGGATGTAAATTTGTCCAAGTAATAAACGATGCTACCCCAGCCAAGTCTAAAATATTCATAAAAAATGCAAAAGGACAACGGTTAATTCGTCTTTTTCACGTATATTTATAAACCATCATCATCATCATCTTGGTGCTACAGCCCTTAGAGGGCCTCGACCTTCTCAAGCTTTCTACGCCATTCTATTCTGTCCCTCGCTTGCATTTTCCAGTTGCCGACTCCGATCTTCTCGGCATCTTGTGTTACCCCGTCCATCCACCTTAGCTTTGGTCTACCCCGTCTTCTCATTCCTACGGGTTGCGCTGTTAGAATTTTTTTTTTTTTTTTTTTTTTTATAAGCCATATTTATAAACCATTTGATTTATTTATCTACACCACATTTTGTACTATTATAACAGAGTATCATATCTGGTGTTTTGTCAACATCATCTGCACAGTAAGCATTGTGATGCATGGTAGACAGGACTAGGACACTTTTTTGTTTTTTCGGAACGTAAGAGATGCTTTTGGAGTAAATCCGAAAATTGAAGATTTCTTTAAACGGTTCTTATTTGGTAGAAATTTCCGAGGAACAAATCTCTTATTTTTTTATTCACTGTGCCCACAAGAGTTGCTTTACAGCTTGAGATGCAAGAAATTTGGCTACTGTATTTCCGTTTTTTCCTGTATATTGTATTCCACATAAAGGGTAATATGTTTCCGAGTCACAGGCTCACCATATTTTCATTCCATACTTATCTGGCTTTAAAGGCATATACTGCTTGAAAGGACACATACAGAACAAGTTGCTCATCTACAGTTATGTTTTTTCCTGATAAATAGTATTTCTGAAAGTTTTGGTTGACTTGATTCCACACATCGCGTATTGCTGCTAATTTTGTCGTTCCTTCTTCGTTCAGACCTCGTGTCCTAATCGTCACATCGAACAAATCTTAGCAAATTTTTAAATCGTTTTAACTACATCTTCTTCTTAAAGTTCCATCTCCTATCGGAGGTTGGATATTATAACGGCTATGGTCACTTTGTTGGCTGCTGCTCTGAAAAGTTGTAGTGAACTACAGTTAAACCATTCTCTAAGGTTTTTCAGCCAGGAGATGCGTCTTCTTCCTATGCTTCTTCTTCCTTGGATCCTTCCTTGCATAATAATTCTCAGCAGCTCATATTTTTGGCCTCTGGTTATGTGACCCAAATACTCTAGTTTTCTTCTTTTTATGCGGTTCATAATTTCTAACTCCTTATTTAGACGTCGTAGTACCTTAGCATTGGTAATCCTTTGAATCCACTGAATTTTTAATATTCTTCTGTAACACCACATTTCGAACGCTTCTATTTTTCTTATGTGTTGTTTCTTCAATGTTCAAGCTTCCATTCCGTATAGTAAGATAGAAAATATGTAACATCTTAGAGCCCTCAATCTGAGATGCAACTAAAGGTCTCTGTTGATAAGCATTGTCTTCATTTTCACGAATGCTTGCCTTGCAGTTTCAATTCGGACTTTGATTTCTCTGCTTTGGTCATTTTTGTCATCAACCCAGGTTCCCATATATTTGTATGTCTCTACTTTTTCTGTTTCTATTCTATTTCTTTTTCTTTAACTACATGGTAGCTTTAAATACAGTAGATCCATAAAAATTATTGTAAAGTATTTCTACATTATAGATATTGTCATTTAGGTGCCCTGCAGTTATTAGTAGTCCAATAAAGACATATAGCTCTGTAAAGTCGCAATATTTCCAGTTCTCTATCCCCAAGCCTTTTTTGGCTTCTTTAATTGTACACTTCAGTCTTTCGTTCATAATTTTTTCATCCAGAAACAAACAAAAGAAATCAACAGGATCATCTACACTTTGACCAGGGGCTAACATTACTTTGTGCACTTTGCTTTTTATTATTTCGCAGGATCGCATACCTCCTGTCGGTTGTGGTTGACCCTTCCAGTTGATTCCATGCTTAGTTTAAAAAATTACACATTCTGAAATCTGGGAACTTGTAGCTACACATTCTTCCTTACTATCACTCAATACTACTTGCTGATTATCCTCTTCACTTGCTTCCGAAAGATACTCTTCAATTTCAGAATCACTTTCAATGCCATCTACTTCAGATGATTTGCGATGATTCTTCATCATCGGAAATCGAAATCCCATAAATTATTAAAATATATTGCAGTTCTGCAGCTGATAATGGGTTTCGGGACATTTTATTCGCACTATCTACTTTCACTGTAGTTCAATATAATTTTAGGAGCTTAGTTGTCGACACTAAGATCGAAATAAAACGACTGCTATAAGATGCATTATTTACTTCAAAATACGAGTATGTATAGGTACCCACCTATCAATATTATTGCATTCCAACAATGATTATCAGTTTTTAAAATTCTATTAGAATAGATATAACACCTATAGTAAGCACCTTTTTGATGTTCACATCAAAGAGATGTTTACATTGTTTGTTACACTTTTAGACTTTAATATTGGATTTTCGGAATCATAAAAGTAGTTTAGATAACGCACAAAAACATTACCTGACTGCCAGATTAACTTCTGTAACAAAGATTTTGACTTTAGGTATAAATACAAATAGAGACCGATGGGTCCGTGTGGCCTCTTTACGTGACAAAAGTCTTTCGACGCAAAAATTTCAAAAATGATAATGAATATTTTGAATAGCTCATGACTATCTTGAAGGAAACATACTTCTAAACAAGTTCAGTGATGCATAGAATTCAATAAACATTTTTTTATCAGTTTATGATAAAAGAATTGACGTCTCGGGTTCGTTGGATCCACCTTGACAACTTATTGTTAAGTTAAGTTGGATGAGATTATATTATAAATTATTATTTTTTAGAGTGCAGCTCTGGAGGGACAACTAGCAATTCACAAAAGACAAAAAGTTCCTTTAAGCCCACAACAACTTATCGATTGCTCTAAGCAAAATGCAGGTTGTAGAGGCGGGCGTATGGATTGGGCTTTCGATTTTATTAAATCAGAAGGTCTAAGCTCTGAAGCGAATTATCCATACGTTGCAAGAAAGGCCAAGTGTCAGAAAGATGTAGAAAAAACTGTTACTTCTATCTCGGGATACAAGATAGTAAATCCAACTGAAAAGGATTTAATTTCAGCTATTGGTAAGTGTATCAGCGTATTTCGATTCTGACGCCACTAGAAAGCATTCTTTTGTTTTACGCCGTACGTGTTCTATTAGCACATTTTTTTAAATAAATTTTGCCATGTACTTATCTATGTACATGTTTATAATTGAGGTTATTGGCAGTAGGTGTTTTTATGTACATTTTTGGGTACTTAAGTGGTTTAAAATAGCATCTAATAGTAGTCTACTTAAGGATCCAACTACTGTATAGTGTAGTTATGGAATTATTATTTAAAATCGAAACATTATAATTAAGTTTGTTAATATCACCAGATGGGACCTAAGGGCTTGGAAAAGCACCGTCACTTATCCACTCCCACGGTATCTTACCGTGTCTAGAGCCAGTCAAGTCGAAGTGCCTCCTGCGTAGATTGCATCGTCGATGGGTTATTGGTATTTCTCACATGGGAAATGAAATAAAAACAATTTTTAAAGGGTGGAGACAATCCAGCCACAGAGTCTCAGTTCGAAGAACCGGAGCAGAGTCACAACATCGGACTTCCAGGGTACAGGAGACCCTATTTGGGAGCCAAGACCAGACTGGCCGAGAGTCGAAAATGTCGCATATTTATATGACATTTTCAGATCACTGGGCCAATAGAAAAATTGGGAGATGTTTTAAGGCAGGGCGATAAATAAACCCCCTACAAATTTATAATTATTGTTTTTAAGTTTAACTTGTCAATTGACCTTCTTGACCTTTAGTCAATTTCAAAACATGTACAATAAAATCATTTAAGTTAAAAACATTTAAAAGCCAGCATTTTATTCTAATCAGTCTGCTTCAGCTCTCTTCAAATGCTTTTAATGTGATTTTGTGCTGTTTTTTTTAAATTTTGTTAAAGAAATTTATTCTATTATAAACAATAGGATTTTAAGTTATTATATTGTAGTATAGCTCTAAAGACGGCTTTGTAACCTGAATGTGCCCAGCTAGGAATTAAATGCTTTACACATTTTTAAAGTACCTTGTCAATTTACTCATATTCTTACATAATTAATATAAAATATTTTATTCCTTTTAGCTAAAATTGGACCAGTTTCTGTCGGAGTTGGTGCAAATCATTGGAGAGAGTACACAAACGGTATTTATAACAAAACAGATTGCGGGCAACATTCACATGCAGTTGTTGCTGTAGGATATACTGATGAATACATTCTCCTTAAAAATTCATGGGGGAGCAGTTGGGGAGAAAATGGATACATAAAAATAGCTAGAGGAAGTAACATTTGTGGTATTAACGACTTCACTTTGTATCCAATTTTATAAACTGTAAAACTAGTTAAGTAAAAACCTAACAATAAAATTTCGATAGTTTCAATAAATAAATAGCATAAAAATATTATCAGCTTGTTTTAATTACATTTAGAGCACATAATTTTCGAGTACACACAAGTTTTAACTGACTATAATACTAGAGACTCACTGATCAAAAAAAGTTAATTTGTATCTCAATTTGCGACTACGAGACCATTAACATTTGACTGCCATATACACAATTGCTGAGCTCAAACCGCCACGTGTTTATTTACATATACAAAGTCAGTAAAGATCGTTTGGTGATGTGTATTCTACATTAAGCTAGTAAGAGTATGGAAGACGATAGAAGAAAATGCTGAGCTAGTATACTACCCAAACAAAATTCTGCAGGAGATGTTAGTGTCAGAACAAAAGCCAAAGCAACCAAAAAATTACAAAAATATTAACAAAACGGAGCAAAAAATAGTACTAAGAAAAAAACCTTAAAAGCAGGTACCAGGATGTTATACTGGTGGAAAGCGGACACCGAGGAGCTCAGAGATGATTGCATAGCCGTGAGGAGAAGGATAACAAGGACAAGGCATAGAGCATAGATAAACTCTCTTATCGATGAACAAATCAAGCTAATCAAAATAGAGTACCGTGCACGAAAGAGAGAACTCTACAGAAAAATTCGCACAGAAAAAAAAGACATAAAAGAGAACTGTCTGACAAGCTGGATGAGGACATCTTTGGTCAGGGATATAGAATCACAATGACAAAGATTCATGCTTACCCCTCATACGAAATGCCACTAGACAAAAAGCTTAAGGTAACACGGGAGCTTTTTCCGTCCGGCAGATGGCATGAAGTATGAAGGAACGAGGGAGCTTAGCGGGCCGTATTATTTTTTTAAGCCCTTCTCTCTATTAGGATTGCTGAATATAGGTCTCTCCTAATTCTTGCCATTCATCTCTGTTGTTTGTAAGACGTTTCCACATTGGTCCTGCAGTTCTTTTAATATCGTCGCTACAGCGCATTTGCGGTCTTCCTCGTAGTCTTTTGGCTTCACGTGGCCGCCAATTCCCGATTTCGTTATTCCATCGGCCATCCTTAAGACGTTCGTTATGTCCAACCCATTTCCATTTCAGTTTAGCTTCCTGTTTGACAGCATCTTTTACTTTTGTTCTATTACGAATGTCTTCATTGGTTTTATATGGCCTTTGGGTGGGATACCCAACATCTGTCGTTCCATAGCTCTCTGAGTTTTTCTGGTGTTCTCCATAT
This sequence comes from Diabrotica undecimpunctata, assembly GCF_040954645.1. Taxonomy (NCBI): domain Eukaryota; kingdom Metazoa; phylum Arthropoda; class Insecta; order Coleoptera; family Chrysomelidae; genus Diabrotica; species Diabrotica undecimpunctata. The sequence goes on from NC_092811.1 coordinate 125,764,156, forward strand.
TTATTTTAGTGAATGTCTAGATTTTGAGCTCCATATGTAAGTACAGACAGGATACATTAATTAAACACTTTGGTTCGCAGTCTTTGAGGTATATTTTTATTTTTAAGTACGTATGAGAGTCTTCCGAATGCTGCCTATCCCATTTTTAAACGTCTGCTTATTTCGGTAGTCTGATTTTCTATGCTTACCTTGACATTTTGACTCAGATATGTATATTCCTCTACATGTTCAATCTCTGTCCCTTGGATTTTTATCATAAGTTTGTTTAGTTTAGTTTTGCTGAAATTAATTTTCAGTCCTTTTTTAAGGGATTCTGTGTGTAGCTCCTCAATAATCGTATTCAGTGCATTCCACGTGTCGGCTATTAGTGCTACATCATCTGCGTATCGAAGATGGTTTAAGTATCTTCCGTTAATAGGGATTCCCTTATTTTCCCAGTCTATTGACTTAAAGATATCTTCTAGGGCAGCTGTAAATAATTTTGGAGATATTGTGTCACCTTGTCTTACGCCTTGGTTGATTTTTACTGGTCTTGTTTTGATTCCATTACCCAACGTCACTATCATTTCAGTTTGTTCGTAAATATTATATATTATTATTCTGTACCTGGAGTCGATCCGGTTGTTGACTAATGCTTCTTTTATTGCCCACAGTTTTACGCTATCAAAAGCTTTTTCATAATCTATAAAAGTCAGACATAATGGGAGATTGTATTAGTTAGTCTTTTCTATTAGCATTTTCAAAGTATATAGATAGTCACAGGTGCTGTACCCTTTTCTAAATCCGGCTTGGTCTACTGGTTGATATCCGACAAATTTAATTGTTTGTAATAATCTTTGTAAAGGTTTTGTAAAGTTGTGAAAGAAGTGAAATTGGTCGATAATTTTTCAGGTCTGTGGTGTCTCCCTTTTTGTGTATTAGTATTGATTTAACAGTATTCCATTGTTCGGGTATGTTGCCTTCGAATAGACATTTATTAAATAGTATTTTTAGATATCTGATGGCTTCTTCTCCGCCTTCCTTTAGCATTTCTGCTAGGATTCCATCGCTTCCAGCAGCTTTATTCCTTTTTATTTCTTTTACTGCTTTTTCTATTTTTTTCCATTTCTTCGTGGCTTATTTCGGGCATCACTTCTGAGTTAACTTTTGTTATCTGCCTTTTTAATTTTTGCTTTGACGAGTTAGGGGGATCGTGACTGGAACGATACAAATTGGCGTTGAACTTTTCAATTGAGTTTGCTATATTAGATTTACTTATTTCTAGTTGTCCTTGTTTATTGTTAATGGTTATTATGTTTTTCTTTCCTAGTTTAGGTTTGATTCATTTGATACTTCCGGTTTTTCTCTATGACTTGTTCTATACGGCATTTTTGATGTTTTTTATTGTCCTTTTTTATCTGTTTTGTTATTACTCTTTTAAGTTCCTTAAATTTTTCTTTTTTTTTGTTTTGTCTCAGAAGATCTTTTCTTTGTTCAGCATGTTTGGTGATTCTACACTTATTTTGGATTTTCGTTTTCTGTTAGTAGTTGCCACTTGTGAGCTTGCATTTAATAGTTCTTTTAAGAAAGGAAAAGATACGATTTATGAATGTCCTATTTGTACTGACAAACCTACCTACTACTAAATAAAACATAATTTTTTTGTAGCCTTTTATTTAAAAAATAAGACGCGGATCCGCGTTCTTTAGCATTTGGTGTGAAAATGTAAAGTGTGGTGCTAACGACGCGGATCCGCGTCCTTTTGATATTTGCTCCGAAATGTGGCATATAATGTCAAAAACATCTAAAACATTATATAAAATACCAACAACCAACTCTTATCACTGTTTTGAAACAAAGTTCCTAGCACCTGGCATGTTTCTATTAGATTACGTACGTAGTGATCCTGTTAAAGTATACATAATAAAATAACAAGTCAATTTTAGTCAATTTTAAAACTATTATTTATATTAAAAAAAAAAAGAAAACAGAGTATGATGCTTCGCGCTAGTCTACGGTACAGCCTACTGTATCATTTTTTTTGTAATTTTTTTAGCAGGCTAGGCCGTTTTTTTAAATTCATAGTTTTTTGGAAAGAGGTGACTGAAATAAAATATTGATTAGTTTGAGCGTGATATCTTAGCTACAATGGTATCTAGAGTTCTTTAAATGTTCGTTAAAATTTGTTCTTTAGGTTTCTATGCTTCCATCTATTGAACACGTCATAGACTATCATCTCTCACAGAATCTAGTTTGTATGATCTTCCAGCAAATTTTACTCTGTTTTTTTTTTCAATATTCTTACTTGCTTCAAATCTCAGAAACAAAAAAGCACTATGCTACATATCTGAGCACTTTTGCATCTTTTCTCTATCATTTATTGTGGGTTGTTAGTATCTTCTCAAAACATTCAAGAAATACTGCATCGATTGGAACAGAATGCAAATGATAAATACTGAGATGTGTATATTTGCAGACCACATAGTATTAATTGCGGAAACTGCAGAAAAACTGAAATACAACTTAGAGAAATGGAACCTAGAAGCAAGCAAATACAACACTTAAACGTGAACAAAGAGAAGACTCAGATAATGAAAATATCAAGGAAACAAGGGACGGAAGATTAAATAGAAGTAATGATAGACCAACCAAAATTAATACAGACAAATTCATATAAATACTTAGGAACAGTAATCAACAACAAAGGAGACATAGACGACGATCTTAACAATAGAATGGAAAACACAGGAAAACTATTCCAAGCACTAAATAGAGGATTCCTTATTAACAAAGAAATATCAACAAAGACCAAGATGACAATATTCAAAACAATATATAGTAGGTAGGAGAGGTAAAAATAGTGTTGGACGCCAAACCAATAGGGAAGAACAGAAGGGGAAGACCAATTAAAGAATGGAACAGTGACATCTCGCAGATAGTGCAGAGTAAGGGTAAGACTTGACAAGAAGCAACACATATGGCATCCAATAGGAAGGAATGGAGAAAATTCGTTAAGAACTAGGACACCTCAGAAGACTGTCAAATATTGTAATTTAATGAATTGTATTTTAAACGGCCCAACACAGAACAATGAACAAGCAGAATTGCTTATAAGGAGGAAGATGTCCTGAGGATTACTTTAAACAAACGATTCACATATGATACGATATTTCCTACAGTATGTTGTACAACTTAAATCGATACGAGCGTTAGAATGTTAATCGTAACGTGTGTGGTGATGTAGTGCCACCTGTCATACGATCGGCTGAATCGTAAGGAAAGTATGGCATGCTGTAGTCGAAAAATCTGTAGTACAACTCGATTGAATTAACGATTTGTTGAAACGATTTCAGCGCCAGACAATGAGAAGGAATACAGTGCCAGACAATATAAGAAATTATATTAATAATTACAAAGCCAATCCAATCCAATAAACAAAACAAAATAATGTGGCACACATTATTTTATTTTGTTTAATTCTTTTTGTATTAATAAGATTTTCGGCAAAAAATACAAAGTTTGAGTTGACAAAATACTTTGCGATAGAAGTAAACATTATTAAGCAAATATCAGTAAACAATGGGTATAACGAACAAAGAATTAATAAAATTTTAAATCAAAAACTACAGTCCCTGGCCAAATTATTAGACGCACTCCTGTTTTTTAATAATTTGATGTTTTTGTAGTTTATATGCAGTTCTTTCACATACAAACATACATGAAATGGATTTTTATTCAGGAAATTTATTATTTCGTCATAAATGGCAATACTGTCTTAATCAATTCTTGCCGGAACGTAAACAAGTCTAAACCTGCTCCCATCGCGTTCGCAGGTGCTTCAGTTGCGAACGTGTCTCTGTGGCTTAATGTGCTGTGTTTGTTTATTAAACAGTTTTATATTACGCAGTTATTTGTTTATTTAGTGTGCAGAGTATAAATAATCTGTTTGTACGCTTTCATCATGGGTAAAAAACGCGATCTTTCACCACGTAAAAAAGCTGAGAAAAAGCTGAGATAAAGACCCTAGTGAATACTAAAATATTTTCAAACCGCGAAATATCACGAAGGTTAAAGGTTTCTGAAGCCAGTGTACGACGCATAAAGAATAAGATTGAATTAGGGAAAGAATTGAGCTCAAAACGAAAGAAAAAATGCGGCAGAAAGCCTATTTTCACTCCAAGGTCAGAAAAATCTTTAAAGAAAATTTGCTACCACAAAATTGATAAAATCGCAACTTCAAGATGTCAATGTGAATGTTTCTGAACGTACTGTGCGAAGAAAATTAAAAGATTTGGGTTTTATGGCCTGCCGCCCCGCTAGGAAGCCCAAGTTAACACCTGCAATGAAAGCAAAGAGTCTGAATTATGCCAAACAGTTGCGTGATAAAGATGTGGACGACTTCTGGAGGTCGGTAAGTTCATAATTTCTTGCATATTATTTCATATTTCTTTCAAAAATAATGCATTAAACCATTTAACCAACATAAAGACCAGCACATAATTTTTTTTCTATTGTTGACAGGTCTGCTTCAGTGATGAAAGCACATTTGAAATTTTGCAAAACAAAGCTCAGTTTGTGCGTCGTCGTGATGGAGAAAAGTTTCATCCTGACTGTGTTGTTCAGACTGTGAAGCACCCTACAAAAGTGATGATTTGGTCAGTCATTAGCGGCAAAAGTACTGGACGTCTGTACGTGGTAAAAGGAATGATGCGGCAAGACCAGTACAAAGATGTCTTGCAAAGGCGGTTGATTCCGCAGCTCCAAGACTGGTTTCCAAATGGGAAACCATTCATTTTTATGCAAGATGGATACAGCACGGTCTGTCAAAGCTTTTTTGGCAGAACAAAATATCTCTTTGTTGGATTAGCTGGGTAATAGCCCCGATATCAACCCAATAGAAAACGTTTGGGAGTTGATGAGAAGAGAAGTGGCTAAAGACATGATTACAAACAAAACGCAGCTCTTAGAATTTACGTGTGGTAAATCATCATCCTCAAATGCAAGAGACAGTACAGGCTTGCATTGATAGTATGCTGTGCAGAATTAAAGCTCTAATAGCGGCAAAAGGTGACTCAACAAAATATTAACACTTAATTGTCGTTATTTCTGTTTTCTTTCAGGAGTCAATAAATACATATTTGTTAATTAATAATGATGTTTTATTGGTAATAAAATATAGACAATTAAATGGACAACCAAATAACATACATTGTTTCTGATATATCGAAAAAACCTATTTAGTATCAGCTCATAATTACCATTTTTGATAAAATCTTCTAGTGCCTCTAATAATTTGGCCAGGGACTGTACATAAGAAAGCCCTGAAATTAGTATTTCCACCACCAGAGAGAAAACCCAGTACCTTCTGCTCGATTACTCGATTATATACAGGCAAAATATCAACAAAAATAGCCAAACACATAAAAAAGAAAGGAATAACACCAGCTTTTAGAGTAAACAACGACTTAATCAAATATATTAAAAACAACAAGACCCAAAAGAAAAAGCACTTACACCGTGGTGTACACAAACTAAGATATGGCGACTACCCAAAAACTTACATCGGTCAAACTGGTAGAACTTATCAGAAACAAGACCCGACACAGCTACAACGCGAAGGCTACTGGAAACGGCAGAGACGATAGTACTAAGAAGAATTACAGGAAATACGCTGAGAGATTAAAAGAGAAGTGAAGACATTAAAAGAAAATGTAACTTAGAGTATATAAATGAATGAACACAAAATAGAAAAAAAGAATGGAATAACCACAGAAGCAGAATGGAGAAGACCTGTGTCGTCAAAATAGCAACCTTCTTTAGAGGTATTAATTCGCCAATTAACAAGCAGAATTGCTTATAGAGAGGAAGAAGAAGAAGAAGAAGAATAAGAAGAAGAACTTGCAAACATTTAAAATAACTAGAAACCAGTCTTTTTTATTTATGCATCCCTGTCCTTTAAATCTGATATCTTGGAGAACGTCTACTTTGTACATCTACAGTTATTGGGCAATACTCTGATTTTTGCCTATCTGCAGCATGTTTTGAACATTTCAGGCTCCCAATTGTAATGCCATCGTAATCATAATCGTTGTCAGTTAACCCGTCCGATTTTTACGTTATTAATAGCGTTAGTGATAGCTGAGTTTAAGGTGACCAGGTTATCGACCTATTGCATCCGAGTCCAGTGCCAAGACTGCTGACTATAACTTCTGAACCAATCTCGGTTTACTCCAGTTATAGCAGCTCCAAATCTCTATATGGGGATTTTAAATTTAATTAGCGAACGACAATATTAAATTTAAAATGCCCAAAATCGTGCACTAAATGTATCGTGGACAATAAAAATAATAAAATATTGTTAAGGAACACGATCTACCCCATTTACGTCAATGATTATTGGGTATAAATGTAACATATTTTTTGTCGAGAATGTACAGTTTCCTCTGAACTTAGGTAACCGAAAGGTAAGTGTATTTTATACATTTTTATACATATTACAAGCCCATTGGGCAGTTTTAATGGGTCATATGACCCAGCATGAATCAAATTATAAAACAATACTAATATATGTAATATCAACTTTAGAAACTGTGCCGCCAATTAGGTACACAAAGCATGGGGGTTCAAATTAAGATTTCTCACCCCTGTCACAGCCAAAATATATAATTATTCTATATACCGTTTGGAAACTTTGTGTGTTGCCGTACTGTGTCAAATTACCGAAAATTGGAAAAAATTTTTAACAAATTAGAAGCTTTCCCTGCTCCTGGTACCAATATTTTTGTACGGCATTAGGTCGCAGGTTATTATTTTTGTATTACTTACCTAAGTTATAAATGCAGTATAAAAATGTTTAGCCGGAAAAAGTTACCCCCTTTAGTGGTAAGCTTATCTTACCTGTGACTCACATGTACTGATAAGAATGAACGTCATAGTTTCTAAAGTTGTTATCAGATATTGTAGTATTGTTTTACATGGGGTCACCTGCTGGGTCAAATGACCTATTAAAAATCTTCCATGGGCTTGTAGACTATGACTTGATCTTGTTTCCTTCTCTTACCCACGGCGCAGCATGAGCGTCCGTCCATAATAAGCGCTTCTTTATCGATTAAAAAACAATACTTTAAAATGAAATGAGCCCCAAATATTATCGAAAAAATGAAGTAAGCCCTTATCGGAAAATGATATAACAAGGTTTGAACTTGAATCTAGATTGTTGGTGAATTAAAAAATAATATTATTTACTTGTCTTTTTAAACTTTGGATATGGTAATTTCGCTCTTTTTTCAGTTTTAAATTGTTTATAACTCGAAAACGATAAAGTTTACAAAAAACTACAAGATATCTATTTTGTTCAGAATGATCCAAAACATTAAAAAAATTGTCTGGGCAGAAAAAATTGATTGATAAAATTTGTTTAAAAAAAATTGTAAAAATTTGAACAACTTTTCTCCTGGGCGGTCTCTTGAACTTTATTTTGGGGCATCTTATGAAAATGACTAGGCAAAACATCTCATGGGAATATTTTTCCGAACGAAGCCAAGCTTTTCAACTTGTCTAAAAGGACAGATACAATTTCATTCCTTTAGTACCACCAACATTTTCAGCTACTTTTTTTTCACTTTTTAATCTGGTGTGGAACTTTTTTATTATAATATAATTTCTTTAACATTTTATCTAAAATATTCTTATTTTCAGAAAAAACATGAAAGTGTTTATTTTTATTTCTTGTATAATTGTGGTAATAACTGCCGAACCAGATGACTATGAGCAATGGATTTCTTTTAAGGTAAGTATTATTTTACTTATTTTATAGCAGCAGCGTTTTGGCCGGTCGGGCATAGAAAAATTTTGCCGAACGTAGAAAACCAGGATGCTTTGATCTTTTGTCGACATTTTATTTCGGGAATGATTATTTCGCTAAGCTATATGTGCTTTCAGTGGTTTTCCGGGTTTTATTCCGTGTTGAATGCTTTTGGTTTTAAGAAAAACGATTATTTTGATCGCTTGTTGGTCATTGTCGCTAGCAAAGCTTCTTGCTGATGTTTGAAGATAGATGACTCTCCTGGTCGAGGTGGTTACTTATATAAAGGATTTTGACGCGCTTCTCCCTTTAATTACCAAACCTGGGCATTTGTTTCTCCATGTCTGTAATGCCTATTGAAAATAAATTTTAACTAATATAGGGAATAAGCAACATCCCTGTTTAAGACTTTTTGGTACTGGAAATGGTTCTGAAAGAAAAGCTTTTGTCTTAGTAACACTCAGTTGTTATTATTCTTATGGATGTTGCGTAGATCTCTGATAGACGAAAAAATCATATGTACACAAGTTAAAGTCGGAAGAAAGGATAAAGCAACTAAAACTCTCGATGACCATCTGGAAATATATCAAACTACATTTAAAATAAACATTGGGCACACACAAAATCAGTGGCGGATTTCTTAGAAAGTCTTATGGAGCAAGTGAAGAAACGCTTACAAAAGCTAGCAAAAAAGACTAGATGGATGAAATTTTCAGCTTTTAAAATTCTTTTCCAGTAAATGAATGGTGGATTTTAGACAAACCATTAATGATTTCTACCTCTACTTTTCTACCCCTCTCCTTCTCCTCTTTCTCGTCTTCTCTACGTTTCTCCTTTTCCTTTTTCTCCTTTGGCCTACGCTTCTCATTCAGTTCTTCCTCTTCTTGTCTACGCTTCTCCTTTAGCTCTTCCTTTTCTTGTCTATGCGCTTTTCATCCACTTTTGCTCTTTCTCTTCTAGCCTACGCTTCTCATTCAGTTTTTACTCTTCTTGTCTATGCTTCTTCTTTAGCTCTTCCTCTTCTCATCTACGTGCTTTTCCTTCACCTTTCTACGATTCTCCTTTGCCTCTTTCTCTTCTTGCCCACCTTTCGCTTCAGTTTATTTTATTTTAAAAAATCATGCAGGGAGTCCGGAGGTATATATTTATTTCTTTTCGACAGATCTTGCCTTAACCATTTACAATTTCTTGTTATTTTTCTTTTTCTTCTTTGAAATCAACTTTATTTAGAATATCAAAAATATTACAATAATTGTTTATATTATCTCAATGACAACTATAAACTTACTACTGACATACTACTGTTCTAAACTGTCAAAAAATCTGTTAATATTTTTTCTGACGTTCCAGACTTCACTAGACATTGCATGAATTTTCGATGTCATCTTAAATGTTCTCGAACTACGTCTTCTTTTTCGTCAAGGGACTTTTTATATGTGGGATAAATATTTACAGAACTTTCGTAACAGTAATATAAATGTTACTTTTTAATTTTTGTTTTTAGGCTAAATTTGGGAGGTATTACGGAGCTGCAGAAGACAAATTCAGATTCCAAATTTTCCAAAAGAGACTTCGTGGTATCGAAGAGCATAACGCAAAATATGAAAGAGGAGAGATACAATGGCGTAAAGGTATTAATCAATTTACCGATTGGACTGACGAACAGTTCGAGTCTTTGTTAAATAAACAAGTTCTTACGAAGCCACTGCTCAAAAATAGTTTGGGAGTTTACAAAGCTGATCCAAATGAACAATTAGCAGCGTCTGTTGATTGGAGACAAAAAGGTGCAGTGTTAACTGTAAGAAATCAGGCTGGCTGTGGAGGCTGTTGGGCATTCAGTGCTGTAAGTATTACTGAGTAATCCTGAATCCTGAGTAAATCATACATAATTATTTTGAAACTTAGTCATTTAAAATTGTGTTCATAATTTGGTTAAGCACATTTCTTAAGTGTTTGATCTAAAGTGTGATAATTATGTGGGTTATTATTTAACTTTCAAGGAATAACCTGAATGTACTATTCATTTTTTGATTTTTTATTAAAGTTAAATTTAAATTTTCTGGATTAAAAAAATGTGCTACTATAGTATGCGGTCTACCTCGAGGGTACGACCTACCTGAAGGATTTGCACAAAATAATAAACTGCAAGAGAACTTTTGTAGATAAAATATTTATTTACAAGTAATAAACATTTGGAGCCAAATAAAGACTCAATTAATAAATAAATAAAAACGATTTTGTAAATCTACCAGGCTATTTTGTTTGACAAGTGGGGTTGATATTTACGCATACCCTGGAAAAGGATTACGGTGTTGTTGCCTTTCATTATTGTGTGAAACCCCTTCTGAAAAAAGATTATGGTAATTAGCAGCTCATGTTTAAAGTACCGACAAAAACGATTTTTACAAAATGAATAAAACGTATGAGTCAGAAGAATATTATTATTTTGCTTTTAGAAATTAATACTCTGTCATATCAATTTACTATTTTAAGGCCCGTTTTCACACTACGTCTTATTGTACGTTTTTTGGGTCATATAAAACGTACGACAAAATGTACGTTTTGTCCAGTGCATACACACTACGTTTTTCCTTCCGTTTTCTACCTCATTTCTAATTCAGAGTCTTGAGTTGTGTGAAGTTTGTTTAGTGTTTTTTTTATTATGGATGAAACACGGCTGCTTTCTTTTATTTTTTCAACCCTAACGATACTATGACTGAGGAAAAAGGGGATGAGGAGGGAAAGGACAAGATGGTCAGGAGAGTGGGCTTCTAAAAAGAAGCCAGTATTCCCACGTCTCGTTACTAAAAGAACTGAGAGGCGAACCAGATGACTGGCGCAATTATTTGCGAATGGACACCTCAGCCTATTGTCAATTGCTAGAGTTGGTAACACCATACATATTGAAATAAGACACCTCATAAGAAAAGCCATTACACCCCATGAAAAACTCACAGCAACTCTCAGATATCTTACAACAGGACACAGCGTCAAGGACTTAAGACTTGTTTACACGAGTAGAGTTGTGAGAAGAGTAGAGTAGCGAGTAGAGTCGACTCTACTCGCTACTCTACCAAAAATGGCTTGATACCGTTCACACGAGGAGAGTTACAAGTATAGTACTTTTATAGTATATTGTCGAGTAGGTGTTTGTTTAGTACAAAATGAATTCAAGAAAAAGAAAATTAATTCAAAATTGTGTAGCTACTGTTGCAAATGCATTGAGGTCGCTTTGTAATAAAGAAAAGAGTGGATGAGAGAGTGTGAGAGAGTGGCTTAAAAGAAGGAATACACATGGGGCCTCAGCTCTTTTATCTTGATAAGAATACATTTTTTATTTCTTATTGTGTTTTTTATTAACAAGTAATAAAAACCTGTAACTTGCCCGTGAGCCTTCAGTTTCCTTGTTTTTTTTTGCACCTTTCATGATTGCTTCCATAGGAGTGAACCATTTCACGTTCGGAACGTATACATCGGCTGAACCTGAACCCCATTTTTTTGATTTTTGTATTTTTAAACACTCTTGATTATAAGTGCACCTTATATTCTTAATTTTTTGCTTGAGCTCGTTTACTCCAAAGCCCCCTTTTGCCATTCTATGGAATTTAGGTAGTGTACACTACCTAAATTCCATAAACACTGGTATTCGCCATATATCTCTACAAGTTTTAAAGTGAAAGTGAAATGAAGTTCATCTTCGGTGAACTTCATTTTCACTATTTACACAAAACACAACTCCGACGGAATGACAGCGTCCCTATGCACTCTCCTACCTACTCTACTCTACCAGAATTGATCGCGTTCCATGTGTAGAGTGCGCAGGCGAGTGGATATTTTGGCGGTGGTGGTGGTAGTACTACTCTACCAAGTACTTGCATCATTACTCTACCTGTGTAAACGGGTCTTTAGAGTTCACAACCATAATATCCAAACCAGCGTTAAGCCAAATAATTCCTGAAACCTGTAATGCAATCTACTTGGTTTTAAAACAGAACTACTTGAAAACTTTTATACAATTCAATAAATTCCCCGAGAAAATCGTGGATGCATTGCCGCAAATCTGACATTATTAGGATTTTTTAAGAAAAATGAAGCGAACTGCAGTGGAACTAGTCGTCAAATAAGTCAAGATCAGACGACTTGTCTGAACATGTATTTTCACGTAACGTTTTATCCTATCAGTTCTCGCAAAACTATGCTTCTCCCATCATTTCTACGATCTGACCTTGGATTTCATTTCGATTCGACAAGACGTACGTTTTGCTGTTTACATGCCACGTTTTATTGTATAGGATTTGTCCTATCCAACAAAACGTACAATAAGACGTAGCGTGAAAACCGGCCTTTAGTTGGGATTATGCCATAAAATTAGCTTATTCGCTAACAAATTAAATTATTATTTAGTATAAGGGTAAAAAACAATAAAAATAAAAAAAAATAAATTAGTCAATTATTTTTCTTATTGCAATTCTTACAATTATTTTTAATTATACAGTAATCGTTATACACATTATTTCTACTGCATATTTCACACATTTGTCTTTGTTTCCTGTCCATTTTGTTGGGAATATGTGACAACTTTTCCTTGTTAAAACTGGAGGTTTTTCTAGTTTTTGTTATTTATTGTGTGGTTCAACAGTTACGAAGTTCTAAGCCGAAAACGGATTTTTAAAAAATTTATTTTCGTAACAAAATTCATTTATGGAACGTACAAGTATGGTAACAACTACAAAACAAAAAGCTCTTAATCTAATTAAACAATGGTATATATAGTCTTTCTATATGTCGTCACACATTGGATAATCCAGGGACGTAACTCAACTTCCTATAAGCATTTTTCAATACACTGTTTTGTTTCCCATTGTAGTCCCCATGATTCACTTTTTAAAATTTGAAGCAACACTAGTTGTTCTGCTATCGTTGTAATAAACAATCTTTGCTTTTCATTTTTCTTTTCATTTTATTTTGGATGTAAATTTGTCCAAGTAATAAACGATGCTACCCCAGCAAAGTCTAAAATATTCATAAAAAATGCAAAAGGCCAACGGTTAATTCGTCTTTTTCACGTATATTTATAAACCATTTGATTTATTTATCTTCACCATATTTTGTACTGTTATAACAGAGTATCATATCTGGTTTTTTGTCAACACCATCTGCACAGTAAGCATTGTGATGCATGGTAGACAGGACTAGGACACTTTTTTGTTTTTTCGGAACGTAAAAAACAAGAGATGCTTTTGGAGTAAATCCGAAAATTGAAGATTTCTTTAAACGGTTCTTATTTGGTAGAAATTTCCGAGGAATAAATCTCTTATTTTTTTATTCACTGTGCCCACAAGAGTTGCTTTACAGCTTGAGATGCAAGAAATTTGGCTACTGTATTTCCGTTTTTTCCTGTATATTGTATTCCACATAAAGGGTAATATGTTTCCGAGTCACAGGCCCACCATATTTTCATTCCGTACTTATCTGGATTTGAAGGCATATACTGCTTGAAAGGACACCTACGCCGATACGGAAAAAGTTGCTCGTCTACAGTTATGTTTTTTCCTGGTAAATAGTATTTCTGAAAGTTTTGGTTGACTTGATTCCACACATCGCGTATTGCTGCCAATGTGTCGTTCGTTCTTCGTTCAGACCTCGTGTCCTTATCGTCACATCGAACAAATCTTAGCAAATTTTTGAATCATTTTAACTACAAGGCATTTGATCGCGTTCAGCATACCAGACTAATTACCGCCTTGCAGAGCATCCATCTAGATGAGAAAGATATCAAACTTATTACCAAACTTTACTGGAACCAAACAGCCATTATTAATACCAACAACAGAGAATTAAAGCCAATCAGTATTGAACGAGGCGTAAGACAGGTCTGTGTATTGTCTCCCACCCTCTTTAACGTGTATTCTGAGAATCTATTTAGGGAAGCTTTAAAAGATCAAAAAGGAATTATCATAGGAGGAGAAATAATTAACAATATACGGTACGCCGACGATACTGTGATTCTAGCTGAAAACATCGACGATCTGCAGGAGCTAATTAATAGAGTTGACATGGAATGCACAAATTGGGGGCTGTCGATAAATATCGATAAAACTAAATACATGGTGACCAGTAAAGTGGATATCCGCGCAACCCAACTGATATTAAACCAACAACCGCTGCAGAGAGTTCAGAGATTCAAATACCTTGGATGTTGGATTACCCAAAATCTGGACCCATCCTTCGAAATTCGATGTAGAATTGAACAGGCAAGAAACTCATTTCAAAAATTGAAGCCTCTATTATCCAATAACTCATTAAATTTGGAAATCCGTGAAAAGTTTACAAGATATTACGTGTGGTCTGTACTTTTGTATGTATGTGAAACTTGGACTTTAAACGCCGATATCATGAATAAAATCGAGGCGTTTGAGATGTGGTTGTATCAAAGGATACTAAAAATTCCATGGACTAGCAGAACCAGAAACGAAGAAGTTCTTCGAAGAATGGGACATCAACGAACTCAATTAAATATTATTAAGAGGCGTAAACTAGAATATCTTGGACATATAATCAGAGGACCAAGATATGAGTTCCTTCGACTAATTCTCAACGGTAAAATCGAAGGAAAGAAATGGATAGGACGGAAGAAACTCTCTTGGTTGAGGAATTTGCGGCAGTGGACAGGTTTGACAGCGGACCAATTGCTACACGTAGCGCAAGACCGAGATCAGTATAATAATATTATAAGCATGGTAGTCGCCGACGTTCCGTAGGGATATGGCACTCTAAGAAGAAGAAGGTACATGGTAGCTTTAAATATAGTAGATCCATAAAACTTATAGCAAAGTATATCTACATTATGGATATTGTCATTTAGGTGAGCTGCAGTTAGTAGTAGTCCAATAAAGTCATATAGCTCTGTAGAGTCGCAATATTTCCAGTTATCTGTCCCCACAACTTTTTCGGCTTCTTTGTTTTGTAAACTTCACTATTTCGTTCATAATTTTTTCGTCCAGAAACAAACAAAAGGAATCAACAGGATCATCAGAATCTACACTTTGACCAGGGGCTAACATTACTTTGTGCACTTTGCTTTTTATTATTTCGCAGGATCGCATACCTCTTGTCGGTTGTGGTTGACCCTTCCAGTCGATTCCATGCTTAGTTTCAAAAATTACACACTGTGAAATCTGGGAACTTGTACCTACACATTCTTCCTTACTATCACTTAATACTACTTGCTGATTATCCTCTTCATTTGCTTCCGAAAGATAATCTTCAATTTCAGAATCACTTTCAATGCCACCTACTTCAGATGATTTGCGATGATTCTTCATCATCGGAAATCGGAATCCCATAAATTATTAGCAATATATTGCAGTTCTGCAGCTGATAACGGTTTTCGGGACATTTTATTCGCACTATCTACTTTCACTGTAGTTCAATATAATTTTAGGAGCTTAGTTGTCGACACTAAGATCGAAATAAAACGACTGCTATAAGATGCATTATTTACTTCAAAATACGAGTATGTATAGGTACCTACCTATCAATTATATAGAATATAATTAGATATATATTAGAATAGATATAACACCTATAGTAAGCACCTTTTTGATGTTCACATCAAAGAGATGTTTACATTGTTTGTTACACTTTTAGACTTTAATATTGGATTTTCGGAATCATAAAAGTAGTTTAGATAACGCACAAAAACATTACCTGACTGCCAGATTAACTTCTGTAACAAAGATTTTGACTTTAGGTATAAATACAAATAGAGACCGATGGGTCCGTGTTGCCTCTTTACGTGACAAAATTCTTTCGACGCAAAAATTTCAAAAATGATAATAAATATTTTGAATAGCTCATGACTATGTTGAAGAAAACATACTTCTAAACAAATTCAGTGATGCATAGAATTCAATAAACATTTTTTATCAGTTTATGATAAAAGAATAGACGTCTCGGGCCCGTTGGATCCACCTTGCCAAATTGTTGTTAAGATAAGTTAGATAAGATTAGATTATAAATTGTTATTTTTTAGAGTGCAGCTCTCGAGGGACAACTAGCAATTCACAAAAGACAAAAAATTCCTTTAAGCCCACAACACCTTATCGATTGCTCTAAGCAAAATGCAGGTTGTAGAGGCGGGCGTATGGATTGGGCTTTCGATTTTATTAAATCAGAAGGTCTAAGCTCTGAAGCGAATTATCCATACGTTGCAAGAAAGGCCAAGTGTCAGAAAGATGTAAAAAAAACTGTTACTTCTATCTCGGGATAAAAGATAGTAAATCCAACTGAAAAGGATTTAATTTCAGCTATTGGTAAGTGTATCAGCGTATTTCGATTCTGACGCCACTAGAAAGCATTCTTTTGTTTTACGCCGTACGTGTTCTATTAGCACATGTTTTTTTAAAATAAATTTTGCCATGTACTTATCTGGGTACATGTTTACAATTGAGGTTATTGGCAGTAGGTGTTTTTACGTATATTATTTTTTGTACCTAAGTAGTTTAAAATAGCATCTAATAGTAGTCTACTTAAGGACCCAACTACTGTATAGTGTAGTTATGGAATTATTATTTAAAATCGAAACATTATAATTAAGTTTGTTAATATTACCAGATGGGACCTAAGGGCTTGGAAAAGCACCGTCACTTATCCACTTCCACGGTGCCTTACAGAGGGTACCAGTCAAGTCAAAGTGCCTCCTGCGTAGATTGCATCGTCGATGGATTATTGGTATATCTCACATGGGAAATAAAATAAAAACACTTTTTAAAGGGTGGAGACAATCCAGCCACATAGTCTCAGTTCGAAGAACCGGAGCAGAGCCATGACATCGGACTTCCAGGGTACATAAAACCCTATTTGGGAGCCGAGACCAGACTGGGCGAGAGTCGAAAATGTCGCATGTTTACATGTTTTTATAAGACATTTTCAGATCACTCGGCCAATAGAAAAATTGGGAGATGTTTTAAGGCAGTGCGATGAATAAACACGCGATTTAAGACGACAAAAGGACTTCTACAAGGCTGTGCTACGTCCCCTACTCTGTTTAAAATATTCTTGGAAAAGACACTCAAGCCATGGAGGAGAAAGTGCGATGGAATGGGCATACCAGTAAGAGACGAATACCTATACACCTTAAGTTTTGCCGACGATCAAGTAGTCATCGCACAAGATGAAGAAGATCTCAGCTTTATGCTCAGAAAACTAGAAGAAGAATATAAAAACAACGGAATGGAAATAAACTTAGAGAAAACCGAATACCTAACAACAAAAAACAAGGATATGAGAAACCTAGAGATAGACGAGGGAAGACAAATAAATGGAACAGATAAATTCAAGTATTTAGGAACCATAATATCGAACCAGGGAACAACAGAAGAAGATATAAACAACAGACTGAGACAAACAAGAAACTGTATAAGACAACTAAACTCAGTGTTGTGGGATAAGAACATTACGATAAAGACAAAAAAGAGAATATATAACACCCTGACAAGAAGTATCCTGACATATGGGTCCGAAAACTGGACAATAAACAAGAGAAATAGAGGTAGAATAAGAGCAGTAGAAATGGAGTTCCTGAGGAGAAGCTGTAGACTTACAAAAAGAGACAGAATTGAAAACGCAGAGATTAAGCGGAGAATGGGAGTGCAATCAGACATAATCGACTATATAGAGGAGAAGAGACTATCCTGGTACGGCCACGTCAGAAGAGCGGACAGAGGACGCTGGATAAACAAAATCACAGAATGGAGCCCGATTGGAAGAAGAAAGAGAGGAAGACCCCGAAGGTCATTCAGAGATGAAATCGACGAGGCTATGGAGAAAAGAACCCTGCGAGATGGAGACTGGAATGACAGGGAAAATTGGAGAAAACGGTTGAGTGAAGGAAGACAGTGAAAACTGTGGAAATCCTTAGTAGTAGTAGATGAATAAACACCCTACAAATTTATAATTATTGTTTTTAAGTTTAACTTGTCAATTGACCTTCTTGACCTTCAGTCAATTTCAAAACATGTACAATAAAATCATTTAAGTTAAAAACATTTAAAAGCCAGCATTTTATTCTAATCAGTATGCTTCAGCTCTCTTCAAATGCTTTTAATGTGATTTTGTGCTGTTTTTTTTTTAATTTTGATAAAGAAATTTATTCTATTATAAACAATAGGATTTTAAGTTATTATATTGTAGTATAGCTCTAAAGACGGCTTTGTAACCTGAAAGCGCTCAGCTAGGAATTAAATGCTTTACACATTTTTAAAGTACCTTGTCAATTCATTCATATTCTTAGATAATTAATATAAAATATTTTATTCCTATTAGCTAAAATTGGACCAGTTTCTGTCGGAGTTGGTGCAAATCATTGGAGAGAGTACACAAACGGTATTTATAACAAAACAGATTGCGGGCAACATTCACATGCAGTTGTTGCTGTAGGATATACTGATGAATACATTCTCCTTAAAAATTCATGGGGGAGCAGTTGGGGAGAAAACGGATACATAAAAATAGCTAGAGGAAGTAACATTTGTGGTATTAACGACTTCACTTTGTATCCAATTTTATAAACTGTAAAACTAGTTAAGTAAAAACCTAACAATAAAATTTCGATAGTTTCAATAAATAAATAGCATAAAAATATTATCAGCTTGTTTTAATTACATTTAGAGCACATAATTTTCGAGTACATACAAGTTTTAACTGACTATAATACGAGAGACTCACTGATCAAATAACGTTAATTTGTATCTCAATTTGCGACTACGAGACCATTAACACTTTGACTGCCATATACACAATTGCTGAGCTCAAACCGCCACGTGTTTATTTACATATACAAAGTCAGTAAAGATCGTTTGGTGATGTGTATTCTACAGTAAGCTAGTAAGAGTATGGAAGACGATAGAAGAAAATGCTGAGCTAGTATACTACCCAAACAAAATTCTGCAGGAGATGTTAGTGTCAGAACAAAAGCCAAAGCAACCAAAAAATTACAAAAATATTAACAAAACGGAGCAAAAAATAGTACTAAGAAAAAAACCTTAAAAGCAGGTACCAGGATGTTATACTGGTGGAAAGCGGACACCGAGGAGCTCAGAGATGATTGCATAGCCGTGAGGAGAAGGATAACAAGGACAAGGCATAGAGCATGGATAAACTCTCTTATCGACGAACAAATCCAACTAATCAAAATAGAGTACCGTGCACGAAAGAGAGAACTCTAAAAAAAAACTTCGTACAGAAAAAAAAGACATAAAAGAGAACTGTCTGACAAGCTGGATGAGGACATCTTTGGTCAGGGATATAGAATCGCAATGAAAAAGATTCATGCTTACCCCTCATACGAAATGCCACTAGACAAAAAGCTTAAGGTAACACGGAAGCTTTTTCCGTCCGGCAGATGGCATGAAGTATGACGAGGGAGCTTAGCGGGCCGTATTATTTTTTTAAGCCCTTCTCTCTATTAGGATTGCTGAATATAGGTCTCTCCTAATTCTTGCCATTCATCTCTGTTGTTTGTAAGACGTTTCCAAATTGGTCCTGCAGTTCTTTTAATATCGTCGCTACAGCGCATTTGCGGTCTTCCTCGTGGTCTTTTGGCTTCACATGGCCGCCAATTCCCGATTTCGTTATTCCATCGGCCATCCTTAAGACGTTCGTTATGTCCAACCCATTTCCATTTCAGTTTAGCTTCCTGTTTGACAGCATCTTTTACTTTTGTTCTATTACGAATGTCTTCATTGGTTTTGTATGGCCTTTGGGTGGGATACCCAGCATCTGTCGTTCCATAGCTCTCTGAGTTTTTCTCGTGTTCTCCATGTTTATTTTAGTGAATGTCTAGATTTTGAGCTCTATATGTAAGTACAGACAGGATACAGGAATTAAACACTTTGGTTCGCAGTCTTTGAGGTATATTTTTATTTTTAAGTACGTATGAGAGTCTTCCGAATGCTGCCTATCCCATTTTTAAACGTCTGCTTATTTCGGTAGTCTGATTTTTTATGCTTACCTTGACATTTTGACTCAGATATGTATATTCCTCTACATGTTCAATCTCTGTCCCTTGGATTTTTATCATAAGTGTGTCATCTTTGTTTGACATTAGTTTAGTTTTGCTGAAATTAATATTCAGTCCTTTTTTAAGGGATTCTGTGTGTAGCTCCTCAATAATCGTATTCAGTGCATTCCACGTGTCGGCTATTAGTACCACATCACCTGCGTATCGAAGATGGTTTAAGTATCTTCCGTTTATAGGGATTCCCTTATTTTTCCAGTCTATTGACTTAAAGATATCTTCTAGGGCAGCTGTAAATAATTTTGGAGATATTGTGTCACCTTGTCTTACGCCTTGGTTGATTTTTACTGGTCTTGTTTCGATTCCATTACCCAACGTCACTATCATTTTAGCTTGTTCGTAAATATTATATATTAATATTCTGTACCTGGAGTCGATCCGGTTGTTGACTAATGCTTCTTCTATTGCCCACAGTTTTACGCTATCAAAAGCTTTTTCATAATCTATAAAAGTCAGACATAATGGGAGATTGTATTCGTTAGTCTTTTCTATTAGCATTTTTAAAGTATATAGATAGTCACAGGTGCTGTACCCTTTTCTAAATCCGGCTTGGTCTACTGGTTGATATCCGACAAATTTAATTGTTAACTTGTTTGTAATAATCTTTGTAAAGGTTTTGTAAAGTTGTGAAAGAAGTGAAATTGGTCGATAATTTTTCAGGTCTGTGGTGTCTCCCTTTTTGTGTATTAGTATTGATTTAACAGTATTCCATTGTTCGGGTATGTTGCCTTCGAATAGACATTTATTAAATAGTATTTTTAGATATCTGATGGCTTCTTCTCCGCCTTCCTTTAGCATTTCTGCTAGGATTCCATCGCTTCCAGGAGCTTTATTTCTTCTTTATTTCTTTTACTGCTTTTTCTATTTCTTCGTGGCTTGTTTCGGGCATCACTTCTAAGTTAACATTTGTTATCTGCCTTTTCAAGTTCTAGTTTGAAGAGTAAGGGGGATCGTTTCTGGAACAATACAGATTGGCGTTGAACTTTTCAATTGAGTTATATTAGATTTACTTATTTCTATTTGTCCTTGTTCATTGTTAATGGTTATTATGTTTTTCTCTCCTAGTTTCGGTTTGACTCATTTGAGTCTTCCTGTTTTTCTCTATGACTTGTTCTACACGGTCTTCTTGATGTTTTTTAATGTCCTCTTTTATCTGTTTTGTTATTACTCGATTAATTTCCTTAAATTTTGCTCTCTTTTGTTTTGTCTCAGAAGATCTTCTCTTTGTTTCAGCATGTTTTGTGATTCTACACTTATTTTGGATTTTCGTTTTCTGTAAGCAGTTGCCACTTCTGAGCTTGCATTGTATAGTTCTTTTAAGAAAAGAAAAGATACGATTTATGAATGTCTTATTTGTACTGACAAACCTGGTCTTTGCCGAGGCACATGCTTCGTAACATACCATGAAGACCGAAAATTACTCTAGTTGGTGTATTTTTTGTACTATTTGTTACCTACAACGTTCAAGTTGCTCTTATTATATTATTTTTATTGTATGTTTTGTTACTTTTCAAATAAAACATAATTTTTTTTGTAGCCTTTTATTTCAAAAATAAGACGCGGGTCCATTAGCATTTGCTATGAAAATTTAAAGTGTGGTGCTAACGGCGAGAATCCGTGTCCTTTTGACATTTGCTCCCAAATATGGCATATATAATGTCTAAAACATCATGTAAAATACCAACAACCAACTCTTATCACTGCTTGTTGAAACAAACTTCCTAGCACCTGGGATGTTCCTATTAGATTACGTACGCAGTGAACCTGTTAAAGTACAAATAATAAAATAATAAAATTACTTTAGTCAATTTTAAAACTATTATTTAAATTAAAAAAAAAAAAGAAAACAGAGTATGATGCTTCACGCTAGTCTACGGTACAGCCTACTGTATCATTTTTTTTTGTAATTTTTGAAGTTATACTTCTATACGCACGGTCGGCGTTAGAAATTTGCGTGGGAGTGAATCTGTGAAACCATTACATATGTAAGATAATGAGTAAGAGAGAGACAGAAGATATATTTTCTCTCTCTTCCTCTCTCGGGAATAAAAATGTTCCTTTTGTATATATATGTAATATTATATATATTATATATATAATATTGTATATATATATATATATATATATATATATATATATATATATATATATATATAATATAATATGTATATATGTTAAAATAAAACAATTATTTTAGGCTTTTGTATTTCAAAATAATCACTGTCTTACCGAGAACTGTCAATTTTGAAATCGGTTAGTGTCATGTCTAATTGGCAAATCCTTTACGTGTTTGGTTCATACGCTGGTGGTTGTGAGTTTGAATCCCAATTATGAATTTTCTTTTTTATTTTTGAAATATTTAAAAACCTCACGTTAATCTTATTAAATATATGTAATATAGGTACGCAAAAAACATAAATTTTAAAATAAAATGAAAATTTACAACATAATCCAAGTTGTTGGTTTTTTATTTTTGTCTTCGTAAAGTAAGTTATGGCAGTTTTAAATACTTATGAATATTACATTTTAATTTATATTGTATTATTATATTGAATTATGTTGCCGTGTATTTATTGTATTGTAATTTTTATATTAATAACAAAATAAACAATGAATTTTACTGCAGAGTATGTGTAATTTTTTTTGCATTCAACTCCTTTTATACATAAAATAAAAATATATATTTTTATTAAAATATTGATACAATCCTTCATTTACTATACTCCTATTACAGGTCAAATGTTTATATACAGCAAACGATGCACCATATATCTATATAACTAATTATTTTTCTCTTTCTGCTCTCTCTTACCTATAGCATACATATGTAATGATTGTGCAAATTGACTCCTATATAAATTTTTAACGGCGAACGCGTGTATAGAAGTATAACTTCTAACGGCAGTCCGACTGGACTGCCACACCCGTTTTTTTTTTAGCAGGCTAGGCCGTTTTTTTAAATTCATATTTTTTGGAAGGGGTGACTGAAATGAAATATTGATTAGTTTGAGCGTGATATCTTAGCTACAATGCTATCTAAATTTCTTTAAATGTTCGCTAAAATTTGTTGTTTAGGTTTCTATGCTTCCATCTATTGAACACGTCATAGACTATCATCTCTCACAGGATCTAGTTTGTATGATCTTCCAGCAAATTTAACTCTGGTTTTTTTTTCAATATTCCTACTTGCTTCAATCTCAGAAACAAAAAAGCACTGTGCCACTTTACTTAAGGTAAAGCCAGAGAACAACCGAACACGTTGTGTTCGGTTTTTCTATGGTAAAGCTAGGATAGTCTGCTCGCTAGGAGAGATTACGCACTATTCAGAACTCGCTTAAGAGAGGGGATGAAGTTAAACCACATTTGGTGTTAGTAGTACGTTAGGCAAACACAAACAACCTTCAGTCGAATTCATCCGTCGTTGAGAATAGCTTACGTAGAGTGAATGTAACTTCAGTGGAATTTTTTAATAGGTAAGTCGTTGAATTTTCATAGTTCGCGCATTTTTTTAGTTGGAGAGATTGCACACATATGTACGAAAATGGATATAAGGAGAGTTTGTGCTCTGAAATAAAAAAGCGTTAATAGGTTAACAGGTTAATCTGCCCATTAATAGTTTTATTTTTTGTTTTAGAGTCAAAATGCCAAACTTCTATACTCGAAAATCAAACAAATGTTCGTGGAGGGAAGATGACCTACTTCGAGCTGTAACTGCAATTAACGATGAAAATGTTTTTGTTCGTGCAGCAAGCAGGACGTTTTCTGTTCCTGAATCTACAATAAGATACATAATGAAGAAAAATGATTTTTTTAAGCATGTATTGGGTCCAGATTCACAATTGGGTAAAGATGCTGAACTTAAATTAGTGAATCATGTAAACAAGTTGCAAGGTGTTGGATTTGCTCCTACTCAACGAGAACTCAGAAAACTTGCATATCAACCAGCTGAGAAATTAGGCAAAAGACATACTTTCAATACAGACAAAAAGATAGCTGGAAAGGTTTGGTTGTCTTCCTTTATGAGGAGATATCCAGAGCAAAGTGATCGGAAAGCTCAAGAAATAAGTAGAGCTAGAACCGAAGGTTAAACAAACCAATATGTATTTGGAATTGTGATGAAATTGGAGTTTAACTTAATAATGAACCAAAAAAAGTTGTTGCATATAAAGGCACTGTTGTCACCAGTGCCAAGAAAGAAGAAACTATGAGTATATTAGCATGTTGCAATGCCGAGGGGCAATTTTTACCTCCTTACTGCATTTTTAAAGGAGTTTTTGCACCGAGTAGTATTTGAGCCTTTCAAAACTTATTATAAAGACGTCTGTCAGCAGTTAGTAACTAGAGAAAGTGGGACTGGGAAAATTACAAGAGAAGACTTTGGTGAACTTTTACAGTCAGCTTGGTCTCGTTCTGCTACTGATAAACTTGCAACTACAGCATTCCGGGCTACAGGTATCCATTCTTTAGACATAAATGCTATTCCAGAGCATGCTTATCTATTGGCTTGTGACCAAAACACACATGAGAACGCTATTGAACCAACAGACTCATCCATTTCAGTAAATGAATTGTCTACTATGCTCGCTTCTTCAACTCCTTCGACTTTTAAAATTACTTCTCACGTAACTCAGTCTTTTTCTTCATGTGCCTTGTCCGTTCCGAACATTGGCAATCAACATGGCTATTCTGACTTTGTTTACGGCAGATCTGAATAGTTCAGCAGATGACAATCCGAACCATTGCCGCAAGTTTTGGAGCAACGAGTGTCTTCTCCTCCCTGGACCCCTTCTGCTGTCTATTTTCCCTTGAACGATCAGTTGTAGTACTCATTATTACTGTATTACATTATAAATATATACTATTTATTATGTCTCATAACGTGACCCAAGTATTCCAACTTTCTTTTCTTTATACTTATTCCTACCTCTCTCTCTCTTTACCTATCCGGCGTAGTACCTCTTCGTTGGTCACGTGCTCAGTCCAGGATATACGTAATATACGTCGGTAATCCCACATTTCGAAGGCCTCTACTTTTTTCATCAATGTTGCGGTCATTGTCCACGCCTCCATTCCATATAACAAAACTGGGAATACATAACATTTCAGAAGTCGAATTTTGAGAGGTAGGGTGAGGCTTTTAGAGGTGAAAATTTGCTTCATGCTAGTGAACGATGCTCTTGCCTTTTCTACTCTTATACGTATTTCCTTCGCTTGATCCCAATTTGAGTTAACTGTTGTTCCCAAGTAGATGTACGAATCCACGTGTTCAAATCTTTCATTGTCTAATATCAGTTGCTGTGGTGGCTGTTGGGTTTTGTTTACTAACATCCATTTGGTTTTTGTGATATTTAGTCTGAGTCCGTATTGTGCACTTGTTTTTTGTATCTTACTCATTAGGTAACTCAGTTCCTCCATGCTACTTGCTAGAATCACAGTGTCATCACCATACCTTATGTTATTAATTAATTCTTCATTTATCTTTATGCCTTCTGTGCTTTCCTCCAGCGCTGTCTTAAATACTTCTTCTAAGTATATATTAAAGAGAATAGGAGACAAGATACAGCCCTGTCGTACCCCTTTCTTGATCTCAATTTTATTGGTCAATGTAGATCCTACTTTCACTTTAGCTGTTTGGCCCCAATAGAGACTCGCTATTGTTCGAATGTGTCTGTCTAACTCAGTCTACTCCGCCCAATTCCTTAGCTGCGTCAACTTCTAAAACTACTTCTCAAGTGGCCCATTCTTCTCCGGAATCAATTTTCTATCAACTTTCAAGCTTACAACTCCAAAAACTGATGACATAACACCAAACAACTTTTGACTGAAATATCACCAATTCCATGCAGTTTAACAGCATCACGAGTCAAAAGAAAAATAAGTGCAATGAATATCACTGATCCAAATTATATAGAATCTAAACGAAATAAAAAACTGGCAATCGCGCAAAAATAAAAAGTCACTGAGAATAAAAATAAAGAGATAACACGCAAATATAATAAACTGAAAGGAAAAAGCAAAAATATTGAATCTCCACCAACTTTGGAAGAAGAAAACGGAGTTGAAATGGAACTTCTTTCTGATAACTTGTCCGAAAGCGACGATGAATCATGCCTAGAGTGTTTTGAAATTTATTCTAAAACCACTTCCAAATCAGATTGGATAAAATGCGTCATCTGCCAAAAATGGCTGCATGAATCATGCACAATCTATCTACAAAAATATATAAATTGTCGTCCTCAAGAAATGCGAACTAAAAATTCAAATGAACTGTCCATGTCATGTCAAATGAAATAAATAACTTTTTTTTTTAATAAGCGCAAGCTCTCATACCCTTGCGCGTAATCTCACCTACCCAGTTAGGAGAGTTTTTTTAGATCTCATGTTTTTTTTAATATAAGAATTTTGCATTCGAGGTAATTAGTATAGCTAACATCCCAAATAATCCCACGTAACACATTTTCACATTAAACTTTGGAAAACTTTGTGCAATTTTTCGAAATCTGCGCAGACTATCCTAGCTTTACTTTATGTTGCGTATGTCCTGATTAGTATTTGACGTTTTATGTATCAAAATCATATAGTCTATAATCATTAAAACTTTTTTACTCGAAAAGTATACGCTGTAGATATGATTGAAACAAGCTATCAATACTTTTTATGCTATTTTTCTATTAAAACTATTGAAATTTTATTTTTTATTAATTTTAATTCACTATCTTCTAAAATATGCCAATCATTTTAAAGTTTTTAATTAATTAGTTTTACAGTTTATAAAATTGGATAAAAATTGTAGTCGTTAATTCCACAGATGTTACTTCCTCTGGCTAGTTTTATATATCCCTTTTCTCCCCAACTGCTCCCCCATGAATTTTTGAGGAGAATGTATTTATCAGTATATCCTACAGCAACAACTCCATGTACATGAGGACCGCAATCTGTAATATTATAAATACCGTTTGTGTACTCTCTCCAATAATTTGCACCAACTGAGACAGAAACTGGTCCAATTTTCTCTAAAATAAATACAATATTTTAACGTAAGTATAAAAGTATATTCATATATTATATATTTTCATATTATTTATATAAACATTATTTCCCATTGTCTTAAATTTGCAATTGGGACAGATAAAGGAATCTTTTCTCTCTTCAGTCCTGAACACCATCGTGTATGTCGTGTATTGTCAGTCTACAAAGATCTCCGTCTCTGGTCTATTCTTTTAACACATGCGTAGATCTTTTGTATTTTTCTGTAATTTGATAGATCCATCTTATTGGGGATCTTCTCCCTGATCTTCGGCCTTCTACGTTTCCTTGGAAAATAAATCTTTTCATGTTTGCTGTGTCTGCTCTCATAACATATTCAAATTATTTTAGTTGTTAGAGATGGACTTTGCAAGATACCTGTTTGCTGCTTATTTAAATATTTACCCTATGGTCGGTCTACGGAATTGGTAACATTCTTCTCCAACAGAACATTTCAGTGGCGTCTATTTTTCTTCTTTCCGCTTATCGTACGTTCCAAGATTTACATTCGAATATCAGTATTGGGAATATTAAGCAATTGATCAACATCATTTTTAGAGTTCGTGAAATTTAAGAGTCCTTCCATATTTTGGCCATCTTTCCTATGGCGACTTTTGCTAGATCACATCTACGTTTTATTTTGTCCTGTAGTGACCCTATGTTTGTAATCATTGATCCCAGATGTAAGCATGAGCTCACAACCTTAAACCGGTCAATCGTGGTTTTATGTGGATGATTGTTATGTAGTCTATCCCTATCATAATCTTTATCTTTGATATGTTTAACTGTAGACCAAATATTTGACTTTCATTTTCAACCAGTCGTATAAGAACAATTAACTGCTTTGACTATTTGCAAGAAGGGCTTTGTCGTCTGCATAACGTAGGTTGTTTATTTTTCGGTCATTTGTAATATTAAGATACTACAAAATAAATCAGTTTGGTTTCTTTGTAAAAAAATATCCAAACACCAACACAAACTTTAGCAAAATCGCTAGACTGTCCTTGGCAGGTCTTCTAAAAGACATATTGCAATGCGACGAAAAAACAACGATTATTATTAGATCTATCTGACAATTCAACTAACAATCCATGTATATTTAAACTTTGGGTCCAAACTAAGGCCTATATGTTAGCAATTTCTGTGTGTGGAATAAAATTGACGTCAATACAATCCAAAAAACATATTATAACCACAACCTTCAATCAAGCAGACAAGGTCTGATACCTGGATATAAACTGAGAGCGCTACTTATCCACGCTCAATACGGTATTGCTATCTATTGAACTGCAGACTTTAAAAATATCAGTACCGTTTTCTCGTATTACCAGATTTACATACTTGCGCTGAAATGGTCGAAATAACAATTGACTACCAGACGTACTTTCTACTTCTTTTCACCTTACAATGTATACTATATACTGTAAACGTCATATGGGAAAACAACCAATACGACTAACATGAATAAAAAGAGGCCGAATAGACTGATATTCAACATCTCAGTCTTCTACATGATGTAAAGCAAAAGTGTACCCACAGATGCTTGGTATCTCACTAATAGATCGGCAAACGAACGAAGCAATCCGGAACAAAACAAAAATAAGGACGCAGCGAAACAAGCAGCTAAATTAAAATGGAAATGGGCTGGACACAACGAACGTCTCGAAGATGGTAGATGGAACAAAGAAGTCGGAAACTGGCGACCGTACGATGCGAAGAGACCAAGAGGAAGACCTCAAATGCGCTGGAGCGACGATATCAAAAGAGTCGTAGGACCAATGTGGAAACGCCTAGCACACAACAGGGATAAATGGCGAGAAATGGAAGAGGCCTTTATTCGACAATTCGGATAGAAAAAGGGCTATAAAAAAAATTGTGTACCTTGTACTCTTCAAGATAAAATTTAAAATTGGATTTAACAATGCCATAATAGAATCTCTTGAGGACTTTTCTAAATCATAAGTTTGACCAATAACTAAAACTCTGACCAGGACTATTCTCATTAATAACTCAAACTCATTGGCAAGATAGAATTTTTAAGTGGATAGGTATGATCATTTTAAAGTTCAATTAGAAAAAATGACATCAAATATATTAAGTCAGATTATAAAAGATTCCACGCGCATTCCCGATGGTGCAATCAAAACTTACATCTTAAAAAAAATCAAATATAACCAAACTCAAAACTTATATCTGCTAAAATAAAAAATATAAATAACTACTTAACTTCTTTAAGTACAAAGAATCAGCAGACAAAAGCCAGAAAACAACTATAGACGGTCACTATTGTCGCTAGAACCAAATGAAAACAGCTTTGAAATAAAGCAGACAATGAGCTTGATGTGTAACGTGGAACGTAGATGTTTTCGCAGCATATAAAATCGTAAACTATAAAAGACTGCACTCCAAGGTGTACAAATTGCCAAAAGACATCAAATAACCAACTTTATACGATGTTCATAGTAGACCCATCAGTTGTATATCACAGATCAAAGTAAAACACCTCACTGGAAAATCCAGAATAACAGATTGATCCAGAGTAGTGTGAGGGTTCCCATGCTATTTAACATGTAGACAAACGACTCATAAATATTTTACAAAACAAAATAATTTATATACATCGAATACAGAGCTATCGCTGCACGTGCAAGATCATTTTCGGAAGAAGCTTTCAAGATCACTAGATAAACTGAAAGTTTACTATGAACGATACCACCTGAAGCTAAACTAGTCAAAAACACAGATATGTGCTTTTCATTTAAATAATAAAGAAGCTGATAAAACGCTCAAAGATGCCAGATCCCTCATATACAAAGAATCCTGTCAAAAATTAAAATAAATAAATTCCAAGATGAAAGTTTTTGTTAAGAAACAATATCCTGAAGAAACTAAGAGGTACAACTCGCCTTCGACATATTCTTTCGACATAGCCGCTCCAGATATGGCGGAATTACTACAGTGTGACTTAGATCTACCTAGTCTCTAAAATATGCACATCGCAATAATAGCTTTACCCAAGATCAGAAAAGCTAAAAACTATCGCCACTCCCTGCATGATCATGCTGAACAATTCGCCTGACTGAAGTCAGGCTGTTGTTTCCTTTGTTGCACAAAATAGTTAAAGACTTCACCAAGCGAACGAAAGTCAGAACTTTAAGTCGAGTATTCTTCTTCTTCAGATGCCAATCTACTAATGGATGTTAGCGATCACATTTTCCATTAATTCTCTATTTCTTGCAATATGTATCAGATGTCGGTAATCCCTGTCCATTGCCTTATGTTTCGGAGCCAGGACATTTTCTTGCGTCCCATTCCTCTATTGCCTTCAATTTTACCCTCGATTATAAGTTGGAGAAACTGGTATTTTTCATTTCGCATGATGTGACCTAGATACGCCGTTTTCCTTTTCTTGATGGTTTCGAAAAGTTGGCGTTCTTGGTTTATTCTTTTAAGGACATCTATATTTGTGATTTTCGCTGTCCATGGTATTTTTAGGATACGGCGATAGAGCCAAATTTCGAAAGCTTCTAATCTGTTTATATCCCTCGTTTTGAGTGTCCAGCCCTCTACTCCATATAGCAGCACTGACCACACGTAGCACTTAGTAAACATTAGTCTCAGTTGAAGATCGAACTCTGAACAAGTCAGTACCTTCTTGAATTTTACGAAAGCTTGTCGAGTATAAGGATGAACTATCCGCTGGATCAAGATTACCTTTCTCCATGCAGAAGTCTCTAAACCTGCTCTTGAGTGAAGTTACCTGCTGCAAGTATAATTTAAAAAGTGGAGATTCACTGAAGATAATCTGTGTAACTGTCACGCTATACAAATAAATGATTATCTGCTGGTGTGCAAGCAGGCAGCTACAATAAACCTGTACTCTGAAAGACTTATGATAACCCAACGAAAGAGTTCTGGATGTTGTAAAGCTCCGAAAGTGTCTCACTTTTACTGAAATTATTTCAGTCCACTAAAAATACAAGTACTCAGGTTATTAGAATGAGAAATTAGCGTGATATTAAAGCGGCCATGGTTGCGCTTAGAAACCCTAAGGTGAACTCTAGACTAGTATGGAAAAGCTGATAAGAATTAAATTGACTGATGAAAAATAGCAGTTTTATAGAGGTACGTCTTACAAAGGTTCAGCAGTTAAAGAGCTGATGAGCTTTGCAGAAACACCACAGCTAGAAAATATTTCAGTCCAGAAATCAAGAGCAGGATAAACGCAATGGAGATGAGACATCTAAGAAAGATAGTTGGAAAGACAAAATGGGATAGATTAAGCAACGAGACTATTAGGAGAATGGCCAACCAGGAACCGATAATGAACAAAATAGCAAAGAGACAAATGAACTGGTATGGGCATCTGATGAGGATGCAATCCAATAGAATAACAAGAAAAATTTATGAAGCAAAAAACATCGGAAAAAGAAAAAGAGGCAGACCAAGAAAAAAATGGATACAGCAAGTAGTAGAGGCGGGAAAACTTAAACAAAAATCACTCGAGGAATTGAAAATAATGGCAGGAAACAGGAAAGAATGGAAGAGGTGGGTAAATGGAAATTAAAATAGCTAGCCCAAATCCGACACCCTCATTAGGGTAAAAGGAAGAGGAGAAAGAAAGAAAGAAAGAAATCAAGAAATCCCAACATAACTGTCATAGTAAAATGAAAGTAACACATATCAAGCACAAGGTTAAATTTGTAATAAATTGATATGTGGTAATAGGGCTAAAATACTGCGGAAAATACAAATGAGCTGTCCAGTGCAGTCAGAATCGAAATACTTACCAATAGCGGAAATTAAATCTTTTTCAGTTGGATTTACTCTCTTATATCCTGAGATAGAAGTTATAGCTTTTTGTACATTTTTCCTACATTTGGTCTTTCTTGCAACGTATGGATAATTTGCTTCAGAGCTTAGACCTTCTGATTTAACAAAATCGAAAGCCCGATCCATGAACCCACCGTTACAACCACTGTTTTTCGTAGAGCAATCGATGAGATGTTGAGGGCTCAAAGAAATTTTTTGTTTTTTCTGAATTGCCAGTTGTCCCTCCAGGGCGCCACTCTGAAAAATAACATTTTATTGTTGTTTAACTTTTGAGTTTAGTTTAAAACGTATCTTTAAGTGAATAGTAGAAAAACTAATAAAAATCTTGGAATTTTCATACGATTTCATATAAAACTTTACAGGTGTACTCAACCTAGTTCTGGACACAATTTTAAAAGACCAAGTTTTAAAATAGGTGGTTATGATTCACTTATGATTCCATTTTTATTTCAATTTAATACTGCAAACATTTATAACATTTTAATTGGAAAGTCAATTATACAAAATGTAGAAACGATATCAGTACTAACACCTTTAAGGGATTATATAAAAGACTTTTTTTAACAATTTATTAACAATGCGAGTATAGCCACAAACCTGAACATCCTAATTCAGAGAATAAGGAGAGAAATATATGTAAGAAATAAAAATATATCTGACCAAATAAATGATTTTTGAATTAGAGCGTTAAATTAGAATGACCGAATTAATTAAATAAGAAACAGAAGTTTTTTAAAGATGCACAGAAAATGCTATAATTTAGCTATAAGCTACAATTATAATTTGGCATATCCTTTCTTTCATTATCTAATTAACATACTATGACTTAGGTACTGAGCGGCTAAAATTTAAGTCACACAAAATACTCAATAATACTTACAGCACTAAATGCCCAACACCCTCCACAGTTACCCTGATTCCTTACAGGTAATACCGCGCCTTTGCTTCTCCAATCAACAGACGCTGCTGATTGTTCATTTGGATCAGCTTTGTAAACTCCCAAAGTATTTCTAAGCAGCAGGTCTGTATTAATTTTGTTATTTAACAAAGACTGGAACTGTTCGTCGGTCCAATCGGAAAATTGATTAATGCCTTTGCGCCATTCAATCTCACCCCTTTCATATTTTGCGTTGTGCTCTTCAATGCCACGAAGGATCTTTTGAAAAATTTCAAATCTAAATTTGTCTTCTGCAGCTTCATAATACCTCTCATATTTAACCTAAAAACAAAAGTAAAAAATGTATCTTTAAGTTACTTTTAAAGCTCTAGGTAAATAGTTCTACATTATCGGTAATACAGGGCTGATAAAAGCAATTGAAGGTATATGAAAGTATCTTTTAAATTAAAAAAAATTTGCATAATACGGAAGAATAAATATGTTAACAATTTTTAAATACCAAAGCAAATACACATAAAATTTTTGCAAAAACTTCTTTTTCTTTTTTAAGTGTCATCTCGGATTAAATGTTGATAGATGGTGATAAGTAGACTTCGGCAAATATGCATATTGCATATTTTGCATATTGTGCATATTTTATGCAAATATTTCATATTTTGGCATATTTGTATAAAAGTTTGCATAAAGTGCATAAAAGTTCAGATTTTTATACTGTATTTAAAAATTTTTAAACATACCAATTTATTTCAATTCTTGTATAAAATTTTGTAGTCATTTTAATCAAGAAATGATCTAAGTACGTAATCTCTACAGGGACAAAACATTTACAATTTCAAAGAAGATCAATTTAAGTAGCCCTCAACATTCTTAGAAAGTCTCGGTCACTGAGGCATTCAGTTATTGGATAATCGCTAAGGGTTCGCTCATTTGCATTTTATGATCTAATCCCCAAATCTATCTACAATTTATTGTATCTTAACAGCAAGTAAAAGGCTAATAGTTTTGTTCCTAATTTAGGGATTTTCCAAAATATCCCAGTTTATTGAATTAGGTACCTAAACATTTCTAATTTGATGCTCAGATTTGTAAATCATTTTTGTTTTGATATTCAAAGCGTAAACACTCGTTGTGCGTAACAAAAAGGAAGATTGTGATTTTATAATGCCTAAAACAACCAGTGCTTCAACTTGGATTAAACCTTATAAAGAGCTGTCTATGGATATGGGAAAAATCTACTGTTCAGTCTGTGGCAAAATTGTAAGTATCTAATATTTTCTATTAAATATCTAATATTTCATACATACAGGGTGTTTCCAAATGACACTTACAACGTTTGACTGTAGATACTTCTCGAAAAATTGAACAAAACGATATAGTTAATGAGTGGTCAAACTTATTTACTTTTCGAGATACAGGGTGTTAAAATTAAAAAAAATTAAATTCTTTTAGTTAATAACAACAATAACTTTAAAACCAATAAACGTATTTACTTGAAATTTAGTACTCGTAGGTTGTTTTTAAATGAAAAATAACTTCCTTTAGTGAGAAAAAATTGTCCATGGTACAATACAATGGTGTGTATTTAGAAAAATTTTTCACCTTTACTTTTTTTTATGAAGTCAGCTATTCTAAAACACAATTATTTTTATTGTAATTGAATTAACAAAAAAAAAACTTTTGTTGAATTTTAAAATAAGTTATATGATGTACTAATGGTTAGTAACAAAAACTAATTTGTGGATTAATACTGCATTTAAAACACTTAGCGAGTGTTTTTTTTTCCAAACCAGTTATTTGATTAACCAAAAACACCTTGTATATTTTTATATTTTAAAGGTTGGGTTAAAATAAAGGTTTTAATTTTTATTTATAGATAGCATGTGAGAAAAAATTTCTGATAGACCAACATGTGAGAACTGCTTCACACATTGCAAAAAAAGGAAAAATAGGAGGAAAACATCAAACTTTAATGGCTAAATGTTTCCAATCTACTTCAAAAAAATTAGATGAGCAAGAAACTTTTAATGAAGACTTGTGTCGCGCATTAGTGTCTGCAAACATACCGCTTTCAAAATTAGCAAATGTAAATTTTAGTTCGTTTCTAAAAAAATATTGCAAACTTAATGTTCCAAGTGATCGGTCTCTAAGAAGAAATAATGTGAACGGGCTATACTCGTCGGTGTTAATCAATATTAAGGAAGAAATTGCAGATAATTATTTTTAAATATCTGTAGACGAAACCACTGATTCCTCAGGAAAGTAAATTGCTTATTTATTGATTGGTGTTCTTAAAGAAGATACCTTACCAAAATCTCATCTTATTTCATGCCAGCAACTTGAGAAAACAAATGCTTTAACAATTTCGCGTTTTATACAAGAAACATTAGCAACTTTTTTTCTTCCGACAACTATTCCTTCTAATAAATTACTGCTTATTTTATCGGATGCTGCTCCTTATATGGTGAAAGCAGGACAAAATTTAAAAATATTTTTCCCAGATTTAATACATGTTACTTGTGTAGCGCATGGATTAAACAGAGTTGCAGAGGAAATACGAAAAAAGTTTCCTCTTGTAAATACCATGATATCCAGTGTCAAAAAAGTATTTCTTAAATCTCCTATAAGAATTCAACTTTATAAAGAAATGCTACCTAACATTCCTCTTCCACCACAACCTATTTTAACGCGATGGGGAACATGGTTAGAAGCAGCTAATTTTTATGCAGATCATTTTGTTAAAATAAAGAACATAATTGATACGTTAACAGATGAAAGTTCCCAATCTCTTTTGGATTCTAAACAAACTTTTCAGAGTAACTTGCTTCAACAAGAACTTTCATTTATAAAATCAAATTTTAGTTTTGTTCAAAAAACAATTACTCAGTTAGAATCACCAAAACTGTCATTGTTCGAAAGTACAGCATTAATAAAAGAATTTGCGTCATGTTGTCGGAACGTTAGAGGTAATATTGGAAAAGATATTTTAAAAAAATTTGAAGCTACTATGGAAAAAATTAAAGGTTACCATATTCTTTCTGAAGTAGTCAGTGTTCTAGCTGGAAATATTTCGGAAACAATTAATTTAGAACCAAATGTTTTGGTTAGTTTGAAAAATGCTCCCGTTACATCAGTTGATGTTGAACGAAGTTTTTCCATATATAAATATATGTACTCAGACAGAAGCCACAAGTTTTTGTTAGAAAATTTTGAACACCACTTGGTCATTTATTGTTACCATAATTCTAAATAAGTTTATTCATACTTAAAAATGATGTAGTTACTTAAAATAAATGTAAATCTTAATGAATAGTAGGAAATATTTAGTTATGTACACTTTTTTTTTTAAATAAAATTGTTACTATTTTACGATTTTTTTATTTATTTGTATGCATATTTTGTAAAATATTTGCATATTTTCGGGTAAACACGTGCATATTTATGCGCATATTTTCTACATTTTTATTTGCATATTTGCCGAAGTCTAGTGATAAGATAGACATATTCTTTTTTAGTGCCCTTTTGCTTCTATTCTGATTTTGGGCTCTATTGACAAAAACTCTATTGACTTTTACTCCAAATTTTAGTTGCAACATGTTTATCATATTCTTGGAACCGATTAAAGAGATAATAGAATATACACAGTACATAAACTGACTCCTTAAACCTAAAATCTCCTACAAATGGTATTAGTAGCATTAACAATACAATAACTAAAACAGTTGCAAAGGTCCAAGATAAATGGCAAACGAAAAACCAAAAATAAATGAAAAAGGAACTTCCCCGAAGGAAGAAAGAAATGGTAGAAAATTTGAACCAAAGGAAACTAAACAGTATTAACCAGGATATATTAAATTTTATGTGGCTATGTAAAATGTTGCTACAATATTCAGTCACTTGTCATCATTACTTTTCTTATAGAAACTAAGATTTGAAAATATATGAAATGGTCATTAATTTTTATTGAAACGTTAAAATATATTCATGAAATAAAGTCGAAAGAAAGAAATTGGAAATTTAAATTTAAGACGGTGAAACAATTATTACGTAAAAAAGATTCACTAAAACTTAAAAAAGAAAAAATAATAAGCCAAACGTATCCAATGGCAGTTGAGATACTTTAGAAAAAAACCAAAACCTAATCATTCCAAATGACATAGTTATTATTGCAAGAGCTAAAATAATATACTGTAACGAAATAGCCCATCTCCGAAACGTCATAATTCTTAGAAGGACGAATCTAGAAAACGTAAGAATCGGCATGTCAATAGCTCCCGTCTTTCGGACGGGTGATCTCGATCAGGCAATTAGAGGTGGGATAACGCCAGAATGTTCTCGAATAGTAACTTTAGTATATATACAAGTAACGATGATTAGGAGTTTAGTTATTAAGATACTATCGAACTGTAAAGTTATAAATAAATATATGTATATAAATTCGAACCGCTCGTTTTATTTAATCACGCTATAGTGGTGTCACGGTGTGAGGATAATTGATTTATTTAAATATAAATTCAGAAGTGACTTTTGAAAAAGACCTTTGAACATTTTAAAAAGTACGCGTGCCTGACCAAAGATGCTGCTAGTAGAACTTTCAGTAAAACAGTTGCGTGAGCAACTAGAAGAACGCGATGAAGACTGCAGTGGGTCCAAGAAGATACTCCAAGAACGACTGAAGACTGTACTTAACAAGAATGGAGAAGACCCAGAGACATTCCAGTTTCAATCAACAGAAGAAGCAGTTTTAACGAAAATAATTGATGGAAAATTTGAGAATGTCTCGAAAAAATTTGAAGAATCTTCTAAAAGAGATAATAATAAATTAGAGAATGTTCCCAACAGATTCGATGAAACATTCGAAAATGTATTTAGAAGATTCGACGAGACTTCACAAATAATTAAAGAAATATGTATTCAAAACAATGAGAAGATCAAACAATTAGAGGCCATGATAACTAACACGAAAGTGCTACCACCAGTTAAAACAGTAGCCTTAGATCTGGTAGTGAAAGAAGAATCACCGAGAGACGAAATGACACATCATATGAGATTCAAATTGCCACCATTTGATGGAAAGTCCTCTTGGTCCATATACCTTAGACAATTTGAAGCTATTGCGACAGCCAATCATTGGACAGAACAAGAAAAAGCTGTTTCCTTGACTGCTGCTTTACGAGGTGATGCTGCGAATATCCTAAGATCAATTCCTAAGGGTCAAGAAAAATGTTACCAGACCTTGTTCAATCGACTAGATAAACGTTACGGAGATGCCCATCTACAACAAGTCTACAAAGTACAAATAAGAAGTAGAATCCAACGAGCAAGTGAGAGTTTGCAAGAATTTGAAGCAAATATTGCTCGTATAGCGCTGTTGGCCTATCCAGAGGCACCAGACAACATTTTGGAAGAAATTGCTGTAGATGCCTTCGTCAATGGGTTAAGAGACATTGAACTACAGAAAGCTTTACGACTAGCAAGACCGAAAGTTTTAGATGAAGCGCTCGCTATTGCCTTAGAACATGAAACAGCTAGTCAAGTTTCACGGAGCTATCGAGTACGAACCTCTGAAGAGAGCGACGAACAAAACGAGAAACGTCTGGAGGAAATCGTACGGAAAGTAGTTCGTAACATGATGCCAAAGAGACACGAAACCAGATGTTCGAATGATGGCGACGTAGGTCACATTCGCCGTAAATTGCAAGAAAATAATACAACAGTCAGAAAGCTAGAACAAATGGAAGACAGGACTGGAAAGAGTCATTCAAATGCTGATGCTCAGTCAAGACGGGCATACAGTGCAAATCGTAATCATTGTCTTGAATTAGAAGAACGACTTTGCCCCGTGAGACGAACCGCCGTCATTAATGATCAATGGCAGCCTCAACAGCTACAGGACGCTCAAGCAGATGATCCATGTATAAAAAGAGTATTAGATTGGATGCGTCGAAGTAAAAGACCTTCTTGGCAAGACATTAGTGCATGTAGTCCAGAAGTCAAGTGTTACTGGAGCCAATGGAATTGCCTAGTGCTGAAAGATGATCTTCTGTATAGAACCTTTGAGAACGATGATGGTACAGAAACTAAGCTTCAGTTGATTGTACCCAAAAGTAAAGTGTCAGAAGTTTTACGTCAGTTGCATGACGGTTCATTAGGTGGACATTTTGGTATTACGAAGACTCTGCAAAAGGTTCGAGAACGGTTCTATTGGGTGAACTGTAAAGATGATGTAAGAAGATGGTGCCGGAAATGTGAACTGTGTGCAACCAGTAATGGTCCAGTTGGTAAAAAGAGGGCACCCATAAAACAGTACAATGTTGGTAGTCCTATGGAAAGAGTAGCTATCGACATTGCAGGTCCACTTCCAGAGACGAATGATGGAAATAAATATATCCAGATAGCCAGTGACAGAATAAAAGATCAATATGGTTCTCGATGCAAGAGTGAAAGCTATGAAGTAGGTGATCTTGTTTGGCTTTATAATCCACAACGTCGTCGAGGCTTGTCTCCCAAACTGCAAAGACAATGGGAAGGTCCATATGAAATTAAAAAGAAAATAAATGACGTAATATACCAAATTAAGAAGTTGCCGAAAGGTAAACCAAAAGTAGTTCACATAAATCGTCTTGCACCATATACTGGCTCAAATGAAACAGAAGAAGCACGAACCCTTCAACATGAGATCAAAGATGACCGGCGACCAAGCTTTAATGAATTTATGTCAAATTACGCAGAGAGAAAGAGTGCTAGATTCGGCGTGACCACAGAAGTTCAGCAGGATCTTTTTAGTGTTCCGCATAACGTCTCTCTAGCCCACTGTGTTGCCCAAGATCTTAAGATGACTAAAGGAATCTCATCCGTATTTTATAAGAAATTCGGTCGTATGGACGAGTTGAAAAACCAGCAACCTAAAGTTGGAAGAGTACTGAGATTAGAAGATGGTTCTCGATCTTTACTGTATATGGTGACCAGGAAGTCGTATACAGACAGGGCAAGCTACGAGGATATATGGCGTGCTCTAACTAATTTGAAGAAAATTGTGTGCAATTACGACATTAAGAATTTGGCCTTACCCAAGATAGGCCATGCACTAGATAATCTGGACTGGAAGATTGTCAGAAGCATGCTTGAAGTGATCTTCCGAGAAACCGGCGTACGAATTACTGTGTGTTGCATTAACCCGATGAGATCGCATCCTTCAAAGTCAGTAGACTGTTATTTCTTTCTAAAGGGTTCATGCAGAGCTGGAGAGTCCTGTAGATTCCGCCATCCTGTGCCTACATATAGAGTTGCTGATCGGGACGATCAGATTTAGGAGGGGAGCAGTGTAACGAAATAGCCCATCTCCGAAACGTCATAATTCTTAGAAGGACGAATCTAGAAAACGTAAGAATCGGCATGTCAATAGCTCCCGTCTTTCGGACGGGTGATCTCGATCAGGCAATTAGAGGTGGGACAACGCCAGAATGTTCTCGAATAGTAACTTTAGTATATATACAAGTAACGATGATTAGGAGTTTAGTTATTAAGATACTATCGAACTCTAAAGTTATAAATAAATATATGTATATAAATTCGAACCGCTCGTTTTATTTAATCACGCTACAATACTTACCTTGAACGAGATCCATTGCTCGTAATCATCATCCAGTTCAGCGAAGGTTGCCGCAATAAGACAAGCAATAACAACAAACAATTTCATTATGCTTTTTCTACAAAGAATTAATAAAAGTATGGTTAAAAATGTAGAATAGAATTATATTATAATAAATCACTGAGATACAAGTGTAAGAAAATGTCTGGAATATTTTGAGGTTTTAAAGAAGTGGGAAAAAGATGCAAATTTGATGTGTATTTTGTACATGAAGAAACTTCGCCAGTGTTTCAAATAAAAAGAGAAAAGCTTTTGTGTAAACTATTCCACGATTCTCTAAAGGACATATATAATTTTTCTATTAGCAGGATTGTTTATTTCTATAATCATCTAATGCTCGACCATCACTTTCTCGGGATATATCAGTAAGCTAATTCGAAGATAAAAATGATATTTTGTGCTGCCATGATATGTTATGATGAAAATCAGGCTGCAAGAGAGACCACACACTTATTATCATTATTTGTCTTGTAGAAACTAAGATTTGAAATTGGCGTTATTTAAATAAATGGACTTTATATAGAAAAATATTTCTAATTTAAAATACATAGTAACTTGTGTCAATTCTAAGATTAAAACACTTGGTTTTACCATTTAAATTTGACAAGATAGCATTAATAAAAAAATTAACTGTAAAGAAACTTATTGATGAATCATAAAAAACTTTTTTGTGCAAAGAATCAATAAAAGTATGGTTGAAAATGTAAAATAGCTAAGTAATAGTAATTATATTCTAATAAATAACTGAAATAAAAGTGTAAGAAAACAGTCTGGAAATTTTGAGGTTTTAAGAAGTGGGAAAAGGATGCAAATTTGATGTTTTTTTTTTGTATATGAAGAAACATCGTCATTGTTTCAAATAAAAAGAGAAAAGCTTTTGTGTAAACTATCCAATAATTCTCTAAAGGACATATTTAATTTTTCTATTAACTAAATTTTTTATTTCTATAAACAGCTGATGCTAGACCATCATCTTCTTGGGATGTATCAGTAAGCTAGATTAAAGATAAAATGATATTTTTTCGCTGCCGTGATATGTTATGATGAAAGTTAGGCTGCAACAGAGACCAAACACTTTATTTGTCTTGTAGAAATTAAAAGTTGATGTTGGCGTTATTTGAATAAATGGACTTTTTCAATTAAATATTTGTAATATAAAATACATAGTAACATGTGTCAATTCTGAAGATGAAAACACTTGGTTTTACCATTTGAAGTTAATAAGATAACATTAATAAAAAATAACTATAAAGAAACTTATTGATGAATTATAAAATAACTGTGTAAAATTAAACAAAATAATAATAA
This sequence comes from Diabrotica undecimpunctata, assembly GCF_040954645.1. Lineage (NCBI taxonomy): Eukaryota > Metazoa > Arthropoda > Insecta > Coleoptera > Chrysomelidae > Diabrotica > Diabrotica undecimpunctata. Next base: position 125,805,731 of record NC_092811.1, read on the forward strand.
ACTAGAGTTAAAGCATCCAAAGCGCTTACCTTTCCTTTGCCAAACTTCGCAAAAAACTATAAATGCCCTATTCAAAAATCTGTTAATTTATACTCAAAAGCCATTGACGTATATGAGAAGAATCGTGTCCCTTAAACATGCTTTATTATTTCCTCCAGTCACGATTTATTTAGCGCACGTTCTTAGGAAATCGATGAACTAACAAGTTTTAAATTGATGTACCATTGGTGCTTTCTCCTGAAGTTGCTCATCTAACTTTTGTCGAGATATTTAATATGCTAAGCGTACCTTTTGGCAGATAAATAATATATTTACAATGTATTTGTAATTTTGTTTTTGTCTAAACTGAGTACTTATCCATTGATATACCTAAAGTATACTCTTTTACTATTTCACTGTCGGTAAGCCATTTTCTCATACTCTACATAAATGTTGCTAAAGAAATAAAAAAGTCCTATCAGGGAAAATCAATCAATCCCTGCTCTCCGCAGATTCCGGTGATTTCCTGACCCGAGAAACTAGTACCTGTTTAGGGTCCCTTGTCCAGGGTTACGGATGAAGTCCACAACGGCAGCCACGGCAGAGAAGCAAAACTTCGGTACGGTGCGGATGGCGTAAGTGGCAACCCTTGATTTTAGGGTTGATATAGAATCAACTCAAATACTGGCCAACGGTTTCAGGCGGAGGAGCTGGTAGTTGTTAGGGCACTCTTTTGTCCTGAGATAGAGAAATCTATCTTGAAGGCGGATGAACCAAGGAATGGTCAACGGCATAAGAATGCAGAGGGTAACGGGGAACCACTGCATTAAAGAGTACCCCTAGAAATCGTCATGGCAGTTAGTGACAAGCTTCGCCGTACTAATCATGGTTCTCGGATGCCAAGATTCGGCAGGGGGAGAAATAGCAATGATCACAGGGCTCCTCAGGTCTTTAACCAACGAAATCCCTGCGTAGTAAAAATACAAAATTCAACTTTTAAAATAGCGACATGGAATGTTAGAAGCATGTATGAGCCTGGTAAACTAAGGAACATAGAACAAGAAATGATGCGACTTAAGATCGACATATTGGGAATACAACTAAGTACAACCAATTGTCGACTTTTCTACTCTAGTAGTGCCGACAGCCAACATCAGTATGAAGTAGCAATTAATGTCAGTAAAAAAGTTATAGGCTATATACCAATATCGGAAAGAATTATGCTTATACAAATGATGACACCACATGAAAAATTAAACCGTATTCAGATGCTTAGAAAAAGAAGACAAATACCCAATATGGAATTAAGCTTAGCCAATGAAAACGTAGAATGGAGCAATCAAGCTAAATACCTAGGAGTGACCCTTGCAAGCTCACATTCACTGAACATGTGAACCAAGCAGTATATAAAGCCAAGCTGACAAAGACACAACTTGCCTCGCTAATTGGCAAGAAAAGCAAATTAAATTTTATTACGAAAATAAGGGTAGCAAATAGCATAATCCTTCCAACGTTAACTTATGTATCAGCAGCTTGGGGGCACATCTGTAAATCAAACAGGAAAAAATTACAAGTAGCACAAAATCAGCTAATAAAAGACGCATTAAATGTACCGAAATATGTACCATTAAGGTACTTATACAAAGACACAAACCAGAAAAGAATCTTACATACAATGAACGAAAAAGCATATAATGAGATAAGAAACCACCCCAACAGAAAGCTGAGAGAGCTAACGGATTATGACGAAAATATCAGGACGACACATAGACGGCCTAAACAACAAATAGCTGGGTATGTCCCAATAGGATAAAGACACAAAAATTGAGATAGGCACAGATTAGTAATAGGCAACGTGGGTTAGAAGTAGGAAAAAAAAAAGGGTAAGAACTGGGGTCTTGGCATTTTAGAGTTCCGGACACCAGGCCTTTCTCACCAAAAAAATATCTTAGTTTTAGTCTTAATATTAGTATAAAATAGTCGGGAAAATACCTTCTAATACCGCGAACGAATTATAGTGGCAGGGAATAGCTTAGTAACTATTCATAGTTTTCCGGGTCTTCAACCACAATATGCGCGACACTGATCCCGTCGCACACACATAAACACATGCAATATTAGTACAAAGAAAACCACAAGTCTTCTCTGTACAGCCCAACTTTTTGGCTTAGGCCCTTACGGCAGGTCTATTTGGGAGACCAGCACGCGAATTTCTAAGCATCGAGGCCATGTGCGACAAGCATGGGCTCGGTGGCCAGACCAGTCGGGTGCCCAGCTGGCGCAGAGAACAAATTAATTTTTGCCAAATCGGCAGCTGAGTGACCGAACGCACACTTTCCCTGTGCGGAGGGGCACCAACCTAGGTTGATGCCTCTCCGTGCAGGGCACACACTTTTTTTAGGGACTCCAGTCCAATGCAATGCTAATACCAAATTAAATTCAGTAAAGTAAATAGGAAGAAAAGCTTCTAGCTACCCCGTAATTTTAGGTTGCCTAACCACAACCATGTAGATACGGAGGGTGTTGTTTATTACCCAAATCGCCCGACGTAAAGTTCATAAGCCTTCGCTGCGTATGTCAGACGTAGTGAAGGGGTGGTGGAAAAACCTGGGGGTCAGATAGGTACCGATCCAGAATGATTAGCTCTTTTGGAGCGAGACCGGTTTGATCTTCGGACATGTGGATCTCACTCACTAGCAGTGGTATACACATGCCACTAGGGGTTGGGTTGAACGCTTCGGGCATGTGGACATTTAGAAGATTGTTAAGGATTCCATGGGTAGATAGAGTCACGAATACAGAAGTGTTAAAGAGAATATGCAGAGAGAGAGGGAAATGGAAAATACAATAAAACAAAGGAAATTGCAATATCTTGGACATGTGAT